>NW_006383036.1:1767072-2345662 GCF_000221225.1 Thermochaetoides thermophila DSM 1495
AAAAAAAAAAAAAAAAAAAAAAAACTAGCCCCAAATGGTCCCGCTCTGAGCTGGTGCGTGTTGGAACTGGGACGAGATTGCCAGACAAAGGGACTAATCGGGCGCTCGCGTTCAGACTTTTGCCTTGCCCCGACGGCGTCCCGCGTCAGCGCGCTTTTCAGTGTTGCTACTCAGTCCGTTGTGGCGCGGAATCACACGCATCTGGTACTTGAAGAAGGCTGTGGAGTTGTCTTGTATGCTGGATATGACCTGCATTGAATGCTGCTCGGATTATAAGCGTAATGGGTGTGAACGTGAGCTCAGACAGTGTTCACTTTTCAGAGGGAGAGAGGGAGGGAGGGAGGTGACGAGAACAGCATTGCGGCGGCTTGGTTTTCACTTTATGGTTGGCTGCTTCACATGCGGCGCCAGGGTCACCAACCTGCCCCGTGGCTGGGTTCCAGCCAAAAACGATCTTGAAAAAATTTCGTCCTCCTTTTCGGGTCATGCAGTCGTGGCATGGTCCAGATCTCAGCCCTGATGTTGTCGTCCCATTGGCTGTGGCAGCCAGTTTTACGGCACAGATCTGGGGAAGCGCGGCTAAGGCAGGGGTTCCATGCAGCTCTTCCATGCCCCCTGATTGTCATGATTATCGAGATTCCTGCCCATGCCAAGTAAAAACTTGAGATGAACCTGACGAGGTACACTACAGTCACATTCTTCCGAGATATCACACTTTCCATCTGTTATGATGGAATCTCCTACGCTGCTTAACGGCTGAGTCTCCAAAAAGGAACCAGCCTTACTTTGAGAAATTCCAGTTCCCTTGCGTACTTTCCAGGCAGCCGGTCACACCGACGAGCCCGAGCCCGGCCACTGAAATGGCTGAGCTGGCTTGCGTGTGCCCGACTCCTGCTGGCCCGTGGGCAGCTGAAAACGGAGAGCAAGTAGGGCGGCCAATGACAGCCAACAGCCTCGCAGAAGCTGCCTGCAGCTTGACACCAATCCGCAGGCCACACGTGGATGCAAGGTACACATATCTGATCAGACCCTGAGTATCATTGCGGCCCAAGAGTAGCCTATGCGGTCTAAAGGTGTCATAACAATCTCTCAACTGGTGAATGATGAGCTGCGTGCCCAAGACAGTGGTGATCCGCGCTGTGTTCTCGCAGCAGGAACGGGTTCAAATTCCCCACTGGAATCGGGTTAGGGTTCGGTGTCCACTTGCAAACTATCTCCGATGAAGGTACCTGACGGATTGGGTGCTTCGTGTTTGTCCGTTATTGCATGACATCGCTTACCGTAAGAAACAAGGACATTACATACAGATTACGGATTACGCCGTGAAACACTTTAAAGCCCCCACCAAGTGAACAACGGTCGCGGTCGTGGACGCGATGATATGCAAGCTTGAGCCAGAAGCAACTTTATCAGCGGCATTGGAGCTCTGAATCAACAGCCGCCATCAACACCGCAACAATGATGCACCCGGCGCGCAAGGCGTATGTAGAGGATGCAGAGATGGAGGTGCGCATTGAAACTCTCATTGCACATAATCTTTGATGCTTGAAGCCCATACTAACTACCTGGTTGACGACTTCTCCAGGATCGGGGCGGCGTCACTTTGGACAATATCCGTGAGTATGACCGCTTGGTTCCAAAGCCGTGGCGGATTGACTAACGCTGGAACTAGCCATCGATCATGATTACGAGATTCCCGCTACGGCAGCAGGTATTCCTGCCGAAAAGGCCTCGGCACTGCTCTCCCAGTTCGAACGTAAGAGGCTAGCGGCCAGCATTGCCGTGCCTACCAAGGATGAGCAGGTGCGGGCCAAGCTCCGCGAGCTCGGAGAGCCCATAACGCTTTTCGGCGAGGGCCCGGCAGACAGGCGCGACAGACTACGAGAGCTTCTGACAGAGCAGCTGCAGAAGGCACAAAAAGAGGGAAGCCAGGAGGGGGCAGATGTGGAGATGAAGGATGCCCAGAAAGAGGAGGAGGAGGAAGCCGACGAGCAGGAGGAGGAGTTTTACTCGAGAGGCTCGGAGGAGTTGCTTCAAGCCCGCATCAACATTGCCCAGTACTCAATCCCACGGGCGAAAAGGCGCATCGAGTTCCAGAAGAAGGAGGCCTCGATCCCGCTACGCACGCATGTCAAGTTCCGCAAAGAAATTAAAGAGAGGCTTCAGGGCTTCGAGTTGCAGGGAAGTCAAGCAGCAGGCGACCGTCATGTCAGCATGGTCAGGATATCTCCCAACGGCAAGATGGTGGCAACGGGAAACTGGGGTGGGCAAGTTAAATTGATCGACATTCCCTCCCTTGAGCACAGGCAGACGTTGCGAGGCCATGTCAACAAGATCAGCGGCCTTTCCTGGATGCCCGGTGCCACTCTACCAGAAAGCAACATTTCCGAAGATACAGTCAACCTCGCGTCAGGCGGCGCCGAGGGCAATGTCCTGCTCTGGTCTCTCACCAAGGACACGCCCTTGGCCACGTTATCCGGACACGCACAGCGCGTATGCCGTGTCGAGTTCCATCCGTCGGGACGGTATGTGGCATCCGCGTCCGAGGACACGTCGTGGCGGCTGTGGGACGTGGAGACAACCACAGAGCTGCTGCTTCAAGAAGGGCATTCGCGCGGCGTGTACGCGGTGGCCTTCAATACAGATGGATCGCTCCTGGCGAGTGCAGGTCTGGACAGCATTGGTCGTATCTGGGACCTTCGATCTGGGCGGACAGTCATGATCCTGGACGGGCACACAGATGGTCACATCAAACCCATCTATGGGCTTGATTGGGGTGCCGATGGGCACCGGGTACTGACAGCATCGGCAGATGGGTGGATTAAGTGCTGGGATGTACGCAAAGTACAGCGGACGGGAGGCATTGGTGCGCACACAAGCACGGTAGCAGACGTGAGGTGGTTTAAGGGCCTTGATGATCCACTGCTGGGCACGCCGCCGGGCGAAGATGAGAGGGGAAATCAGATACCGAAGAAGTCAGGCACCTTCATCGTGTCGGCTGGATTTGACCACAAGGTCAACATATTTTCGGCCGACGACTGGGCCCTCGTTCAATCACTAGCTGGGCATACGGGTCCAGTGGCCAGTGCGGATGTGAGTATGGATGGGAGGTGGATTGTCAGTGGCGGACACGATCGGACAGTTAAGCTATGGGGTCGCAACGACTCGGCGGGCATGTACGGCGACTGACTGATCGCGGATGGATCATGCACTTAGGTGTGTGCCTTGAGTACGGTACTGAGTAAGTACCTTACGGATATATGGGATTTACGCATACACCGCTGTAGAAGAACCCCCGGCAATCAGATACCCCAAAGTTGCATGCGGCTCCATCTTGGCTGCATCGCTGTTGTAGGATTTATGATGCGTACTCGTGCTGCTGGATGAGAACTACAGATCCAAGTCTATTAAGAGTGCATGAGACAATAGCCATATCTTGCTTGGCAATACCCTTCTGATGGATTCCTGCTTATATCCAAGCAAGTTTGCGCTGTGAAACGCACAGACCACCACGCCAAAGGCGTGGCGATAAAGGACGATAAAGGCTAGACTCGCTGGACATGCCGAGACGGGGCTCTTCGAACGAACGTCAACTACCTTGCCTACCTAGGTAGATACCTAGCCTATTCTCCTCATCGTCTCAGTCATTTCATATCTCTTGGCTCCCTGTATTTGCAACCCTTCTCAATTCGCATTTGCGATTGCAACCACCACAGCGGCAGCAGACCGGGCTTCATATAACTGGAGCCACGCATAGGAACCATCGCTCGCCATGTCGACCATCGACAGATACCGGCCCCAGCGAGAGGGCTACCAGCCGCCCAGAGAAGCATATCAGCCTCCAAAGGAAGCCTACCAGCCCCCCCGAGAAACATACCAGCTCCCGTCTCTACCGCCAAAGCCCCCGCCGACTATCGCGGACCGGCAATCCAAGTCCCCGTCCAGGCGACGCGACGTGCCGCCTGCCGTGCCCTCTCCGCCGACTCACACTTCCCGGACATCGCCGCCGCGGCCACAGTCGCGCAGAAGCATGCCGTCGCCAGCACAGCCAGTGCAGGCCAGTCCACAACGCGCATCGCAGCCGCGGCCGAACCAGTGGTTTTTCACGGCCGATGAGGTGGTGAGCACTCCGAGCATCATCGATGGCCTGTCGCCTGCCGAGGAGAGGTTGCGCCGTGCTAAAGGCGTCAACTTCATCTACCAAGCCGGCATATTGCTGGAGCTCCCGCAGGTTACACTGTGGGTGGCGGGTGTTTTCTTTCATCGCTTTTTCATGAGATTTAGCATGGTTGAAGAGAAGGGCGGAGTCCACCACTACGTAAAGAAGCCACCTTTTCCCCCGAAATTCGAGGTTCTTTTTTTGGCTAACAATGCCTCCTCACTCCAGAACATTGCCGCGACATCGCTCTTCCTGGCCAATAAGACTGAAGAGAACTGCCGCAAGACCAAAGACCTGATCATCGCTGTGGTTAGAGTAGCGCAAAAGAACCCTCGACTTGAAGTCGATGAGCAGAATAAAGAATATTGGCGATGGCGCGACAGTATCCTTGCCTACGAAGAACTTATGCTCGAGATCCTTACTTTCGACTTGATGATCGAGAATCCCTACATCCGCATGTGGGAGTTCTTCCGCGACCTTCATCTGTTGGAGAACCGACCCTTGCGCGACGCAGCCTGGGCCTTCTGCAATGACGCCTGCCTGACCGTTCTTCCCCTTCTCCTCCCGGCACGCGAGATCGCCATCGCCGCCCTTTTCTTTGCCTCATCCGTCACCCACATTCCCATTGACGATATCGATGGCCAGCCCTGGTGGCAGCACCTGCGTGCCAACGAGACGAACACCATCCGCGCCGTACGTGTTCTTACCGATTTTTACAAGGAGAACCCCTTGCGTAAGCAGGATGCGAAGGTTCCCGGTTCCCCGAAGTTTGACCTGGAGAGCACCCGACGCCGTGGCGACCTCGCAAACCTCAGCGGCCTCAGCCAACTCGATCTCGACTCATCAGCCGCCGCTAGCAGCCGGAACGGCACTGTTACACCGAGCGACGGCCGCGCGGGGACACAAAGTCCTAGAAAGACATCGGTTAATGGCAGCAGGCCTGCTATGGAGGGTGATTCTGGCGCTAGCGCTGGCGGCAACATTGAGAACGAGAAGCGTGGCGAAGAAGCGGCTGCTGCAGCAGTGAGTGCCGAAGCTGGCGATTCAGACGCGGCTCTTAAGGCAGCAGCGAATGATATATCGGTGCACCACAACGATAGAAACAATAATGGCGGCTTGGTATCACCCAGCATCAAGAGGTCCGTCGAACATGATGTCACCGACGAGGCGAGAAATGTCAAGAAGCAAAAGGTCGAAGAAGGCATGTCAGATGACGAGGATGAGGGGGAAATTAAGGGTTCTTAAACGGCATTTGTCTATATTCCTTGCCCGCTTACATTAGCTATCCTATTTTGTTTTACCATGGAGGGGTTGTTTTACGGGATGTTACGGTTTGGAGTTGGGCTGTATGCGGCATTTACGATGGAGTATGGGCTCTCGGTAAGGGGTTACGGTCTTGCTTGGAAGGTCAAGAGGTCGGAAGTTAGGCGTCGTCTCATATCAATATCCTCAAGGGTCCCTCTTTATTGGCCCAGAAACTTGTATTCATACCCAATCTTACTCTCACTTCTCCCTTCCCTCCGTTGCCTTTTACAGGAAATGGCCCAGTCCTCGGTCCCTCAGGTCCGAACATTTGGGAGCGAATTTCCCAAAACCGTGTGTGTCCTGAGGAGACAAGAAATGCCCGTTTTAAACCCGGCGCTCTGACAGCTACAATTACTAATAGGAAGAGAGACTTCAACTGAGAATGGAATATCGAACCCTTGGTGACATATGACATCAAAACCTTCATGTGTATCCCGGGGTATATAAATCCATCTAGCTCTTAACCGGCAACGCCGTTACTTCAGTCTATCCGTTTCAACCTCGAACCCATGGTACTTCTCCGACACCGCCATACGACTATGTGACTAATCTCTCCTGATCCCTCCATCTCCCTTCCTCTTTTCATCCAAGAAGTCTATCAAGTCTACCATATTCCCACACTTATTCATCATTTCGCTTCTTTCGCCTCTGGTTAGCAGGGCTGTCTTGTTCGAACCCATCCCAGGACCACACATCTCATTCACATGATGCAGGACCAGAGGAAAGGGAAGAGGGGCCTTGACAACTTTATTCAAGAAAGTCTCCACTGCCGACCAAGGACAGTGATCATACCCTGCATACAGAGCTGGGTTGGCGAGAAGAGCGCGGGCCGACATCAGCCCAGAGAGATGCGGAATGTGTTTGAGGAGAGGGCTAGGAGAGGGCGCGTCGGGGACTGAAGGATCAGAAGTTGTGAACGTGGGAGCGTTGGTCGTGTGCAGAGGAGTGGTAAATGGGAGGGAGTTGAGCGCGAAGACGTCGCCTGACAGGAGAATCGGCACCTGTGTGCCAAAGGTAGATGTCAAAATCTCAAGAGCTTCGAGGTTAATAGGAGTGCTCGACGGCGTCCAACGCGTGCGTGGATGAATGGTGAGAAAGTCAATGTTCCGATCCTGCGGGTGGCCCAAGACCGTAGTGATCCAGTCGATGGTCTTTCGCAGATCTTTGTGAACTCTGATCTTGACGCTCACACTCCTGCCCTTGGGGTTGTCGATATCAGCCTCTTTCCCAACGGCCCAGCCGTCCTGGAGCAACTGGTAGCGGGTTGCGATGACCATGTCGCGGACGAGTTCCCGCTTCTCCATTAGCGCTGCTCCAAGAGTCTCTGCGCAAGCCCAAGACTGTGGGCAGCCGCAGTTGAGGTCGATGCCATTGCAAAATGGAACTACGAGGGATGAAGCACGCGCAAGTTCCTGGGGTACGTTTGCACCAAACTGAACAATCGTAGGGGGCTGGGGACCGCATGTGGATATCGTGAAGTCTGTCGAGGTTAGTGATGTTTCAAGGCCATGCTTAAAGTGGACACGAACCACTGTCTCTTGCTAGCTGGCTCCTATTAAATTCCTTTGCCAGAATCATGGGAGTCCAGCAAAGGTCGGTGCCATACTCATAGACGGTCTGACGGAAAGCAAGCTGAAAGTAAAGGTCAGAGGCAGACTTTATTCACCATAAGGGCATGAGGTTAGCTTGGTCATACCTTGCTATAGCGCACCATTGGCGCTGACGCATACAATAGTCTTTTCTCATGTCTTGCAATGTCGAAGAGCTTAAGAGGGCTGTCATAATAAGTAAACAGTGAGCGAGATGACGATGTTGCAAGAACTAAGGTGAAATGCTCACTGGATGACCTCAAGAAGTGACGGCTCAAGCATATTTCATAGACAAATCATGGAAAGTCTACTCTCTTGGAATTAACAGGAAATCTAAGATAGAAGCCATTAGACTTCAAGATCTGAGTCAGGGTGAAGCATCAGTACGCAGCAATAAGGAACGAATCTCTCAGGACCCCATGAGAGGTTCATTCACAGGTGAGTGGTGAACGGCCTTTTCAGAGGGTTTCCCCGCATTTGGGGGTCCTGCCCACCCTCTGAAAAGTTCTCAATACCAACGCTAATTGGTTGAAAAAAACACCCACTTCAGTGCTGCAACCTAGACAGACCCCCTGAACATGGACTAGGGGCATGGCGGGGCATGGAGGGGCAATGAGCCATCGTGGGGCACATGAATTGACATAGTCTCATTTTGACGGTCGCAGATCTCGCGAAACAATTGACAGCACGGCAACAACGCCAATCTGCCATTTATCAGAGCCCGCGAAAGAAACGCGCAACAAGATAAGCTACAATGGCCGAGAGCAGAAATCCCGTCATCGGCCTGCTAGGTGGTGGGCAGCTTGGTCGTATGCTATGTGAGGCGGCCAACCCTCTCGGTGTCGACATCGCCATCCTCGACGCCGAGAATGCTCCCGCCAAGCAGGCTCACAACACGTATCGCCATGTTACCGGCTCGTTCAAGGACCCCGAGCGTATCCGTGAGCTTGCGATAAAGTCAGACTTTCTCTCTGTGGAAATTGAGCATGTCGAGACCGAGGTTCTCGAGGATATCGACAAGAACGGCGTCACTCTCCCTGATGGCTCTCTTCATCGGCCACCTATTCACCCTTCCTGGCGTACCATCCGCCTGATACAGGACAAGTATCTCCAGAAGGAGCATTACCGCAACAGCGATAAGAAGATTCCGATCGCGGATCAAGTGGCCATTGACGGCGGCGCTGCGGCACTGGCTTCACTGAAGGATGCTGCCGCACGGTTTGGCTTCCCTTTCATGGTGAAGGCGAGGAAGGGTAGCTATGACGGCCGCGGGAACTATCGCGTCAATAGCGAGGCTGATTTTGAGGCGGCAATCAACGCCCTCAAGGGCCTGAGCCTGTATGCTGAGAAGTGGGCTCCTTTTATCAAGGAGATCGCCGTCATGGTTATCAGGACCGAGGACGACAGGGGCAACCTCAAAGCCTGTGTGCCGTATCCTGCTGTTGAGACCATCCACGAAGACAGTATTTGCACCAAGGTCTTCATGCCTCCGAGGGATATATCGGAGGAGGTTTGCGAAAACGCAAGGAAACTTGCCACCGAGGTCGTCAGCACCCTTTGGGGCAGAGGAGTGTTTGCTGTCGAGATGTTCGTTCTTGAGGATGGTGAGACGGCTTGCACTTCTTTCGCATGTTGTCATTCTGAGGCTGACATCCTTCTTCCTAGGCTCTCTCATGGTCAACGAGGTGGCACCTCGCCCTCATAATTCTGGCCACTACACCATTGAAGCAGTCCCGCAGATGTCCCAATACAAGGCTCAGATTCACGCCGTGTTGGACCTGCCAGTCCCCAAGCAACTAAGTCCTAGGGCCAGGTCGGCCATCATGCTCAATATCCTTGGCGGCGCAACCCCGTCATCCCACCTAGGGCTGGCCAATCTTGCGCGAACTACCTTCGACGATGACATGGATGTTCACCTACACCTTTATAACAAGGAATCCAAGCCCGGCCGCAAGATCGGTCACATCACCCTGACTTCCAACACCCTCAGCATCCATGACCTTGAGGCAAAAGCCAAATCCTTCATCGATCTTGTCGACCAGATCCGCCGTGACCGTCTCGCAGCCACGACAGAAACCCTTCGTCCCACACAAGAGCCTGCTAAACCACAAGCGGCCCAACCAGTTCCGTCCGAAAAACCACTGGTGCTCGTCACAATGGGTTCTGACTCAGACCTACCCGTGCTCAAAGCCGGGTTGGATATTCTCCGGCAATTTGGTGTACCTTACGCCCTGGATATCACGTCTGCGCATCGCACCCCGCGCTACATGATGAAGGTTGCCGACGAGGCTGCAGCACGCGGTATCAAGGTCATCATCGCTGCCGCAGGCGGCGCCGCTCACCTGCCAGGCATGATGTCGTCGGAGACTCCTCTGCCCGTGATTGGTGTGCCAGTTAAGGCAACGCATCTGGACGGTATCGATAGTCTGCTAAGCATTGTACAGATGCCGGTAGGTCTTTGCTAACACTTCTTTCATCCTCAAGCCCGATGCGTCATGGATAAAAGTTAACTTTATGGCAGCGTGGAATTCCAACCGCCACTGTTGGCATCAATAATTCGACTAACGCTGCTCTGCTGGCCATCCGCATTCTCGGCACTTCTATTCCAGAATTCTTCACCAAGATGAAGAAGTATCAAGAAAAAATGGAAGAAGAAGTCCTGACCAAAGGTAGCAAGCTGCGAGAGATCGGCGACGTTGCCTATCTTGCCAACATGGCTGCTAAGAAATGAACCCCGTCCACAGGGTTGCGATCCGAAGAGTAGGGGTTGTCTGTTGATAAATGTCAGCAAAGGACTCATTTGTGTGTACATGAAGTGTACAAGTTCTGTAGAGCCTGGGGCGGCACTTGTCGACCCGAGCGGCAGTAGTACAAGCTGTTTAGTAGTTCAAAGACTAAACATAGACCTCAACGTCGCGTGCTAGGAGCGGAGATACCAAAACAAAACGAAAGGCGTACTGGCATCGTCAACAAGTCTTTTTTTACTCTATGACTGTCCAGCGGGCAGACGGGGAGCCGTGATCGTGGTTTACCTGTGTGCATGACCACCTAGTCAATCTTGACAGCCGGAGAAAGGATAATTGATCAAGTACTTTACAGACTCCAGAACAAAGGCATCAATGTCGCATAACATGATACAGGGCAAGGACCGCTGCCGAATTTAACAATATGACGCTTAAGCAGAATCCATATGGGAGCTTTTACCAAGGGTTATGCCCAGAAAAACGTTTCAATACCCGTTGCTGACACTGAGCGGGTTGCGCTACTGCCTTTAGGAGGAGTACCATAATGTTCCCTCCACACCCTGATGTCATCGAACTACCTAGGCATATTACCTGACAAATTCTCCTGGAGAAATATCACCTTGGACCTCTTGAGGACCAAAAATAAAACACGACCTTGGAAAGACCAATAAAAAACCACGCAAAAGTGTAAGGTCCCACCCGGACTCGAACCGGGGTTGTCGGAATGTTCTTGGGGAATTCTGTAATTCCTCAGAATCCGAAGTGATAACCGCTACACTATGGAACCTTCACTTTGCTGCGGCCTAAAATGTTGATTAATAGATGCTGCTTTCCCACACTACCTCGCCCTCCTTCAGGCCAGTGGCTCTGAAAACATACCTGAGCTCCATCGGCAGCAACCATCTCGAGTAAACACCTTGCAGCGATTCGACGATTCTCCTGCGCCAAGCGATGGATTGGTACAATGCCATAGCCGAAAAGAAATGACGCAGGAGAGTAGCTGAGACATCAAACAGTATTCGGATCTGGTGCCAGAAAGTAGATGCGCTTGTTGCCTTCAACACTCAATAACCACCAGATTCGTAATGTCTTTTTACACGTCGAAGATGGATTATAGATTATACTGCTCACTTGTATTGGCATCAAGCTGCGTTCTTTGACATGCACCTTCTGTTTCCGAAGAGAACCACATGTCCACGTGCCGCTTTCCCGTTTTACATTTAATACTCAGCTTGCGCATTCTTCAGACCCCTTCAATTGCCCTAATCTTCACAATTGGAGTAACTGAAGGAGCAGAAGACATTTCGCTCGGACATGGAGGTGGAGTGACCTTGGGCCATGGAGTGCAATCGAGGAAGCACCTGCGATGAAATCATGATGATTAGCGTCATTACCCGATACACATTCACCTAAAAAGGGGGAATATATTCTAGTGCACGTCACTGAAATAAGTGAAAGGGGGGATCAGCAACGCACTTTCCGAATGCCATACCACACTCATTAATTCCATCTACGCAGACATATCTGCTATTTCAAGAAGTGCTAGCAGGTGGAGGGGAGGTCTTGGTACTAGTCGTGGTGTTGCGATGACTAGTGATGGTACTACTGGAAGTAACTGTTGTTGGTGATGTAGTTGACGTCGGTAGCACCGAGGTGCACGGAGGGCCAGTAAACGTTGGCCAAGGCCCACCGCAGTGGTTAAAACATCTTCCTCCGGGTTAGAAATCGCAGTCTGCCATTTTTCGCCTGCATTCGCAGGTTGATAGGACACCCGAGGGGTCACGTACCCTCCGTACCACTGGCCGCACTCGTTGACGTAGTCGGCGCAGACCCAGTTACAAGTACTGCTCGGTTCGGATGATGGCTCACTGGTAATGCTTGTTGTGATTGTGATAACACTCGTAGTGGTCGACGTACACGGGGGAGGAGTAAAGGTCGGCCAGGGCCCGCCACAATGGTTGAAGCACCTTGATTGATTTAATTGCGACACAGGTTAATTCCTTTACGCCCACTTGCAAAGGAGGGGATGGGTGACTGGTAGCAGCACAAGTCACTTACCCGCCATACCACTGACCGCATTCATTAACGTAATCGGCACAGATCCAGTTGCAAGTGCTAGTTGAGGACACAGGGGGATCAATGGTGGCAGACGTTGTGGTTCGAATGCTTGTGGTGGTTGGTGGGTAGCAAGGAGGAGCTGTGAAGGTAGGCCAGGGTTGGCAATCAGGGAAGCATCTGTCAAAGCAAATTGATATCCAGCCGCATAGTTCAAAAATGAAAGAGGATCTACTTACCCTCCATACATTTGACCGCACTCATTTACTAAATCCAGACAGACTGTCTTGCTAGTATCACAGACGCTGCTGGTCTCAGGCGTATCACTAGTATAGCTGACAGTCGTCGTAATGGTCGTAAGACTACCCGTTGACTTGGAGCATGGCGGTGGTGTGAATGTTGGGTAGGGTTTGCAGTCGGGGAAACATCTTGGAATGTCGTCAACACTTGACCCCTGAGTCAAACCGTGTGCCTCGCATAGGACAACACGTACCCTCCATACATCTGTCCACACTCATTGATGAAGTCAACACAAATGATGGGACTTCCGGAGCAAGCAGTGCTTGTTAAACTTCGTTGTGAGATGGAGCTAATGCTGGCGGTAGTCAGCGCATCGGTGGTGAGAATCTTTGTACGACAGGCATTTTTTTTCGTTGATGTTGTGGCAGGACTGGTGCTGGTGCGTGGACATGGCGGGGGAGTTGGTTTGGCCTTTGGGTCGCAAGCATCATAGCATCTAGTGTACAGCCAATGCCTTAGTATAACGACATTTGCTTTCTAAGTACCTTCAAGGGCAGAACATCACAACAAGGTGGACTCCCAGGTTAACCATACCCGCCGTATCTCACTCCGCAGGGATTCAGAGCGTCAACGCAGATAGTGTGCGGGCAGTTGATGCCGGGATCTGCCACTGGAACGGCAGCAACTCGGCTTGCCAGAAATAAGATAGATAGCTCAAAGATCATAGAGTGCCGCATCTCGACAGCTGGAAGGGTAGCACGCGGATTGTAGGAGCCGTTAACCTTGTAACGCGTGGCTAAATCCCCAGAGAGGAAGGTGCGAAAGCCGCAGTATCAGAAGAAGTGCCCTCTTTCGTAGTGTCTCCCTGCGCTGACAAAGCCAGTTTATACAGCTCTGCCACAGCAGCGCGCGCAATATGACTACGCTAAGGGCCCGGACAGCACGCGACCTTGGTCCGCAATTCCTGGAAGTTGGACCACATTATTCCTTGTTTCGGTTCTTGTCCCGAAGATGAACCCGATATAGACTGGCAAGCAGGGGTGGCTTGGGGCATGTCCTCATTCGTATCCTGAAAGCCCAAACCCTGTGGTCGAACGCCACACTGTGACCCAAGGATGGCCACTTGGCACCAAGAACGCAGAATTTCAGAGTAACAAAGCAACAGTGGAAGTGATGGCGCTGAAAATCGTGGCTCTGCTTTTTGGGGGAACGCTTAGGTTAAGGCTGGGGTTACGTTGATAGGGTCGTGACTTGGAGGGAAACAAACAGGCTAAGACGGATCGGCGGCATGGCAAGGGTGCATTTCTGGGGAAGCATAGTCTCCGATATCCTAGACAGGCACGGCTACCACCCTATCGAACCATGCAGGCATGCCATCCCTCATCGATGCTGCGGCGCTCACCCTGTCAAAAAGGTGGCCCAGCGTAAGTCACAACAGTGGCCGTTGGCCATGCTGGGCCCATAACATCGGACCTAAGGAGGTAAGGGGACCCAACAGTTGAGGATGTGGCTTGCTGTCATGAAGCACTGTTGTCTACTGAACTAGCCCAAGCCACATGCTTAGTAGGGCTGAACTGGCCGCTCATTAGTTCTGGCCGAGGGCTGAACCCTCGCTGCAGAGAAATGCGAGAATAGGAACGGCCAGGAAACTGAAGGATAGTACGACTGAATCTACTCAAAGCGATTGGTAAGTAGGCAGAACTTTTGAGGTTGTCGATAGCTCCTCTCGGACGCAAGAGTCATACTGGAGACGGATATTTGGGCGCGGCACTGGGGATGCAAATGTTAATTGATTGTGTTCTGCATCGACTCCGCGAGGTCCGTTGTCGAAAAGGAAGGACACAAATGTGGAAAAAATGAGAAAAATTGAAGAGGGTAGGTTTCTAACCTTAAAGGTTCCGGCGGCCAACCGGTGACGAGGACTCCCACGGCCTGCCAATCTTCGCACCGAACCTGGAACGTAGTGTTCTAGAAGGAACAGTATCCTGAAATTGCGTTACAGCAGAAGGGAGTCAAAGGACTCAGGAGTGACGCACCATCTTTCCATCTGCCGAGTTGCCGAGCAGCCGTTTCTGTGCTTCAATCAACATAGTTCATCTGGTCAGCATCATCATCGTCATCAAAATTGTCTTGGCCGACTACTGTTGCGTTGGCATGCGCCTGTAGATAAGGCGATAACGCCGTGAACCGGGTGTCTGGAGGAGGGGAATAGCCGGAATGCTAAAAATAAGCGTCCTCCGAGCATCTGCTCAATCAATCTCGTGGCCCTTGGACAAAGGTCAATCAATTCTCCGGAAATATGCTGCAGCCTTTTTCTGCCTTTTCTGCAGCCTATCTGGACAATTAGCCTTCGTCATGGCAGGAGCCGAGAGACCGAGGTTCCAGCGAAGCAATTGCAGAGTATTGTGCGGATGCGTACAGGCAGTTCAAACCGTTACGCGGGGTGACCAGGACGGCGGAAGCAGACCGAGAGTTATGTCCCGTGATGTCGTCGCGAGTTGAGCCTGTCTTCCCCGTTTTCCGTGGAGGGAAGGTGCAAAATCTCTACGATGACGACGCGGCGGACGACAACGAGAGCAACTGGACACTCCGTGAGACCTGCGACCTACGAACTGTGATGTTGGGTCGATGGTGTGAAGAGAGGAGTCCTGACTCCTGAGGAAGAGCTAGGCAAGAGTGATTGAATCGAGGGAGGGCGAGGACTCAGAAAAGCATAAAGATCGGCCCCCTCCTTCCTCGATACGGACACGGACAGGACTGTACGACAGCAGAGATCACCACCCAAGCAAACACAGCCAGCAAAAGGCCTTGACAACACTGGGATCTGCATTTTACTTAACGTCTTCCACGATCTCGGTGCAAAACTTCTCCCAAAGACCATCATCATCGTCACCATGCAGCTACTTGCTTTTCTCCCAGTGTTACTGGCCTCCTCGGGCCTCGCCAGCCCCGTGTGTCGTAACGTCAACCAGCCCATCTATACCCTACGCCTGGCCTCGTAAGGATCTCTTCTTATAGTCTACCTGAAGTAGGTAGAGAGAGCGCCAGCCAAACAAGCTAACGCGGTCAGCCCCGAGCCTTCCCTCCACAACCGCCCTCTGACTATCACCAACAATTCGACCCTGGGCGTCAGCGCGTCACCCGAGGTCAAGGACGAAGTGCACTTCTACACTGTTGTCAACCCAACGACCGGCCTGGCCGAGCTGCACACCTCATCGCCCGTCAATGACGCAACACTGACCCTAATCGGCAGCAACGGCGTGCTGGACTTCACTCCGCTCAAAAACCCGGCTGCCGTCACGGTGCCTGTGGGCACGACTGTCGATTGGACATCATTTGAGCTAGACGAGGGCACGCCCGGCGAGGGGACCGTCAAGTATGTGGGAAAGGAGGGCCGCTGGGTGATGTTCCCCGAGGGCGACGAGTGGGAATTGAAGTGGAGGAGCGGTGAGTCTTGGTGTCTCTCTGCCTGCTTACTTGACCGTATCGCCTGGTATGATGCTAACCTTATGATGCAGCGGATGCTTGGACGATAGAGACTTACATTCCAGTGCAGGTTGTGTATGAGCTCGTCAAGGAACAGAACTAGAAGGTTGAGCCGGGAGGGTAGTGGTGTCAAGGGTCAGCGGAGCGAGCCACAGCAGGAGTTGTTTGCGCCGGGCTGATCATGGACGCTGCCGGGAATAAACTGAAGTCGATTATGATGATGGGAGAATGTAGATTGTTGTTTTATTCATGATCAAATTTTCGGTAGGAGTCAGTTACTGTCTTACATAGTCGTAGAGTGTTGAGCACGTGATCAAGATCTGATTCGGCCTCTGAGTAGTAGAGTGTATATATGACCTTGGGTCTAACCCAAGCGCAAGCGGAGGGAACCCAAAACCTGCTTTCATAAACCGGCACGAAAACCTAACAAGCCGTCCTATTCTGTTGCTTTGACAAAGTAAACTCCAACCATGCACGAGAGACAAGGGAACTGTTTACAGAAGTATGTATCAAGAAAGTCCAATTCCGAGGACCCTTGATACGTGCCGCTTAGGCTTTTTTTTCTTTCCATGCCTACACCATGCCACCCAATCCTGTACTTTCATTCTAACAGTACGCCACCCAAAGACAACAATACACTCCCTTCATTGCATTCGTCCCCTCAACAACCAACAGATACCTCAACCGCGTAACATCCCCGCGTCACACACACAACACACACTCGGGTTTCCCGCTTAGAAAGCAAGCTCCTTCTTGATCTGGGCAATGGCCAGGCCGGGGTTCAAACCCTTGGGGCAGGTACGGGTGCAGTTAAGAATAGTGTGGCAGCGGTACAGGCTCATGGAGTTGTTGAGGGCGGCCTTGCGCTCTGCCTTGCGCTCATCACGAGAGTCGGCGAGCCAGCGGTATGATTGCAGCAAAATAGCGGGACCCAGGTACTCCTCCGAGTTCCACCAGTACGACGGGCAAGACGTCGAGCAGCACGCGCACAGGATGCACTCGTACAAGCCGTCCAGCTTCTTACGGTCCTCCTTGGACTGGCGGTACTCCTTGCCCTGTTTTGGAGAATGCCTCGGTTAGAAACCTGACCAGTCTACTTGCTTTGAAAAAGGACGAGTTATATACTGAAAACAAAGGGGATAACGCACATCAGGAGCAGGAGTGTCACGCTGCAGGTAGGGCTTGATGGACTTGTACTGCTTGTAGAAGTGGGTGAGGTCGGGCACGAGGTCCTTGATGACGTAGGTGTGCGGCAGCGGGTAGATCTTGACATCACTGTTGTCCTCCTTGGGGATCCGGCCTAGAAAAGCAAGGTGGTCAGTATGTGATGCGACCAGACCACTCCTCCTTACGACACCCACGGCACCACAGCTTCATGTTCCGGGATGGCACATACACAGGCAGGCAAGGGTGTTGGTGCCGTTGATGTTCATGGCACAGCTGCCGCAAATGCCCTCACGGCAGCTACGGCGGAAGGTCAGGGTCGGGTCCAGCTCGTTCTTGATGCGCAGCAGGGCGTCCAAAACCATGGGGCCGGTCTTGTTAAGGTCAAGGGTGTAGCTCTGCATGCGCGGCTTCTCGGTCGGCTTGTCCGGGTTCCAGCGGTAGACCTGGAAGGTCTTGAGCCGGGGCTTCTCGCTCGACGTAGCGGTCTGCTGGGCGGCGTCGGCGACTTGGGCCATGCCGCGGACAGCGGCAGCGGTGCTGGAGGTGACGGCGGTGCGCAGGGCCGGCCTAGACGCAGCAGCGCCCAGCAGGAGGGCAGACGACGAGCGGATGGCGGCCATGATGTCGCGGTGGTTGGCAATAGCGGCGGTAGTCGATGGCGGGCGTCGTAGGCGGGGTGTTCGACTCGATTGATGGGCGCGGACGGGCGCTGGGACTCGAGGCAGTCGGCACGCTGGGCACGCTGGGCACGCTCAGGCACTCTGGGCTTTGGGCGACGTCGACGATGGCGGTCGATTGAGACAGAAATCACAGGTCGAAAAGGACTCGGGAGCCGGCAGTCGGGACAGGGTCAAGTAAGTCCGAGGTTATTAACCAGCCAATCATACGCGAGTCATTGTAAACCTGTCCCCGGCGGCGAGCGGGCAACACAGTGGGCTGGTGGGGCAGAGCGGGTGGCTCCGGCTTATGTCATTTAGGCCCCACCTCAAGGAAGGGTCCAACGGCACTGGCTGGCTGGCTGAACTGGGGAGCTGTTTGGAGTGCTTATATAAGCAGCAGTAGCGCTCCAGCACTTTTCATACGAGAGGGTGAGAGCCTCGTCGACATCCACATTCACCTCATCGTTGACGTCGACGAACCATATGCCAGACCATGATGAGTGGTACCGATCCGCTGAGCAGCCCCAATTTTTTTTTAAAAAAATTTGCAACTTTCTGGATGCGATATTTGTCGAGCTGTGGCTGAGACGTGGGTACATATTCCTGAGCAAAGGAAGCCGGAGCACTTGGCTCAGTGAGTTCATCTCACATGCGATTCATCGCCGGAGACGGTGACCCTAAAAGTTCCCGGCACTATCCATGCACGTTTTCAATCCCGCCACCTGCCTTCCTCTGCATCATAACCGAGCACCTCCGGGTCTATATTCAGACTCTTGAGCATCATCGACATTGTAAATTCCTGTAGTATAATCCGTCAGCGTCCAGCTCTCCCATCAGTTCATATCACCACAGCCCATCCCATACAAACTCACCTCACCATCTTCATCCTCCAACTTCTCATTCCCTTGGTCTGCTTGACCTTCCTTATAGGCCTCGTATCTTCCAACTTCATCATCTTCGACTGCACAAGCACGGGTCTTAGCCTCGCCGTCATTACCATTATCCCGGAATCCCCAGTTTCCTCCCCGTGCCTGCCACCTCCGACTCTCTCTCCATGCCTTCGCCCCTCCCATACTTTCCACCCGTCCTTTGATCAGCTCGTAGAGCTCCTCCGCAGCCAACCGGCTTGCCGCCCGCCACTTGGCTGTCAACTCCCTCAGCTCGGCACCCACATCGAGTTCGCCTTCCTCTTCATTTCCATCATTGGTCGCTTCTTTTCTCATCTTCTCATCGCCTTGTTGGGGACCTTCCGAGGCAATTTTCTTCCGCTGTCGTGCCTGCCATGCACGAGCCTGATTCTCGATCTGCCTTGCTTGGCGGACTGTTTCCAATCGCTGGTGCACGGCCCGTAGGTGCTGGGCTGCGAGCTGTCGGCTAAAGGCCTCCATCTGCTGAAGCAGCTGAAGATGCCCATTTGGTTGGTTAATGCCTGCTGCCGATGCTGTCCTAGTCCTTGATAATGGTATCGGTGTTGTAGTGCGTCGGGGAGTAGATGACCAACTTGGTAGTGGCGCAGGTGATGTTGCGAAAGAGGGCGTAGTCTGGGAAGTGCTGCCAGCGCCGAAATTTCCAGGTCGGCTTCCTACTCCTGTCCCCCTCACGGTCGAAACCCGCTGTGACTGAACAGGAGTCTGCGGCGTGATACCGCTTGCTGTTGGGCCGCTTGGCTGGGAATGATTCTGAGCCTGACCATCGCTAGGCGAAGCTGTTGTGTTTTCGGTTTCCTGTTGCCGAGACTGCCGACTCAGTAGTGGCGACCGAAAGGGCCTCCGGAGCTTTACGCTGGCTGCATCGAGGTCAAGACGACGGCGCTTGGCTGCGGGAGTTGGAGTCGGGACGTCGCTTGTCTTGGTGTTGCCGCCGGGCGTGTGAGTAGACGTCATTATTTTGGGGGGTACAAGGCGAGCACATGGTACATCGTTTCTCATTCAAAAGTGGGTATTATATCGTTTTGTATGTCAGATGAAGCTGCCTGGATGCAAAATTGTTAAGACAATTAAAAGGTAGGGGTCGAGCTGAAGTTTGAAGGTTTGAGACTAGAAGTTTTTGCTCAACGAAAGTCGGTTGTTGATTTGAGAGGTTGCAGGTGATTCGTGAGCGTTGCCAAGATGAGATGAAATTAGAAAGCTACCACAATAACTTAAGGCATCTACCTACCAAAGTGCCTACCTCGCCTAAAGAGGGTCGATATGAGCAAATCCTGTCAACCCACCAAATTGATGTAGATCTTTTACTGACATTTTTTTCAAGTTCTTACAAAGAGATATCGAATAAGTATTGAATTCAAATAGCCCTGAATGTGCCACTTTAGGATCACTTGACCCAGAGCAAAACAATAAAAGCTAAGTGCAAAACACAGACACAGCCCACTTCCTAATCACGTCGACATATTTATCGTCATTGTCATTCGAGAAACATACATCCCGGAAACGCCGCCGCTTTATTATTTCATGCACAGGCCCTCGTGATACTGTATACAACAAACTAATCGCCATTGCTGAATGCTATCACACCCCATGCAATCTCTCCTCCTCAATGCCCAACAGCCCACTGCCCAAATTGAGGATCTCCTGGTTGTGGGAAGAGTTCTTGCTGCTGTTGTTCTTGATGTTGTGCGGGTTGTTGGGCCTGCTGTTGTCCATGTTGTTGACCCTGGGCCTGTTGTTGTTGCTGCCCAAGGCCTTGTTGTGGCTGTTGAGCCTGCATTTGCTGTTGTCGAACCACCTGCTGTTGTCTTTGGTTCCGATACATGATCAGGAACGCTAACACAGCCGCAAGCCCAAGAATAACCAAGCTCTCTGTTAGACCGTCCTCAAAGTCAAGCGGGTCTCCGCCGGGCATGCTGTCGTCGTAGTACTCATCATAATATTCCTCGTAATACTGGCCTTCATCGTTCTGGAGAAAGTTGTTGATCCACTCGCGGAAGGACCACTCCTTTTTTGGTGCTATGTTGTCGGCCAAACATGTCAGTCAAAAAGCATTTAACGTCATGCGGATGGTCTGCTTACCTGGTTCGTCCTGGATAGAGTTGATTCTCCCGTGTGTCAGGGTGTTCCATGCGCTTTTTACCCGCAGCTTCAAGAGACTGAGAGTTACGGGGAGATAGGCCTCCTCATTTGTCTCGAGAGCCGAATCATAGTAGCGCTTGGCCAAATGATAGTCCTGGTCCAGTCCGATACCATGTTCATGCATCCATCCTAGGTTGTAGAGAGCCTGGGCACTTTGAAGATACTCAGAAGCGCCAGTATAGCACTGCACAGCCTTATCGACATCGGCTTCGGTACCGATTCCGTAAAGATAGTAATCGCCCATCTTCACCAACGCATCAATGTTGCTCTGACGTGCTGAGCGAGTCCAGTAGATCAGTGCCAGTGTCGGGTTATGCAAAAGCGGTGATGTCGGCGTGGGAGACAACAGCCTGTGAAGGAAGGGCAGGCGAGACTTGTCTGGATCAAGGAGGTGTGCAACATTGTTCTGAGCCCTCTCGTACCCTTGCTCTGCTGCCCCAAGGTATTCAAGAAGTGCCAGCTCAACATTCCCGCTTTCGTAGGCAAGGTTTGCATCTGCCCAAGACGAGACAATCGGCTCAGCCCTCTCGGCAACTATCTTGTAGTAACTTACGGCCTGCTGGCAATTAGGATCACGGCCGACACCATACATGTTGACTTCCGCCATGTAATAGTATGCCTCAATGTGGCCCCACCGCATGGCGAGCTCGAAATAATGGTTTGCGGCAATCAGGTCCTCTGTGTTGCCTTGGTCCAAGTAGAGAATGCCCAGCTGTACCTGAGCAGCTGCATAGTCCAGGCTAGCAGCTGCCTTGAAGTAATCGATGGCCTGAGGCAGATCCCGCTTGACGCCATAGCCATGGAGATACATCAAACCCAGGAAGTGTTGAGATTGGGCGTCCTTAAGCAAGGAACCACGCTCAAGCCAGAATTTGGCACGGTCGAAATTTTGTTCGACCCCTTCACCCCGAAGATACATGCGGCCAATGTAGCCAGCAGCTTTACCCGCAAACCTCTCCAGACCGCCTTTGGGGTTCTCAATCGGGCGGTTCTTCTTCCAATACTTTTGGACAACGTCAAGGAAATACCTCCTGGCAATAGCCATGTTTTTACTCAGGCCTCTCTGCCCTTCGTAGTAGATACGACCCAAGTTGAATGCAGCTTTGAAGTCGCCTTTCTGGGCCATGAGATCTAAATATTCAATGATATCTTCGATCGATGCCTCGGAATCAGGGTGTGATCTGGCAGAGTTCTCTCCTGCGCTGACGACACTTGCGCCTTCGCCATAAGCCCCACCTGTATCGTCGGCGATGCGATGAGCCTCGAGAATCCATGATCTCCCACCCGGCGGGCCAGACCGATACCATTCAATGGCTTTGTCTGCGACTCGCTTGTAGTACCTGGCAGCCACTTCACAGCTTTTTGGTGTTCCAATGCCAGCATGGTGCCGGTGCGCTACCGTCATCTCGGCCCGTGTATGTCCTTTATTGGCAGCGAAAGTGTAGTATAGGAGTGCACGAGCTTGATCCCGTTCGACTGCGCCACCAATGCCGGTCGAGTACATAAGTCCTAACATGTACATCGCCGAGGCGTTACCGTTGAGCAAAGCCAGCTGATGGTAGTAGCCGAAAGCGGCTTTGAAGTTTCGTGGATGGGAATAGTTTCCGTAAAAGTTCATCTCTGCAAGGATATAGAGTGCGTCTGAGTTGTTCAGCCTAGCCGACTCCTCGAGAAGCTGGGTCGCATGTCGAAGCGCGTTGCTCATACGGCTTGCGGCTGCCTGTTCAGGGGGTGAAGCAGTGAGTCGAAAGGTCGGTAGGGCTGTGATGACGAACTGCCCCAGAGCACTGAAGAGGCCATTTGGTTTGCGTGCGCGGGCATGTAAGGGCTTGTACAGCTTGCGCAACTCTGTTAGAGCAGATTCGACAAGTTCGGCACCTGGCTCTCGAACTGTCTGCCCGGCTGCTTGCGCAGTGATAATTTCTGCCCCAGATGAATCGCCCGTAGTCGCCTTCGATGATTTACCGCCGAGAACATGTTGTTCAGTGTGTAGGTTGGCGGAGGTAAAGGCAATGGACTGCAAAAGCACTGTTCATAGTGGTGTCAGTGAGAGCCTTTGATCACCGGTCACCATGGAGGATTCCTCAGCTTACAGAGCAGCCACAAAACATAGCGCCACATCTTGAACTATTGTTAATCAGAGGTCGCAGGTCGAGTGTCATGACATGGCTGCGTGAGCGTTTTGTAGCGAGGGTACTTTGTAGGCGAGCTTGTCGATGGGCTTGACACTTTGGAAGCAGTCAGCAAGACTGCCCTTCTTGGTGATGGAGTTACCAACTGTCCAGATCAACTATCCCCACTGATGATGTGCCGACACAACGGCAGCTCGGGAAAGCTCCTGACAGGCCAGGCTCAACCCGAGCAGGTCACCCATGTGGGGGGCGGTATCTGACCGCCTTCCTGTGTTAGCTAGTTCCTCTCCAGGGAACTCAGCCAACTGACAGCAGCTGGCGGACACGCACACTTGCAGTCCTGACGCTAGCCCAAGATTGCGCCGACCTATCTTTCGACGGCTTTGGGGCGATGTCTAACAGTCATTAAGCTTCGGAATAGGTTGGATTGATATCTATGACTACAAGTGGATGTGCTAAAGTCTTAAAAGAAAGTATGTGCGCTGCCACGCTGGCATGAACGTCGACCGCAAATTCCATGTCCAAAAATTTAAAGTGCTCCAAACAAGCTGGGTTTGATATGACTTACACAGACAATGAGACAGGAAAATCTGATAAACAGTCTTCGTATAACAACAAATCATGTATAATCTGCTCTGTGCAGACGGGTTCAAATACCCTAAGCAAGAAACTTACGTCTTAGACCTGCTTCCCACCGCAGCAGGCCTTGCAGTAACGGCATCAGATCAGACTGTCAGTATCTTTGACCCCCTCGGATTGAGCCAGGGCCCTATCAAACAGGTTACCACCGATCATGGGAATCTCAGGGCAGCCAAGGTGTATAGCCCAATTGAGTCGATAATTTGCACAGCAGGAGAAAATGGGACTGTGGCCGTTTGGGACTTGCGCCAGGCTCCAGGGAACGCCAAAGCTCTGCAGTTAGGAGGTGAGTCTGATGAGATGGGCACTCGCATATGATGACGACGATGCAGTATATTTACCGATATGCATACCTAGGAAACCTACCAAGCCTGTTGTCTTTGGCTTGCTCCAGCGCAACAAACACCGTCTATGCCGGCACAGAGCTGGTAGATCATCAGGCTTCCATCCTCATCTGGTCAGTTCCATCCCCTGCACTACTCCCCGTACAATTGATCGAAACATCTTGCTGACCTCTTACAAGGGATCTCCGCTCTCCTTCCACTATTCGAACAAGATACACAGAAATTCACTCTGATGACATCACCGAGGCGAGTTACTCAAGTTCTTCACTGTTAATGTCCCTCTGTATTCAGAATCTAACACGTCATTCAGTTAACACCGCACCCTACGTTCCCTACGCACCTTCTTTCTGGCTCGACTGACGGTCTCGTCAACATTATCGATACATCTATCATAGATGAGGACGAAGCAGTTCAGGCTACCTTCAACCATGGTTCAGTGCATAAGGCCGGTTTCCTTAACGTGGCCGAGGTCTACGCAGCATCCCACGACGAAAAACTAGCTCTGTATGACTGGAGCGACACGAATCAAGAGAAAGGCGCTGCTACGATGGATTTCGGGGATATTCGGCAACTTCTTGGGGGAGGGGTTCGGTACCTAGCGGACGTGGTGCCTAAGGTGGATGGGATCGGTGCCGTGGTGGGCGTTGGCGGCCAAGAGTAAGTTCCTAGGTACTTAACAGCGTTCTCAATGCTCTGCTAACTGGACAAAGCAACGAGATGTTCCAGTTGATTCACTTGGCTAAAGGCCCGACAGGGTGGACGCTGGACCGGGAGACTGTGGTTGGGCTGCCTAGGGCACATGGCTCTGAACTTGTAAGAGGCTTTTGCTTCTTCGACGAGCAGCAGGTTGTATATACAGGTGGCGAGGACGGGTGCGTGAAAGCTTGGAGGCCTAGCAGCTAGCCGGACACGAGGGACACGGGGGGCTAGAAGAGGATCTTTCAAATGATAGAAGTCGTGGCCGACATGGAATAATTGACCTGCGGTCCGGGCTCGATCCAATGGCTAGTGGCCTTATATTCCACTTAGCTACTACGGAAGAGTTTGCAATATGGAACTTAGAGATTGGGCTTGGCAAGCTCTGGGACCGCTCCCAAACTATAACGGATAACCCTCGTGCATTAGAATTGTATTCCCCCAAACGCGGATAATTCGGCTCTCCATTTACCCCCTTTCCCCCACACCTCATGGTAATCACAACGCATCACACACCAGGGCAGGTAACTCACTGCAAGTTCTCGATAACCAAAGCCGAGGCACCGCCGCCGCCGTTACAGATACCAGCCACACCAATCTTGCCCTTCTTCTCGCGCAGAACAGACGTAAGAGTCGTAACAATGCGAGCGCCCGAGGCACCAAGCGGGTGACCAATGGCAACAGAGCCACCGAAGACATTGACCTTCTCGGGGTCGAGGTTGAGCAGCTTAATGTTCGCCAAAGCGACGACCGAGAACGCCTCATTGATCTCATAGTAGTCGACATCCTTCTCCGTCAGGCCGGCATGTTTGATAGCCTTGGGGATAGCAAGCGCAGGGGCGATGGTGAAGTGAGCAGGATCACGAGCTGCGTCAGCCCAACCAAGGATCTTGGCCAAGGGCTTGATGCCGAGCTCTTTCAGCTTGGCCTCGGACACAAGCACCACAGCAGCGGCGCCATCGTTGATGGGGGCAGCGTTTGGAGCTGTCACAGTACCATCAGGAATGAAGGCAGGGCGGATCGCCTTCAGCTTTTCAATGTTGAGGTTCTTGACCTCCTCGTCACGGTCAATCTTGACGGGAGGCTTGCCACGACCGCCAGGAACCTCAATGGGGGCAATCTCGGTGAAAAGGCCGGCCTCAGTAGCTGCCTGGGCTCTCTGATATGACCTGATTGCGTATTCGTCTTGCATCTCGCGGGTCAGGCCGAACTCCTGGGCACATAGTTCTCCTTGCATGCCCATAAGCTCCTTCTTGCCATAGGCATCGCGCAGGCCGTCCTTCTGGACACCGTCGACAAGTGCAGAGTCGCCGTACTTGTAACCGGCGCGAAGGTTCGGGACGTAGTGTGGGGTGTTGGACATGCTCTCGGTGCCACCAGCAACGACAATAGAGGCATTGCCCGTGATGATGGTCTGGGCACCGAGGATAATGGCCTTCAGACCGGAAGCGCACACCTTGTTGACGGTGGTGCAGATGACAGACTCCGAAAGACCGGCACCTAGAGCGCACTGGCGGGCAGGGGCCTGGCCGAGACTGTGTAAGGCAAACAGGCAGTTAGCGCAATTCCATGCCCAACAAAGAGCGACAAGCCAGAAAAGAGTACCAGAGAGTCTCCGACACTTACTTGGCCGACAGGACGTTGCCGAAAAAGACCTCCTCGACATCCTCAGGCTTGATCTGAGGAACACGCTCAACGGCAGCTATGCGCGTATACGGTCAACATGGGAAAATTTGTTGGGCAGGGACATGAAGCGCACCCTTGATAGCATGAGCACCCAACTGGGTAGCACTCTGGCTGGAGAGCTGGCCAAGAAAACTGCCGATTGGCGTCCGGGCGACAGAGACAATGTAAACGGGGGGCAAGCCAGACATCTTGAAAGAGCGTTCTGGAGTTTGGATGGGATGGAACGAAGAGTCGACGTGTCAAGATGAACGGTTGGGGTTGGGGGAGCGACTTTTGTCGGTGTAGCTTGGGGCATTCAACAATCCAGCCAGGGGTTCTTGCCCGATAAGATTGCCCCTCCCCCGCCAAGGTAACCGCTGCAGACACGATCTTTGATCAGATAATCTGATAATTTTGCTGCAAGGGTCCGGTCCGAATCCGTCCCGGCTGTGACGGTGGCCCGGCGGCCAGGCTTTGTTCAGATCCTTTGCGCCACAATGTGGCAAGTGCGCCATGATCCGTAAGCGAGCAGTCGTCCGTGTACAGATTATGAATGGTACCCGTCTCAATTACGGTAACTTTGAAACCCGTAATTTTCACCCTTACATCACCAGCGCGCGACGCGCCTGCGGCTCAGTGAAAGTTTCGGGCCATCAACCACCGACTCCAATCACACGTTTCCTGACCTCGCCGCAACTATGGATGACGATCTGTATGACGAATTTGGCAACTTCATCGGAGAGGAGGCCGAGTCGGAAGAGGAGTCCGATCATGGAGCCAATGCGGGCGTCTACGCCTACGACGAATATGTTGACGAGGCGCCTGAGGAGCCCGCTGAGGAGCAGATGGACATTGATGGTATGAGCTTGTCGTTGCTTTTTCTTCGTTAACGCAAAGTTGCTTTGCGCATATAATGCTGACTTCGTCCTTCAGAGGAGCCTCCTTCCAATGCCGTTATCCTCCATGAAGACAAGCAATACTACCCGACAGCCGCCCAGGTGTTCGGCGAGGGTGTCGAAACGTTGGTCCAGGAGGAGGATGCGCAGCCATTGACGCAACCCATCATTGCGCCCGTGGAGCAAAAGAAGTTCAGTATCCAAGAAGCCGATCTACCACCTGTATATTTCGACCGCGGCTTCATGACCGATCTGATGAACTTCCCCGAGCAGATCCGCAATATTGCGCTGGCTGGCCACCTGCACCACGGCAAAACCGCCTTCATGGACATGCTTGTGTTGGAGACGCACGCTATTCAAGAACGCTTGGACAAGCGGACAGGAAAGAAGCGTGATGAGCAGCTGCGGTACACCGACGTCCATGTGATAGAGCGCGACCGGGGCCTGTCGATCAAGGCCGCTCCTATGAGTTTAGTTCTGTCCAGCACAAAGGGAAAATCGCATCTATTCAACATTATCGATACCCCTGGACATGTGGATTTTGTCGATGAAGTCGCTGCAGCTTTCCGTCTTGTAGACGGTGTCTGCCTTGTTGTTGATGTAGTGGAAGGTGTCCAGGTCAACACAGAGCAGATTATCAAGCACGCCGTTCTCGAGGATATTCCTCTCACCCTGATTATCAACAAAATGGATCGATTGATTCTTGAGCTTAAGATTCCTCCTACGGATGCTTACTTCAAACTCAAACATGTCATAGAAGAAGTCAACACTGTCATTGAGAACACGATTCCTGGTCGGGGAGAGAGCAAAAGGTTAAGCCCGGAGAAGGGCAACGTGCTTTTCGCGTGCACTTCTATGGGATGGTGCTTCACTCTCCAATCATTTGCTAAGATGTATTCGGAAAGTTATGGCGGCGTCAATGTGGAAGAATTTGCGCGCAGGCTCTGGGGCGATGTCTACTTCAACCCCAAGAAGCGTACCTTCACAAGGAAACCGATTGAAGAGGGAGCGAAGAGATCATTTGTTAATTTCGTCATGGAGCCCATCTACAAGCTCTACTCCCACACCATCAGCGAAGGCCCAGAAGATTTGAAGAGGACCCTGAGCAAGCTGGGAATTTTCTTGAAGCCATCCCAGTACAAGGCTGACCCCAAGGTTCTCATGAAGTTGGTTTGCGAGCAATTCTTTGGTATGTTTTTCTTGTACTGATAGTCGCAATTCCTTTGATCACGGGACTAACCAATATCAGGGCCATCAACGGCCTTTGTGGATATGGTTATCAAGCATATTCCCTCACCTCTCGAAGCTGCGGAAAAGAAGCTCGAGAGATATTACACTGGGCCTCTTGACACCAAGATTGCGGAGTCTATGAAAAATTGCGACCAGAACGGGCCCCTAGTGGTCCATGTGACCAAGCTCTTCAACACCATTGACGCAAAGAGCTTTTACGCCTTCGGCCGAGTGATGAGTGGCATTGCCCGGCCGGGCGCAGATGTCCGGGTGCTTGGAGAGGGCTATACTCTTGACGATGAGGAAGACATGGTGGTCAGCAGAATCTCCGATGTCTTCATCGCTGAGACAAGGTACAACATTCCAACTGACGGCGTGCCAGCCGGCAATTTTGTTCTTCTTGGGGGTGTTGACAACTCCATTGTCAAGACCGCAACTATTGTCGACAAGAAGTTCGACAACGGCGAGGATGCCTATGTGTTCAAGCCACTGTCGCACTTTACTGAATCCGTCCTCAAGGTAGCTGTTGAGCCCATTAACCCTAGCGAGCTGCCGAAGATGCTCGATGGTATCAGGAAAATCAACAAGAGCTATCCTTTGATTACCACAAAAGTGGAAGAGTCAGGAGAGCATATCATCCTGGGCACTGGTGAGCTATACATGGACTGTGTCTTGCACGACCTGCGCAAGCTCTACGCCGACATGGAAGTCCGGGTCTCAGACCCTGTTGTCCGGTTCTGTGAGACGGTGCAGGACATGTCGGCCACCAAGTGCTATGCTATTACACCCAATAAGAAAAACACTATTACCATGGCAGCAGAGCCCTTGGATGATGGTATTGCCCAGGACATCGAGTCTGGGGCTGTCAAGATCAAGGATCCTCCGCGGAAGGTAGCCAAGTTCTTTGAGGAAAAGTATGGGTGGGATAAGCTCGCTGCCAGGAGCATTTGGGCATTTGGGCCGGATGAGATGGGCCCAAACATCCTGCAGGATGATACACTACCTACAGAAGTACGTTTTGTGCTGACCCAGTATCTCTGCATCATCACTTACAAGCTTGTTACCCCGGGCTACTAATCCCCCGCATTTCTGCCGAATCGGGCCTTTTTCGTACCAGGGGAGAAGAAGCTGACCGTCACATTACACAGGTCGACAAGAAGCGGTTAGCAACAGTTAAGGAATCTATCCGCCAGGGCTTCGCCTGGGCAACCAGAGAGGGCCCGTTGTGCGAAGAACGTAAGTCACCAACCAGATAGGCGCTCTTCGATACCCTTGGGTTGTCTCATGATCTACTAACACATACTTGACTGTAGCTATCCGCAACACTAAGTTCCGCCTCATCGATGTCTCCCTTGCCCAGGAAGCCATTTTCCGTGGTGGTGGCCAAATTATTCCGACCGCTCGACGTGCTTGCTATTCCTCTTTCTTGATGGCCTCCCCCGCCTCATGGAACCCATGTACTCAGTCTCCATGACTGGCCCCCAGTCGTCGGTCAGCATGGTCTACAACATTCTTTCTCGCCGTCGCGGCCACGTGCTGTCTGATGGCCCCATTGCGGGCACGCCGTTGTATCGGGTCAACGGTCTTATTCCCGTCATTGACTCGTTTGGCTTTGAGACTGATCTGCGCATCAACACACCCGGCCAGGCCATGGTCAGCCTGGTGTTTGACCGCTGGAGCATCGTCCCTGGTGATCCTCTAGACCGAGAGCAGGTCACTCGGCCGCTACAGATGGCTACAGCTCAGGCGACGGCGAGAGACTTCGTGCTGAAAACTAGAAGGAGAAAGGGTCTGAGTGAGGATGTGACCGTGGCAAAGTTTCTTGAGCCGGAGTTCTATCAGAGCTTGTTGGAGAGCGGGACGTTGGGTGAACCTTAAAAGGAAGGTTGATATGTTTGGTTCAGTTTTAAATATGTGTTCCACCTTATCAAGACAGACTTGCGGCTGGCGTTTCCTATGGGGGTTTAGCAATGTAAATGGAATCAGAGAGACGATTGCCTTCCACCTCTCGTTTTATGATCTTATTTTCCAACTGATTTGGTGTATATGCCTGCATCACTGTATACGCAAGTCGCATTCTCACCTTGGTTACTTTCCATACGTATTGATTATCTTTACTCGCAAGCGCTTAAAGCAGGCGATGACAGCGTAGTTGTTTATCGTGCCTGCCTATATTTAAAACAATCCGCTAAAGGAAGAGACGCGCTTTACATCTTCGAACTATGCTGGCTGATGTTATGTCAATCTTGACGGCCTATGCTCCAAACTTTCGGAGATGTTTGAGTCCATCTACTCATTCCCTAATGTCATATCGAAGCTTGCACAACAGGTGCTGATCGACATATCAACACATGTTCTGTGAGTTTCCTTTCAGAAAGCGTAGCAGCATTCCACATTCACTTACTGTTAATCAGTCATCATGTTTATTGCTCCTTTTGCTCTTTTTTTCAGCTCAGTACGTAATGCTTAGTATGAATCGATTAAGCTATTAACTGAAACCTCTCCGTAAAAAAAAAAAGGCTACGCCTTGGGCTTCAAACTGTCCTACTGGAGCATTGAATGCAGCTGTGCTTCGCCACTGCCCCCAGTCACAAAGCAGGAAGGCATCTTGTGCTCTTTGACACGCTTAACAACACAATGCTACCCCATGTCACTGCTTTCAAGAACCTGGCATAAGATATACATGGGATCTAGATGTGACAGTCCGGGCAGGTATGAAACTCGCGATGCCTGACCGTTGGATGTACCACAGCACGTGGCAGCCCTGACGGCATCCAACGGCTGCTAGCGGACAGGCTAGATTACTATGCATGGCCATCCACTACCCAGAAAGGTAGGAGGTCAACAGGCTTCGGTGTTGTATGCAGTAGCATGCCTAGACACGGTTGCAAGGTAGCGTTACCAGAGGCCATCATACATATTTACCATGACTACCGCCCTGATCTAACAAACGAACCTGCTTTTCTTTGGAGAAACAGGCCCGTCTACTCTGGGAAAGGAAGGTGAAATCTAAAGTGGTGCCCGGGAGCTGTCAAACCCAACTGCCTGACCACAATAACGTGATTGTTAGGGTCGAACAGGTCATCGCTTTAAGGGTCACCGCGGCTGTCTCGCTCTCGGCTTTATCTCTTCACTCATAGGTCAATCAGCATCATGACATAAACATAAGCTCAATCGAAGAGACGAACCATGTTCGTCCTCCCATATTGCGTGGAGCCCATGTTCACAGCGGAGAGAAGTTAAAGCAGAAAGTTTTTCGGGCATGGACTAGGGACGGACTGTTGGTCCCCTGACTTAAGTAACCATAAACCCGATCATGACAGCATCGCTCCTGGGCCCCATATGCTCACTTCAGGATTGACCGACTGAAAACGTGGGAAGACCAGGTATATTGGGCACCATGCAGAACGCACGGGCATCCAAGAGTTGAGGCTGCACAGTCAGCACATGCTGTAAAAACCAATGAGAAGTTGGTGACACGTTAATCCGGAGACGACAAGAAAGGGGTTTAAGAAAGGGGTCCAAGACTGAGAGTCGCGCAACCTAAGTGCCCCCCCCCCCCAAAAAAAAAAAAACAAAATGGAGCTGCCGAGCAGCAATCTTTTCACCCTGGTAACTGAGCGGTCACGAGAATCGCCAACTGTTTCGTCAAAAATAGAACGTTTCTTGGGCAGCCGCGTGCTGCCTGAGGGCGAAGATCACCAAAACACTTGAAAAGGGGGGGCACAGGTTTCTGCGTTTGGAGCTCCTAAGACGGATAGAACGGGAGCGAGAACCCCGCGTCGAGGACCCTTGAAACAAGCATTGTCAAGATGATTTGTCCTCAAGTACACCTAGGAAGATCAGGCTCAATAACTGCGGCGTGGCCACGAGCCTTTCCTGTGCTGCTGCTGACAAAGGGTGTTCAAGATGGCTCATTGATGAGTGAATGGAGTCTCGAGGGACACAAAGCGGTGGTGCATGCGAAGATACCTAACCATCACATGGTCTAGATGCTCCCCACCGTTCCCTCCAGCCTACAGTGTGTACATTTTTCCTTGCATGCCAACAGTAGCCCAGTGCAGGAAGGAATACCTACTTACTTGGATTTAGCGCATGTATGTACGTATGTACATAGGGATACGCAAGGCAATGCGGCTTCCCTCGCTATGATCTGGGCTGTTAGCGTCCTTGGAGTTTTTACACTACACAGGTACGTAGGTGCGATATGATACCCAGCCCTGTCGGTAGCGTTTACCCCTGCTTTGCATGCCTGCGTTCCCCATTCCCGGCTGGGCTCTCTGACACTGTTCTGGCAACCGAGAATCCTGCAACTTCACCCCTTGCCGCCACGAGAAACGCATGGAGGAAGCCAAGACTCGTCCCGAATGGGGCGGACGTGCATCCCTTCAAGCTCAAGCCGAAGTTGTCCCGCCAATCGCCAAAGAGCGCGTCTTGGCCAAGCTTCATTGCTCGACGACTAGGCTTCTCCTGTGCTTGCCATCTGCTGACGAGAATCCCAAGGGCATGTTACCTGTGTACAAATGTATTGCTCGCCGAACCCCTCAACATCCAAGCCACAAATATGACAATCAAATGCTGAGACGTTACGTGGATGTATGCTTCTTGGTCACAAAAGACAGCTTTCAAACACATGTCGAGAGCATCTTGTCCACCATCCTTTGGAGTGTGTCGTTCTCAAGAGCCGCGGCAACTCTCTCCTTGTCACCGAGCTGCTTATTGACCTGATCATCCTGCGCGTGAGAGCCTTCCTTCATCTTGACCTCGACTCGGTAATTAGGCGGCAGAGTTTGCTCTAGCCTGCACCTAACGGCTAGGCCGATGACAGTGGCGAGTGAGCAGTGATTGATGGTGGGAGTGAGATCAACGCGCACGGTCACCAGAGCATCTGGACTTGGAAGCTTGGCTGGCGAGGGGCTCAAGTGAATATCGGGAAGCCTTACAACTGACAGCTGGCCCAGGGTATGCGGGTGCTCAGGGTCTGAGATAGTGGAAATAAGATCTAGGACATGTTAGTTTCTGAGCTACCACGGTGAACCAGAGCGTCATAACCACGCGCATGAACATGGTCGATAAAAATAGTATGGTCATATTCGAGCATACACTCTATAGACCATGCACATTGCACCACTGCGCGCTCTTCACCCCGACGCTGTGGTTCACATGTAAATTTCCAAGTGCCGACGCTTACCAAAAATGTCTTGCTCGTCAATGGGCTCCTCCTCGTCCTCTTCCTCGTCGTCCTCACCTGACGACACGCCTGAGCCATAGGGCCAATGCTGCCTGGGGTAAACTATGCTGTCACACTTGGAGTCGGGCCCGCGTCTGACTGCGCCTCCTTTGCGTCTCCTGCTGGGCAGTTGCGAGACGCTGAGAATGGTGGGGTTGGCGTTGTCAAGACCCCTCCCCTCCATTTTGGTTGCTCTATCCTCTGACGGACGCGATTTTCGGTTTCTTGCGCGCGCGAAAACCGTAAGTTGTTTCAATCCGTTTGGTGAGTCTTACTACGGGGTATATCGGAAGATATTTGCAGCGTGGTCTGTAGGAATGCCTGTAGTTCCCTCAGCAAGCGAGTGGAAGTTGCCACTTTTGAGATTCCCCTCATTCACTGCCAGCTCGGGTGATGAAGTCGACGGCCTCGGCGGGCCCCAATCTTCAGGTGGATCCGTGGATGTCGTTGGTTCGTTGACGGTTGACCATCTTTTCTCAGTCATACGTCGATCCTCATTGGTGGAGTTTGAACAAAGAACCTATATGAGCTTCCATTTTACTGTGTGTGGATCCCAGGCTCCCCCTACCCCACCCCCAAGTTCCACGGTGAGCATCAGAAGGGGTGCGCCTCTTGGCTTCTCGTGCCATCATATCCGGCCATCTCCCTTCAACCACCCCCGTTCTAGTCGCTACCCCGTTCAATGACCCCGTTTGCTGACCGGATTTCGGCACGATGGATCTACGCAGGATGTTCGATCTGATTGCTAGCCCACCTTGAGCTTCACAGCTTGACACACCACGTTTCCTTCATCTATGGCACCCTTCCGGCATTTCCGATCTCGAGTTGTGGTGTTTTATCGCACCGATGTCAACAGCGAAATCGACGTTCATGCGTCAGCCGCAGAAAAAAAGGGGCTTGCTCTTGATCGAAATCCCGAATACGGATGGAAGGGTGGGGGGTTGGGTTCTCCAGTGCCCCTGTAAGCCGTTGGACATCGTGCTCAATGTTGTGATGGCTGGCAAGCAAAGCCGCCGATGTTCAAAGATTGAGCAGAAGGACCAAGCCCGATGTGCTTGGCATCCATCCATAGATCCCCGTTCCCGTTGGCCTCGACCCATCCCCACGGTTAAGGCTGCGGTGACGGAGCCGTCATCGGAGCTCTTTCTACAACGGGTCTGGGAGGTTGCTTGAAAGAACAGAAGAAGAGCTCAGATCCGCGATCTCCAACCTTAAATCCAGTGCATCTTTGGCAATGAATTTGGTGCCTGCATCTCTTCAAGTGCCGGATCAAACGGCGCATCTGTCTGCGTTTTGAAGCGCGTTCTACACTATTTCCCGGCATGCTTGCTTCCGTTCGTTGGATTTCTGGATAACATGTCTTGCATGACACCCTGGGATCACCGAACCAGGCTCCTCGTTCTCGGCCGAGTGGAAACCCCGGGATCCGGAGAAACAGCACCGGACTCCTCGACCCTCCAACCTGCTGCCTTCCCGATCTGTCAAATAAGGCGTGGACAATGGGTCGTCGATTTTTTTTGATGGCAGCCATCCTTTTTTCCAGCACACCCGAGGTTCAGCAGTTTATGTACTTGTATGTTGATCACCCCGTTTTGGACGGGTTCCTCTACTTCCTTGTGCTTAGCTGGCGTTCGGCAACTCCCGGGAAGTGTCGCAACACTCATTTCTACGCGCATGTTCTTGACCCTTCAGTGCCTGACCCGCAGGAGAGGGCGCTTGTGTTAGGCGTCACAGACAGTTAGTGAAACGGCCAACGGAGGCAGGACGCCGGCACCAACTTTTCCCTCGGCAGTCTCCTGCGGCAATTTGAGAGTCGGTGAGGGTTCGCCCCACTTTTGCTGCTTCCGTGCTTGAAATTTTGAGCATGTGATGGCCACACAAGATGCATGCGAGATCGTCAGGTTTGCGATTCGATCTTGTATCCGTCAACGATCAAAGTATGCGGACCAGTATCTCATTGTAGGCAAGATAGATACCTAGGCCTTCTTCACGTTTCACAATTCAGCAGAAGGTCGGAGTCGTGATGGTTGGCCGGGGTTACTGGCCTTTACGCTAGAATTGCGATGAAGTTTCCACAAGAGCAACACCTTCAACTGGAGATAGTGTGTACATACACCTGCACACGTGCTGTAGCGCGCAATGTGCTCCACTGACTATTCCATTCGCAGAAAAACCTGCATTGAAACGAGCTGCGGAATGGTTGGGGACAGTGCGTTGTGCTAAGTGCGGGATCGATCCGCACGAGGGCATTCAACGTCGTTACCAGTTCGCTCAGGTGTAAGATACACTGGTGAGTACACTGATTCATACGGCACAGCCAGGGGTGACACCATGGGAAGCCACTTCTGGCCAACGAACCAGGGGAAAAGAAGCAGTACGTACTGACAACAGCATGCCCACGTCCAGGGAAATCTGGACCGAGCCTCTGAGATTGAACCCGAGGAGCGCTCTCTTGAGAAGATTGCGTCCAGATTTTGCGCTTGGCACCGATGCCAATAAAATGCTGAGGGAAATGGCAGAGCTTTCATGATACATTGCCGCCTGCTCAGCGGGTGCTTGGGTGATACGGTGTTTGAACGCACGTTAAGAGCTTGGCTCAATGTCGAAACGTAGTGTGTTGGGGGCTTGCAAATAAACCCGTGCTTGTAGTTCAGTAGCCATCGGGGCTGTGAGCACTTTACAAGACGTGCTCGGTATGCTGGAAGAAGATACGGAAACAATACAAAACAAACCGAAACAGTGCAATACTTGCTCCGTACAACCCCTGTGAAGCCATCAGACGAGAACCTTGAGCATCCAGGATGCCCTTGGTAGAAGGATCCTGTGCTATGAAGTCGGCCGGAATCACACGTAGGTGGGTGGAAGAACCAGGCATCGTGTGCATTGGCCGATCACATCGCCTGCGAATCTTGCGATGGCCTAAAGCAAGCGGCGGGCCTCTTCGGTGACATGGTCAGGCTTAGTGACGAACAGGGGAATAAGCCTGGCGGCTGAGAACACAACTGACTGGTGGCTATGCCGTCTTCTAGAACATTTCCAGCTGCGTTTCAATCTGGCTACCCCGCGCTGGAGAACACCGGAGAAGCAGGCGGGAAATCTGAAATCCGGCTGGGTTGCCTCCTGTTATCTCCTGCCTGTTGACATTTTCCAACCTTGCTCACAATGAGTGGCGAACTGACAACAAGGAGCCTGGGCAATCCATCATCCCGGGAGCCTTGTCAATATTATGACAACATTGGCTATATTACTTCCAGAGAGCGGGGTTCAGGTCCAAACATACCACATACCTGGAGCGGACTTGGGCCGGTACCTATTCCTCTTGTCTCTTGCGACGTCTGCGCACACCTGCATCGCTTAGAATGCGTGGATGTCCGCGGATAACGGGTACCTCACACGTCTGCTCGTCCATCACTCCCTGAGAACCTGCCGAGCCAATCCAGCGGTTGCATCAAACTCGGGTCCTGCTTCCACCCGTCCAGCACCAGACCATTGGAATTGCTGGGTATTCACCGACGAGTGTAACCTGTAACCTGCACCACGAACATAGATATATAAAACGTAGCAGCTGCCATAATCCCTAGATCCCTAGATTCATAGTATGTACATTCCTGACTTACACACCAATACCTTAGGTAGGTACGGTAACCATTGACGCTGGCGTTGTGTCAGGTAAGTAGTGTACCCAGATGTAGGCAGGTCGTTGCAGCCGGTGATTCGCTGGTAGCAGTCTAGTAACCTTTTTTTTTTTTTTTTTTTTTTTTTGCTTAACGCATGCAGACCGAGTGGCCAGGTTGTGCAAATGCTGGAAAAGCTCGGCAAGTGGAATATGCATAGGTAGAGATAAAGGTATTTTCCTCTATGAGGATTTTTGCGCACCGTTCCGTTAAGAAGGTCGACGTGATTCTGCACGCCAAGTTGGGGGGCACTTTCAGGCGCCACTAAGGCTTCCAGGCCAAGGGTAATCGCTATTACCAACCAGGAAAGCTGCGTGGGCTAGGTGGTGTATGGGGCAGTGGGGGTTTGGTTTTGGAGCTCCCTTGAGATCCCCCCTCTTTACCCGGGTCGAGCCAGGAAGGCTCACCCTCCCACTTCCCGCTCCACTGTCCCTTTCCCCTGCCTGCGTCTTGTGTCTGCTGTAGCTCGCTAGTACCTGGTAGTCGGTGCCCGGAGCCTCTGACGCACACCCACACCTCCTGTTTTGGTGATATTTACAGTAGAATTAGAGATTACATGTTGACACATCGCCGTCCTGTAAGGGATTGGGTGTTTTTCGATCCTGGCGACTCGACATCTTCAAGGCCAAGCATGAAGCCAACGCTTATGATAGCTCGTGTTCTGCATCGCGCACCCCGATCTCAGCAGGCTAGCCAACAATACAACTACCTTACATACTGTGGTACACCAGAGCCCGGATCTTGTATGGCGTCAATGCGAGCGCAGCAGTAGATGCATGGCCCCATGTCCTACTGTGTAGTGTACGCTATGGATAGCAGCAGCGCCCTGAAGATCCCGGGTCAAGCCTCAGATCCGCATGACAGAGGTCCTGGACTCCTGGTCGCTGGCGAATTGCGAGGACGTCACCACACAGAACACAGCCATAGTACTTACACCACTTGCCAAGTTGGCGTTTGCACTACAGCACCCATCGTCCCACCAAGGCAGCGAGGGCCAAGAATAGCCGGCTGCTGTGGATGCCGTTTCTGGATCTGGCAAAGGAATCCCATCTCGATAGCGATGTTGAGCATGCCGTCAGGGTCCTGTGGCTGAACTGAGCACGCCGGGAGCGTTGCATCTTCGACGCTCGGTCGTCGTGTGTCGAGCAGCCACACAGCAAAAAAAGATCACTCGTGGGTATTCCAAGTTGCGGGTATGGGCTTATGGGCATGGGTGAGGGCAGGCAGGCAATCCGTACACTACTAGGTACCTACACCACTAGTGTAGCCGTAGTGGTCAATCAGACAGACCCTCACCTTCTTCGTGCATCCCCCCCCCCCCTTCTTCCCGTTGATCGAAAAGTCGTGTGGTCTGGAGGGTCGGGGGGTCTGGTGGAGGGTGTGGAGGGCAGGGTAACCCCGTCGGGAGTTTAACATACGCAGTGCTGGGTCCTTGCTCGCCCTAAATTATTAGCTCCTTCTCTGGCCAGGGCAGATGCAGATGCTACAGCCCAGAGCCCCAGACTCGCCCTACCTAAAACCCCGTGCGTCCTCGCTGTCCCGCTGGCATTGATTTCCTTTGGTCCTGCTGCCGCCACATTTGCTCAACGGAAAAGCATCTGCTTGGTTTGCTTCTTGTTGCGTGCGCAGACGACATTCGCCGCTCACGACGCTGCCGGTCCGGACGTGGAGCCGCAATCGCAATCGCACGCGCAACCGCAACCGCAACCGCAGCCGCAGCCGCAACGTCGGCACGATCCATCATCACCATCCCGTCCAGGGCGACAACCGATCGGCCCATGATCTGAATGTGGAGTCGTCGCCTGCCGTGTCGTATCAGCGCGCCGCCGTGAGCGTCCGTGCAAGCCACAGACTTGCCCCTCCAACATCAACATCATGTCCAACGACACCACGACCCGAAGAATCCTTCCCCAGAGCTCCCAGATGGGAACCTTTGCCTTTGCACCGACCACCTATCACCATCCTCAGCAGCCACGCGAAACACAAAAAAGTGCGCCCGCTTGAATCCTGCTCTGTTCATGCGTTTCCCCTCTCCTGCTCAGCCTTCTGACATGCGCTGCCAGACTATGTGTTCGTGGACGAGCACAACCGCCACAAGCGGTTGAAGGGTATGACTTTCCGTTTTCCAAGCGCTCCTCGTGGCCACGTGCATGTGGGAGCAGCCTACTAACGCCTTCTCGCACAGTGATGAGAGCGTGTGAGGGGTGTCGGAGAAGAAAGATCAAGTGTGATGCTGCAACGACCAACACCTGGCCCTGCTCCGCATGTATTCGTCTGAAGCTGCACTGCGTTCGTCCGAACGGTTTTGACAGCACTGCAGACACTCAGACGCAGACTTATGAACCCGTCCGATCCCATTTTGAGTCTCCACATGTTTCTTCCAGCTTCAGACAAGCGCTTCCTCTGCAGGACCAGCCGCTCCTTTCCCATGCGCCAAAACCAGCCCCTCATATCTACCAGCCGGTGACGTCCTACCCGGATACGTCGAGTCTTTACCATCCTGTCCAGTATACGGAGCCTCAGCCCGTTCCTCACGACCTGCACTATGCCCCAGTTCACCACCCCGTGAATGTTGTCGAGCAGCAGTACACCACGGCCCAGCCTGCCACCTTTCCGACTCCTCCCCCGCTGCACCAGACGCCCCAGTCTGCATCATCCCCGTCAGATGCTCAGTCCGAGTATGCCCAACAGGACTTGGCCGATCTGTTGGGTTCTCTCAAGGTGAATGAAGCAGGAACAGGTCCGTTCATTTTGCCAGCCTTGCTCCGGAGATTTTCGGTATTCTGACCTGTCTCTTGCAGCGCCATATCTCAACAGTAAGCTCCGGTCGTCCAAAGACGAGGAGCCGGCTGTGGAGGAGGATGACGACTTTAAGAGTCTGCTCCCTCCGTTAACTTCGGGTCCAGGCACCAAAATCCGCATCCCGCCAGAGCTGATGCCTGACGACGAGACGGTTCTTCGCTATTTTGACTTATACTTCACCCACGCTCATCCTTACGTGCCGGTGTTAGACAAGACCCAGTTCTACCATCAATGGCAAAACAACCGAGACTCCATATCCCCTTTGCTTTTAGAGGCTATCTTTGCCATCGCAGGACGTTTGGCGGATGAGCCAGCTCAGGGCCAGCAATGGCTTGCTCTCGCATCACGTACGATTCCCTTGAAGTTTGCTGATGGCACTCTCAGAACAAACTAACTCTCTGTTGGCAGGGCATGCGGATTCTTTCATGGATGTGCCTCGGCTGAGCACTCTCCAGGCGCTTATGATCCTGTTAAAAGCGAAGGAATCTGCGCCCAAGAAGGGTTATTATTATCGCTCGTGGATGAGCATTGTTCAGGCCGTCCAACTGGGTAAGGATCTTGGGCTAGATGAACATTATGCCGACCATCAGGCTGGTAGGTGTGCAGGCTCTCCAGCCGAGTGCGCCTTGAAAACCCGGATCTGGCAAACCTTGTTTGTGGTCGAGCTGATGATCGGCTCTCCTCAAGGTACGCTTGGCTCCATAAGAACTTCAAGATCCATCGAACAAGAACTGACGATCCGCCAAGGTCGGACTGACTTCCAGGTTGAAGAGGAAACGGTCGACTTCAGTATTCCCCGGCCGCTACCAAACCAGGACGAGTCTGAGTATCAAGTATCTCGCAACTTCGTGTATCTGGCCAGGATTGTTCGCGCTGTTGGCAGAATGGTCAAGGTTTACAAACGGCTCAAGAGGACAAAGGATTGGGGCATCGATCCTGCCTTTGTACAGGCCGATCCGGAACACGATTCCTCGTGGCTGACTAGCCTGCCTTCGGATCTTACGGTCACTTTTCCTCCTGACGGCTCGCCTCCTTATCTACCCTCGGCGTATGTCGGCAACGTCCATACCTACTACTGGCTCTCAATCATCTTGTTCCATCGTCCCCAGCTTACGGCGCTATCGCACTCGGCACCTGGCGGTCAGTGGAAGCAGCACATGCTCGTTGCCTCTAACGCTGCAAAGATGATATGCAGACTCCAGGAAGCAGTTTTGAACTCGTTTGGGATGACGGGGCTTCAGTGCATGCAGCGGGGAATCAACTTCACTATATATGCAGTGCTTCAATGCCTGGTTCTTCATCTGGTATGTTTCTCCATTTTGCATTATTCTCATATAATATGTCAACATTGCTGACTGCTCTTTGTGTTATTAGGTTGCCATAACGTGTCCGGATCCGGACGTCAATGCAGAGTCCAGGGAATACTTTACTCGCCATATGAGGCTCATCGAAAAATGCATGAGTGCCTGGCCAATGCCCGAAATGCAGAAGCAGATTGACTCGATCCGGGAGGCCTTCTCTGCCGATACCAGGAAACCCTTCGTTCTGAAGCCAACATTCCCTTATGGCAGCCCTCATTCAACCTCCCATCCGAGCCCTCCTGGCCGGCATCTGGACACTCATGTTCCGCACTCCCAAGTTAGTCTAACCAGTCATCCCCTTACGCCCGTCTCGGCCGCCTCACTAGATGCCAAGAGTGAATCGCCTGTCGTTCAAGCGCTAACCTCGGTTCCCTCTGTTCCTGCCTCCCAGGCCCAAGGTGTAACGGATACCTTGCCCATGCCGGAGGCGCCCACGTGGAATCCCTCGCGCATCTTTGAGTAAGTAGCTTGGTTTGGCCATGCGTCGGGTTCTATTCCGGGCGACAGCTAATGTCTGTCACAGTCAGTGGAATAATACATTTGGCGCCCCGCAGATTCAGTCAACCCCTCCCCCAGTAACGGCACCCACTCCCTCGTTGGGTGTCCCTTCTGCCAATGGGGTAGGATCAACTGGCCTGCACGATATACCGAGTGTACCGAGTCAGCTTCGTACTACTTCCCAGCCTATACCGCCGCCCCCTCAATACGCTGCCGCACCTATTCAGACTTTCGTCACACCAGCCATGTGGCAAGAGTCTGTGGCTAGCGTCTACGAAGGCGGCATCAAGCGCTCGTGGGATTACGATAGCCACTTACCTATAAAGCGGCACCATTGATAACGGCCGGCATATCGTCTTATATTTTTCTTAGCCCATCTGTACCGTATCTCGTTTGAATTTTTTTTGTTTTTTTTTTTTGCCTGGGTGCTTTGTCTGATATTCGTTTTTGGATACCTACCTTGTCGGATTTCGTTTGAGGTATTTTGTTTTTCCCTTTACCCGTTGCAGGATCATTGGGAAGGAAGGGTTGTGCTTGCAGTGAAAACGAGCGGGAGCAAGGTATGGGTTGTGCTTGGATGGAACCAAACAAATGGTTTAGGGAAGCCAGGGCGGCATTATTCTCTCTGAGTTTGGGCAACGATATATTTGGGTATTTGTGAAGTGGCATGGGCGGTCTTGACGCCCGTTTCGGCGGCTTGTATTAGTACAATTTGGAAGCTAGGCTGGAAGAGGAAGTGGTTTGGGCGCTTTATTAATATGCGAGATGCAGTTTGGGTAAAGTTCATATTGGATTTTGAGAGGTAGATATACGATTCTTTATGTCAAGTGTGAGCTGTATATACAGGGTAATACATGTGTCTAAGTCTCTACTGTATGAACTGGCGGACATACCTGGCAATGGAAATGTGTGTGGTCATCTTGTACGTACTCACTACGTTAAGTTACAATGTAATACATGATGGTTCTGGGGTTCTGCGGTCAAGTTCAGAGACGAAACATGCGCCAATGTTTTCTTAAGAGGCTTCCTCACAACACTTTTGACAGTGTGTGATAGGCGCATGTGCCTACACTTAACATAATAAACCACGTCAAGTCAATTTGATCCTCCCGCTCATTTCTTTGCCGGTCCGGCTCTATTCCTTATTGTTTCTGCCAACAAGCTCCACACCCAGCCATTCTTCAACCTCTTCTCGTTCAACCCCTGAGACGCCTCCTGCACACCAAACTGCCCAACAGCCCTCCAACGCCACCACGCCCGCTCACTGTTCAGCTTGGTCGTGTCGCGCGCAAAGTTGACAATGCCGAAACGCGCCCGCGTCGGCCGAAGGTCCCCCAGAGTCATGCTGCTCACCCGGGGCTTTCCGATTGCGCTTATTGTCGTGATGTCCAGCTTGGTGGAAGGAGGTGCGGTGCGAGCAAAGCGTTCGAGGATCTGGCGCGACCAGCGAGCGTAAGGAGGCACGTGGATGTGGATTGCCGCGACGTAGGGGGCAGTGGTGTAGTGCACGTAAGCGGTTGGGACGATTCCGCAGAGGGCGACTAGTAAAGGGTTAGGTTGGGTGACTTGGGTGAGATAAAGAAGGAGGAAAGAGAGAGGGAGCGGTACTGAAGAGAGTTTGTTGCCAGGGCTGGTTGGCGGCTAGGTAAGAGGGAACCATGAGGAGGTCAAAGAAGCCGAAGACGAAAAAGGTTGAAAGTTTGAGACAGGCAAGGAAGGTTGTTCCTTTGAGAAAAGAGTTAGTGAGGGTATCGGACATTGAATAAGGGGGGATGGTGGTGATTTGACGGTCAGACTTACTGAGCGTGCCGCCATGGTAGATGATCATCCTCTCAGGATAAACTGTACACATAGAGCTTCAGAGTTAGTTGTTGATTCCCTTTCATTCTGACACCGTTTTATTGACCTGTTGCTGATCAATGGCATGGATAACTCACCCGGCTTCGAACCTGTGGTAGGAGTAGCCTGGACCTTTTCCTCCCCGGCATTTTCTCCTTCGATCGATCTCCACCTTGAGCTGGTTGAGAATGAGGTCTTCTGTAACTGTCCAATGGCATAGATCTGTAATTGCCTGGTATACGCTGGACGGGTGTGGCATGAAAACTTCACAAAAGGAACTCTCGACGATGAAGTGAAGAGAGCCGCGCAAGGCATCAAGCCAAAATTTCTGGCTCCAAGGCCAGCTCGTATTTGTCGCAAAAAAAGGACATCTCCACGAGCAGTAGTTCCATAACTTATATGTATGTTCATTTTCGACTGTGGTCTCGTTTTCACGGTGAGGATGAGCGAGGATATCCCAATCGCGAGTTCCCGGACTTCATGCCAAGATCCAGACTCAAACAAAATCCAGCTAAACGAACAGTGGAGGTTAGAGCCGCGGCAAGGCGGATATTAGCCCGACGGTGGTCCGAGCTTCCAAGAGCTTAGTCCCAAACACAACCGTCATGATGATTGTCGACGGAGTTTCTCAGATCAGAAACAAGTAGCCTTTTTCTCTGAAAGAAACCATGTAATTACCAAATGCAAACTATCACTACGTTTGTCCAGAATGATAAATTCATGCATGCTTGGCAAGAGGTCATAGGACAAGCTTCCTTTCTCGCCGTCGCTGTTCCCCTGCTGCCTGCCGCAGCGGCTGTTAGTGACCATACCAGCAGGCCAGAGACATTGTCCCGTCCCCTGCTTGCCGCCAGCTGGTCCTCCCCATTGCAAGAAAAATAGACCCCTACAACATAGCAAGTAAAGAAAGTTCGAGTTAAAAGGCTCCTCATTGCTCAGGAGATAATACAGACACCCAGATCCCCTCTGCCACCATCACCACACCATTCCATATCAACTACGTGTCCAATAACTTTTTGCAAGATAAGGAAGGAAATACGTGATGGATGAGATGTGATGTCATGTGAAGCGCCAACGAACGAGTTACTAGATTCTACTCAGGGAATGAAGCGCGGAAAGAAGACAGAAAAAACGACCCGTCCGACCCGAAATCCCGCCTAACCATCCATCCACCCGTGCATCAACCCAACTCGCCTCTACGCCCTCCAAAAACACTCGACTGTGAAAGAAACCTTTCAACCGTCCATCGCCACATCGGCACCAACCCCTCGCTGCTGCTGGGGCTGGTCTTGATCAATCTTCAGCCCATTCGGCAGCAGCTCGCCTTCCTTCCACTTCTGGTACTCGTTGTTGACTTTTTGCACCTCCTCATGGCTGAGGCCCTTCATCCAGGCGTTGTTGGTAACCATCTTCTCTTTGAGCTTCTCGGCACGAAGCTCGCGGCAAAACGCCTGCTTGGCCTTATGCTCCTCCTCTTCCTCAGGCGTGCGATTGCCCGTGGTATTGTAGATAAAGTAGTCCGACGTGCCCTTCTCAAATACCATCTTAGAGGAGTTCAAGCAGATGCGCACGACCAAACCTTCGTGGATGACGAGAGGCTTGGGCGTGTAACCGCCCTCGCCATCAGCACCATCCTTTGCATCCGAGGGGAGGTTGCGCTCGAGGAGCACCTTCTGCAGACGTGAACGGACAATACCTTCGGTGTGCTCAACCCGCATGTAGGATGAAATGTAGTACTGCCACTGTTGGATGCGCTCCATCTCGTCCATGTAAAATGTTGTCTCGTCCTTCTGGAGCCAACGGACAGTGACCTCCTTCCTCTTAGGGTACTAGAGAAACAAAAACGTTAGTCCTAGATGCCATCTAAGCGCGCTTAGTGCATTACATACCCAAGCAATGACAAACATCTCGCCATCTTTGATACACTTCTCAGCGAACTTGCGCATGCTGATCTCATTCTGGAAACTGGTCTCTGTCTGTTGGCGACTTTCGAGGTAGGCCTTTACCAGTTCCTTGGTCTTTTCGCCCTTAGAATCGGGGTTATTGCAGCTGAGCGCAAGACGGCAGAGTGTCTTGAGGAGGTCGTTGATTGTGTACAACTTCCAACCCTTCTTTAGATAGTAATGGCGCAAGACGTCTTGGTAACGTGCCTCATCAATTTCGCCGGTTATGAAGTCCTCGATGTGTTTAACGGTCTTGCCCCAGAACTCATGGGGCTGCAGACCGTCGAAGTAATGCAGGCCATCGTGCACCATGCCGAGGATCTTGGCCGGCTTTTCGGCCGACTCGCGGCGAATCTCCTCGAGCACGCTGTCCGTGTCGTGCTTGACACCTTCCAAACGCTCGTACAGTGTTTGGAAGATGGTGAAAAAGACGTAGATGTTCTGGTTGCAGTAGAAATTGTACCAAGTCCGCTCAAACGGTGCGTCAGCCTTGAGCTCACCATCCACGTTGACCAGATCGGCTCCCTTTCCACCCTTGCTCTTCTCGACGATGATGGGGCCAGGGACTGTCGGCAACCAGCGGCTGTTTGAGACCTCCGGAACCGTTGAGTCCTCTGGCGCATCCTGCATCTCTTCTTCATTCGCCGAGCCAACTTCTGGCGTCGTCTCTTTGCTGCCCGAGGCTGCACTGCCTTCCTTCTGCCCACGGCTACGGCTGCCATTCCGGCCGGGATCAAGGACTCCGCGAAGGAGATCGCCCTTCTTACCGTTGCGGCGACGGCCGTTGGTAAGCTCGATCGGGGTGGCGTCATCTTCGTCTTCCTCAGCTGAGTCCTGTTCAATATCGGCAAGACGCTCCTGAACCTTGTCATCAGAGATGTCGAAGAAGGCAGGGATGAAGGTCTCGAAGAACTCGAGGATACGCCTGCGTTCTTGGGCATTGTGTTGACCAGCGTTGTGAGCATAAAGAACCATAAAGCGGAGCAGGTCGAGCAGAAGTGACTCGTCCTTGAACGAGTAGAGGAATTGGTAGCGCGGAGTCTTGCCCTTAGCAGCCCGGATGCGACGCTGTTCCTCGTGCTTGGTCTTGATCAGATCGACCAAGTGTTTGGCAGCAAGGTTCCGTTTGTCGTTGGTCTTGACTTGGATACCCATGTGATCAAGACTCTTGAGGTGCATTGCCTCAGTCTGAGCCTGCCATACCTTTTCCCATTCACGCTGGGTGAAGCGCCATTCTTCATCCTTTTGCTTCAGGCGGGCCATGACGATGGGAACCACGGTGAAAGGATTCTTGAACAGGTCGTTAGCAACCTCGCAACCTTTCTCGGGTCCATAGATCTTCTTCAGCACACGCTTGTAGATTGACGTGCTTTGGCCGCCTAGACCAGCAGGCATCTTGAAGTTGGCCCGCTCGTGGACGGGTAGTGACAGCATCTGCTGAGCGATTGGCTCCAGGAGCTGAATGCACTTCTGGTTCGCCTCGATGTAGAAGTCATAGTCGTGCCTTTCCTCCTCGATGCGATGGAGGCCTTCTTCGTAGCCGTTCTTTCTGTGGGCGACAAAACCAGAATCCTCAGACGCCCAGGTCGGGTGTGACGCCCATTCATCATTGAGGACCGACCGGCAGAGCTCATCACGACCGGAGCATGGCTTGAGACGCTCGCGCTTCGGCAGTAAACGATAGCTGGGCCCAAAACCCCGACAATTGCTGAGGGAAACCCGGCCTGTAGGGGGCTCGGGACGGTTCTCAACGACATCCTCAGGGCTGTCATACCTAACAAGTGCCTTTAATGCGTTGAGAAGCTCCGCATTTCCTCCCATGAACTGGTTGGCCTTGTAGATGAGCACATCTTTTGTGATCAGATCCTGATTCCAGAGATTCAGGAGCTTGAGAAACTCGGTTGTCGCTGTCCGGTTTCCAATGTGCTTCTTGACCTTTTCGAAAAATGCGAACTCATCTTGAGCAGAAACGGCGAGCGGCGAAGGCGCGAGAGGTTCTGGCATGACGGGAGTCAGGGTTGGCTCGACATAAGAACCGTCAGTGGCATTCGGTTTGTGAGAGAGTTTCGCGCGCTTGGCGGCAGATGGCGCAGCGGGAAGCGTGCTACGCAAAGCCGACTGCGCCGCTTGCTCTTGCGCGGAGAGAACGGGCGCCGGGGGTGCCTTATCGACCCGGCGCTTCTTCGTTTCCTTGCTTGCGCTGGCAGGCGGTGCGAAGTTTCCGACCGGAGGCATCTTAGGGCCTTCGCGAGCAATGTGCCCAGGCTGGGGGGTCGGCGTTGCCATGGGCATCGGCATGTTATCCTCTGGACGCTGGGGCATGGGCCGAGTTTGCGCAGCCGACTCGGGAAGGAATTGTTTGAAATCTTCAAGCAGATCCGGGGCCGAATGGAAGAGGCTGGTAACCTGCGAATAAACGTCCTGGATCGGCTTCTGCTCGCGCTGGTATGTTTGGAGAATTTCTAGGAACTGCTTGTATATCTCGGGCTTATCCTGGAAACGATTCTGCACAACAGTTAGCAGCGCTCTTCAGGTTCACTTCGCAGTAAGATACCTAAGGATCCACTGCAATGACTGCTCAACGATAAAAAGTTGGGACGAAAATGAGGATGCGAGCATTCATGGGTCCTCCCATCCTGGGACTCTCCGGAGAGGACACTCCTCCAAAACCACACTGTAGAGTAACACAAAGCTCCCTATCTTACCTTGATTTTGTTAACATAGCTAATGGCATGGTTGAATTCCACAGGGCCGCGCTTCTCGAGATTTGACTGCTGGCCCGGGCCAGCAGTCGACGGGGGTGGACCAGCGGCAGGAACAGGCGTGTGGGTGGTTCGTGGGGGCCCGTGGCTCAGCGGCGGGCCGCTGGGTGCCGTAGGCGCCGCTCTCTGCTGAACAGGACTTGTGTTATCATAGTGTCCGGCCTGTCCGGGGCCAGGATAGCCAGAAGGAGCGCTCTGAGACGGAACGCTGTACGTGGCTTCCGGACTCTCCACGCTGTGGGCAAGTTGTGGCTGCTGCCAGCCCGGCCTCGGGTTCAGGTAACCCTGTGACGGGCCAGGAGCTGGTTGCGCAGGCTCATGTTGGGCCGTCCGGCCAGCGCCGATCGAGTGAATCGTGGAGCCAGAGGGAGTAGTGACCCGGATGCTGTTGGGGTTGTTCTCCAAGCCACACTCGATACGGTATCCTGGTGGAAGGAAGGTATTAAATCCCTGAATAAGATTGGGGTGGCCGGCGAAAAGCTCGGAAACGCGACTAATGACACCCGGAGTGTCGATGCTGTCCCCAGTCAGTCACTCATTCTTGGGGAAATACCAATGATAACTTGACAGCGACTTACGTCTGGCTCTTGAAATCCTTCATAATATCAAGAAACCGATTGTAGACATCCGGTTGTTCATGAAACTGCACCTTGACTTGGTCAAGGTAGCTCAGCGCATCCTGGGGAGATAGACAAAACAAGTCAGCTCAACTGGATTCGCACCTGATAGCCTTTTGGGAAATTGTCCTTACATTGAGAATAGGCTGTTGTCCCTGAGGCATGCCACCAGGACCAGGAGGCATGGAATGGCCGCCGCCCATGGTGGAGTTGTACGGCATTTGCTGCATACTGCGGACACCCGAGGGTTCCTGGGGAAGCCCGCGGTTATTCTCCTGCGGCAGAGGACCGCCAAACATCGAGCCGGAAGCACCCGAGCCGCCGAGCGAACTGTTCGGCCCGTTTGGCCCGTGGGACATGGGCGCAAACATCTGATGTTGTTGTGGGGCTGAGCCAGTGCCGGGGCCGCCATGTTGAGAGGGCCTGCTGGGCTCGCTGTGGAGGGAAGAGCTGTAGCTGGGGCCAGGAGCAGAGGGACCGCTCATCGGCATCGACGGGGCCGAGCTTCCGTGGTTAGAAAGGAGGCCACCAGGACCGGTGATGGATGTCGAGATGCGCGACGCAACTGGCTGGTGGATGGGAATAGAGCCAGTAGAGCTGTGATGAGGGGCGGTGGGCGGATAGGATTCCCGGTGCTGGCGGTCAGCCTCATCACGATCGCGATCACGCTCATGTTCGCCCCGATCGCGCTCCATTTCTCTCTCTCGCCGCGCAATCTCCTCAGGATGGAGGGCGCGATGACGCTGCTCGTCCAGTTCGCGATCACGGTCGAAGCCGCTGGCGGCGTGAGGAGGCTGTATGTTGACCATGTTGTCACGCGGCCTCAGGCGTCTGTTAGCGTCTGTTTTGGGGGGCATCAGCATCGCCGCTTTTCAAACAGAGATGGAAACAATGCATGCTCTATATAGAATAAATGTCAAGAAGAGCAGCATCTGGGCATGATAAGGACGAAAGGACGATGCGACGGCGCACAGGTGGTGCATTGTTGGTCGCCATCTATGCCTTCAGGGGAGCAAAACAAAACCCCGACGGAAGAGCGCGAAAGACCTGGCTGAGACTTACAGCTTCGACTGCTACCATACGGTCTCTGGTGCGTCGGTGGGAATGCTGATGGAGCAAAACGAGATGTGTGCACTGTATACTGGGACCGTATGTCAGGCCGCGCTGTCGCTTGATTGAATGGAGAAGGGGGCAAAGATTATAAGGCAGGCGGGCTGCGAGAAAAGAATCACATCGCAAGATGGTGCGCGGCACGATTGGAACACTTCTGACAAGCAGCACAGGCCGCAAGATCTCTTTCGTCGCAGCTTGATAGCGATAAGCGGTTAAATCTCGGTTGATTCTTTATCCAGCCGGTCTCGGGTCATCGGCCCCACTTAAAGATTGCCGATAAGCAGTCGAAAGCGCGAGCGCGAGCATCACCTGCATCATCGCTGCGAAAACAGCCGCTACCAACTGACACTTTATGTTGTGTGTTCTTGTTGTGGCTGTATACCTAGATGATACTATTGTTCCTTTTCATCTCAATGTTCATCTCAGGATAAACCCTTCAATTATATAAAAGCAAAGCAATGAAGGATTCCTCTGCGCAATCATATTCTGTTGCTCATGGAACAGAGGTCCCGCCAACTAAATATGCTTGCTAGCCACCCGTCATAGGCATCCGTCCTATTCATATACTCCATCACTCGTTTGAGAGAGCCTCAGTAATAGGTACCTTGCAAAAGGTACCTTAGGTAGGTAGGCATAAAATTCCCTCGTCTATGCAGAAAGCATCCCGATACCGCTAGCCATACACATACCTTGTGTATCCAAAGCAATCCGTGTATAATTTCTGTGCCTATATGGCTTGTCTTATGTGGCCATGAAAGCCTAGAGATGATGTCGGACTCCTCGGATTATCCACTAGCGAAGCGTTGGTTCGTCAGCTCGATTGACTGAATGCGGGCTTAGCCTCGAGCGCAAGGGATCAAGCGAGTCGTACCAGTTCGCCGTTAGCAACCGTTCCGGCAACGCTGACCACTTCTATGTCATCAGGCTGGATCTAGATCCAAGAGTTAGTGGCTTGTCTTGGTTGTACATCAAGATCTTTGCCCTCCGCCCTACTCACAAATCGTTTCCCATCCTTCTCTTCCCACCAGAGCGCCGGGCCTCCTCCAACGGGTCTGACTGTGTCGCCCTCACGCCATGGGCTCACTGGTACCATATGCTCCTCCACGAACCGGCGCAGATTGCACCTAGCCCTATCAATCCCTTCTTCTCCCTCGTACGCATTTTTACCGAGAGCGCCATACTCTTGGGGGTCTTCCCACGGCTTCTGGGGCAGCTTTTCAACCTCAGTATTGAGTGGAGCGAGAACCGTCGTGTTCTGGGCCTCATCGTCTAGTCTAATCAACGCACACTCACTGTCTCTTACGAATCTGCCATCTTGCATGTTAGAAATTGCGTAAAATGATCGCTCGACTTGCCGTGTTTCTGCAGACTCACCCAGCGAACATGCTGATGCTCTTGTCCCGACCCATGATATCAGAGAGGACGACTTTCCCCTTAGGAATTGGATCTGGAGATGATCCCGAACCGGGCGATCTACCCATCTCAGGTGGTAACACCGGTCCCGGCCCTGTAATATCGGTGAGGGGAAGCTGGCCGTAATTGAAAGCCTCACGGCGTCGTTTCTGGAAAGGCGGAATCACCAGCTGGACTGAAAGGTGTGGTCCCAGCAACAGAACGAGCAGAAACACCCTCAGCCTTCTCATTTTGGGATTGTGCGGATCTTAGATCCTCCCTGCTTGTGACTGTCGCGAAGATACCCGGATTTCCTCGGATCGGAGGTTTGCACCGCATCTCAACGCCCCGTTTACGGACGGTTGGACGCGGTAGAATGCCACTTTTGCAATGACGTAGGGCGCCATGATCCTAGTCCGAGCTCGTGCAACCAGCTGCAGAACGCCCTTGAAAACAGGAAGTCCTGAATGTGTTAATCCAGTCCTGATCATTCCACGTAGAAGAGCGTCAAGCTGCAGTTTCAATCGCAAGGACTTGTTGTTGACATGGAAACGAAGGGGTTGTTGACGGTCGGCCCCATCCCTTCCGCTAAGTCAACGTCTTGAGTCAACGCCTCGAGGGGCATGATTGACATGATCGATAAACTGGGCTGTTTCGTGTGGCTGCGTGGTCGAGCGGTCGAGTGGACGTGCGGCGTTCCACCTCATCGCATGCAAGCCAGTTGGGGATGAACTGTAGTCAACTGCATCCGGACATATGGAATTGGTGTCGAAACAACATCATAGTTAATCACAGGACGGCCAATGGATGGGCCTGCCAGCAGTAGAATGAAGATGCAGCTCGACGCGCATCCGGTGTTTTACGGGTCCGGCTCCGATGGGAGCTGGGGAGCGGACGATCACATGCTTGAGAGCTGCCTACCGGTACTGTATAAACACAGGTTCAAGAACTAAGGCACGCTACGCTAGCATTGACATTAACGGCGCGGCAATCCTGCATCCCCAGGATGCCAACTCCAACGCTGCGGCCGGGTCTTGGCAGCTCCCACGTTGAAGCAGCTCTGCAGCTCCAAAAATTTCTTGAGGTGAAGCGTCGTCCGGCATTACACTACCTAGCGCACCGGCGTCTTGCTTAATTTGACCGATCAGGACCGGATGGCCGAACCGGTGGTGCTTTCGCCGAAATATGCCTGACTGCCACCCAGCACGGAAGCGGGCCATCAGCATCACATGCAAACCATCATAGATGTGCGGCTGATCGTTTGGGGGTCTGGGGCCGTGGACTCTAGGGGCGTCTGGAAGGGGGGGATTGTCCGGGGCCGCGTCTCGTGACAGCCGCCCGCGGGGAAGCCCTGCAGGGCTTGGGCCCTGGGCAGCAAAGACAGGGAGAGCATCTCATCCACGGGCATGGATGCGGCGATAGAATTGGAAGCTATTCTGATAAGATAGACAAGCGGCCAGCTGCCCGGAATTATCCACAGGATACACTACAGGACGGGGAAGATGGATGGCAGCCTGGAAGATTCAGGTTCCAGGTCTCTGTCTCCGGTCCAGATCCTCTCATGTTTCGTCTGGGCGGCTGCAGTTGTGGTGGTGGCTCTGGCAGTGTCCCACGTCGAGCTACCCCACACTGCGTGCAGGGCTCCAAAGGGCCCATCCCACCATGTTGGCTACCAAGGGTGTGCTGTTTTAGGGAGCCGTGGCAAACCTCGGCCCATCTGCCGAGTATCCACGAAGCCCGCTTTGTCCTCGGCCAGCATCAGCGCGAAACAGCTCAAGTGGGCGTCCAGCAAGGCCTGCTGGACTCGGTGTATCAGGCGGGTAGAGAACACATAGAAAATACTTAAGGGAATGTTTGTCCGCACTAATTGACAGTTCGCCCCGTGGCACAAGCTAGAACTCACACTACATACCTACCTCACCTAATCCTCGGCAAAGCACCTGACACACCGTAAGTTTTCAAGGTTCCAGCGGCTGCGGTCGGTGTCGGCAAGTTGGGACTGGCAGGTGGAAGCGTTGTCATCACCTCACTGACAGGCTATAGGCGGAAATCCACAGGCACAACCGGCCTGCCATCCCTGTCGCTCGCCCCCCCAGCCTTGACCTCGGCTCACGAATCAGCGCGCCAGCAATTCCAACTCCACGTTGTTACTAGCTCGGCAGGAGCATCCGTCACCCCAGCGAAGATATCTTCGACGCATTCCTCCCTTTCACCGTCTTCCTCTCTCCCTCTCTTCGATCCTCATCCACCCAACTTCGCTGTGCCCAGTGCCTTTGTTTCTTCTCTCTGTTTTTCCATTCATTCAGATTCAGATACCCTTCCATCTTCAGAAAATCAAATATGGCCCCCAACAGAGTCATCGTTGTCGGCGGCGGCTGTAAGTGGCTTCCCCAACTTTCCACTTCCCCTGTCCTCGGCAACTTCGGCGTTTTCTTGCCCCGGCCACACGCTGCCGTTGCTGGCGTCGTGGATGCCGTCACTTGTTTGCACGGCGTGAATGAATGAATCTGAATATGAGCTGACCGCGTTTTCGCCCTGCAGTGTCCGGCCTGAGCGCTGCCCACACCATCTACCTCAACGGTGGCAACGTCGTTGTCCTCGATAAGCAGGGCTTCTTTGGTGGCAATTCTACCAAGGCCACTTCTGGTATCAACGGTGCCCTCACCCGGACCCAGGTCGATCTTGGCATCCAGGACAGCGTCAAGCAGTTCTACGAGGATACCCTCAAGTCGGCCCGTGACAGGGCCCGTCCCGACCTCATCAAGGTCCTCACCTACAAGTCGGCTGCTGCTGTCGAGTGGCTCCAGGATGTCTTCGGCCTTGACCTCACCCTTGTCTCCCGTCTCGGGTAAGTTCGTCTGTCTTGTTGCTTGTATCTGCTTGTACAGCATCAGAGACTGTTTGCTGACAGCGTCACAGTGGCCACTCCCAGCCCCGTACTCACCGTGGCCACGATGCCAAGTTCCCCGGCATGGCCATCACCTATGCCCTGATGCAGAGACTCGAGGAGCTCGCCGAGTCTGAGCCCCACCGTGTCCAGATCCTCAAGAAGGCCCGTGTTGTTGGCCTCAACAAGGAGGGCAACAAGATCACCGGCGTCAAGTACGAGCACGAGGGTCAGCTCAAGACCATGGAGGGCCCCGTCGTCCTGGCTACCGGCGGTTACGCTGCCGATTTCGGCGAGAACTCGCTTCTCCGCAAGTACCGCCCCGATACCCTCGGCCTGGCTACCACCAACGGCAACCACGCCACTGGTGACGGCCAGAAGATGGTCATGGAGATTGGCGGCAACGGCATCGATCTCGACAAGGTCCAGGTTCACCCCACTGGTCTCGTCGACCCCAAGGATCCCAACTCCAAGTGGAAGTTCCTGGCTGCCGAGGCCCTCCGTGGTGAGGGTGGTATCCTCCTGAACTCCGATGGCGACCGCTTCTGCGACGAGCTCGGCCATCGTGACTACGTCTCGGGCATGATGTTCAAGGAGAAGGAGAAGGGCAAGTGGCCCATCCGCCTGGTTCTCAATTCCAAGGCCTCCAACGTTCTCGACTTCCACACCCGCCACTACTCTGGCCGTGGTCTCATGCGCAAGATGACTGGCCATGAGCTTGCCAAGGAGATCGGCTGCACTCCCGAGCACCTCCAGAAGACCTTCCAGACTTACAACGCCATTGCCGAGGGCAAGATCAAGGACCCTTGGGGCAAGCGTTTCTTCCACAACATGCCCTTCGACATCAATGACACCTTCCACGTCTCGCTGATGGAGCCTGTGCTCCACTTCACCATGGGTGGTGTTGAGATCAACGACAAGGCTCAGGTTCTCAACAAGGAGAAGAAGCCCTTCGAGGGTCTCTTCGCTTGCGGTGAGCTCGCTGGTGGTGTCCACGGCGCCAACCGTCTGGGTGGCTCTTCACTGCTGGGCTGCGTCGTCTACGGCCGTGTTGCTGGTGACTCCGCCAGCAACTATCTCTTCCAGCAGGCGCTCCAGAGTGTCTCGCAGCCGGCCGCCCGTCTGGGCCAGATCGCCCTCCACATCGACCCTTCGAATCCTGGCAAGCTCTCGATTGAGTGGGCCAACGGCGCCGCTGCTCCCGCTGCCCAGGCGGCTGCCCCCGCCCCCGCCGCGGCTGCTGCTGCCCCGGCTGCCCCGGCCGCGAAGAAGGAGTCAAGCCAACCCAAGCCCTTCGCCATCCCTGACAAGGAGTTCACCATGGAGGAGGTCGCCAAGCACAACAAGAAGGATGACCTTTGGGTTGTCGTCAAGGGCGTTGTTCTTGACCTGAGCAACTGGCTCAACGACCACCCTGGTGGCCCTCAGGCTCTCATCAACTTCGCTGGCCGTGATGCCACCGAGGAGTTCGAGATGCTTCACGATGACGAGGTCATTCCCAAGTACGCCCCTGAGCAGGTTATTGGCCGCGTCAAGGGCCAGAAAGTTACCCTCCAGGTTTAAGTGATAATTGCTTAGACGTGGAGCAAAGGCATTATGACATTGGGCGAACTTGTCGCATCTTTTAATAGACAAGGATGACTGGACTTAGGCAAAGCGAAGTTGGGCAGACGGGATTAAGTGTCCTTGGGTATGGTTAGAGCGGAATGTCACTGAAGCGGGGGCGGTATCATCATGCATTTCTTGGGGTTATTGTGGACGCACTCATACCGGCCGGGATTTTGGATCAGTCGCTGGTTTGGCAGTGACGACGGCACTGCAGTGTATTGATAGTCTAAATTGGTTTCTTGTAATGGAAATGATGTTTTACCTAATTTCAGGTCTTTTATTTTTATTGTTTTTTTTTGCTCGTGATGTGCATATATGCCTTTGTGAAGACAGTTTTAAATCGGTTTGGTACTGAAGGTTCCATAATTATGACTTTGCAGCTGTATGGCACAAGCAAGCAAAGACGGGAAGCACTCGGGACATTCAAGCTCTCAATCCAATCTTTGGAGTCTGCAGACAATGAGTGCATGAAACTGTCAAAAGAAGGGGCTCGTAGCAGTTTGCGTGTTAAATGTCTCACCAATGTTTCTCTTTCACGCCACATTTTGGATGCCCACCCGTTCTCTAGGAATTGAAGGTGAACAACCCACAACCAAACGGAAATGTCCCGAAGTTTAAGTCGACATTTACAGCAATCCAGGCATTCTCGCAAGAGTAGCTGGAAGAATACTCTGTGATCTAGTAAACCCGTCTTTGTGCTAGCAGATCAGGGTTCCTGCCTTGTAGTTGCTGCTATACTGTGTGTTTCCGTGTGTTTCCCAGGATCTAAGACTTTGCCGCCCATCATTAGGCAATTCCGTGTGGCAACCGTGATAATAGGGGTATTTGAATGGGTTTGTTGCTGTAAGCGGGGTGTTAATTAGCTTACCTGGCTTAGGCATGTTTCAATAGTAATCTTACACCTATGTTCAAAGTCACTTGAAATCCTTTGACCCTGTCTTGCTTCGTGGTCTGGAAGAGCATCACGCCTAGGCAATATCGCTGAGTCTTATTCAGCCCTAAGCCCAAATTCTACAAAGTCTTTCCCTCTCCAGGGTTGATCTAGACTAGGTGAGTCAAACCGCGCATCCCCATACTTCCAGAGATCAACTCCCAGCTTCATTGAAAACTGGGGTTTGCATAGTCTATTGATAATGCGGGAAGTAACTCCGGCTCTGGTGAATATAACACATGTCAATGGCCTCACATATCTGAGTTTTTCCTAGGCATGATGTAATGGAGATAACCCTTGTAGGTGACAAAAATTTCGCTCTCGTCCCGCCATCATGGGTCTGTGCTCGTGTGTGGCTCGCGCAAACTTTAAGAGTTTCGGTCCTTGCGTACAAAATGAGGGGCATTCACTGCAATTAAGAGGTATCTCATTCTGTCATGTGGCTGAAAAACTCCGAAGGCAACCTGAGCTAGGAGTTAGCCTTAGAGTAGCTAAGGTACTACAAAGGTTGATGTGAGTTTTAGTCAAGACCTGACCACTGGGGTGACCCGGGTTTCTTCGAGATCATAAGCTTTTTTCATTGTCTTGATGTTGTCACTTTTAACCCACCAATTCCCAATATTCAACAGTCAATTTCAAAGGCGGTCTCCCGTTACGTGCCTTCTTTACCCATCTTTTCTTAAGGTAGATCATAGCCCGATTAAATCCTCGATGTTCTAACTCTCTATCCAACTTTCAAAAGCAATTGTTTGTGTTTTTGCCTGACCTTATAGGGTATTCGACCTACTAGTATATCAAGCAGCCTCATCTGCTAGATATGCTGCACATATAGGTAGGCAAGCTTCGGTCTCCTCGTGCTGCATGTGGCTTGGATTGCTTGGACCCTTCTCAGCCGGTTTGCCTGCATTTATGGCGTCGCCAGTGTCACCCGATACCATTCTTCGGACATGGCCGTGAGTAGCGCTCTGGTAGGCCCTTCTCGGCTTAGGCATTGGTATCCAAAGACGGGGGCAAGTGACTCGTGATAGTTACGGACAACGCTCTTTCTATGTATCGTCCTGTCGATTCGCACCCAGAAGTCCGTCCCGAATCGCTGCAGTACGTTCTTACCACCGCCAAGTCTGAAACATGTTCAATGGTTGTCTCTCCTCACAAGTCAAGTTGCCAAAAAATTGAACGAACAATCGATGGGAATTGATAAGTGTGTTGGATGACGGGTAGACTAGCCGAGCATACTCTGCTTGGCATCATGGGTCGACAAGCACTACGGATCCGTGCGTATGTCTCGGATCCGGGAGTAAAAGCAGACGTTGTCGTTCATGATTAACAAGACAAGCCTGAGACATTTGAGCATAGAGGTCGTTCACGAACCAGTCGCAGGATTATCAGGTTCTCATGTCCCCCAGAGGCGCGTGCACGGCAAGCTATAAAGCGTCTTGTGGCTGAGATATTTTGGGCCAACCCCAAGCAAACATAAACCAGTCGTTGCCTGTCGGACGGCGGACAATAACAGTTGATAAGAAGAGAGCATTGCTTAGCTTTCCTAAAACCTGCTCAGTCCTCGTACGTAGCTCTATGGCAGCCTTCCTGTGTGCTTCAGGTTCTCGGTGTATTGGCTCAGGAGCCAGGTAAATAGCCCGAGGTTTATACTCACAATCTGGTTGAGTAAGCATAACAGGTGATGGTGACGGCTGGCGGCACAATTGACAAACATTCTACCAACAAACTTGTACCTCTGGAAATCCTTTTCGGACTGCCCATGTCAAAGAGCTGGGTTGACGTGCGGCACAGACTGGGCGAACCGCAACTGCAGGTAGGGCCAATGGATCGAGCAGAGTGGTCCGACAGGCTGCAGTAGGCGCTGGGGCTTTGGTCCCTACAAGAAAGACAACCCAGCACCTCAGTAGCGAGAAAGCTTTGCATTTCATAGCTGTGCCAAGCCTATACCCCTCTCGAGACTATGAATGATTAGTCCTCTTGACTATTGGTGCGTCCACAACGTGCTTTTAGACTGAATTACCAACAGTCTGAACGGATGTAAGGAACGAGATTATCAAGATGCAGCAATGAGACATAGAAAATGTCGACAAGCGGAGGTAGTTGGTTGATACGACGCACAAATTGTCAGCCTGGACAGTCAGCCGACACTGCCCTCTTTCGCAAGACAGAGGGGAAGGTGGGTTTTGGATGGCACCCAAACATGTCACACTGTGGCCTTCTTCCAGGTTATCTCATCCCCGCATCCATCTGGTCAAGCCATGGTTCCAGTGCAGCGACGAGAGTCGCTCAGCCAATGGACGCCAGACAAAGGGCTCAGTTTTCCCACTGTGTGGTCGAACCAGAAGGCACGCACTCCCTCAGAAAAATCCAATTGTGACAAGACGAAAAGCGGAACGAGACTGACCGGTGGGACTAGGTCTTCACGGGCAGGTACGTAATCCGTACACTCGGTGCTGGTATTCCATCGCAGGCTGCACGGGTGCGCGATACGCGAGGACCTGCTCAGGAACTGGAGGAGTTCCAGTGTCAGGCAGCCAGCAATTTGAAAGAATCGAGACAAACCGCCGTACTCGGACTCGGGATCCCTATACCTTGCCTGAGATGATGTTCCGGCGAAATTTCCGAGGTCTTTTTGAGTTTTTGGCTACAGCGTACAGAGCGGTCGATTCCAGCCCGGATCCAAAGTCATTCTTGACCTGATTTTCCAGGCTTCCCTTCTGCTCAGAATGTTTGGGCTTGCAGGTGGTGTGGCGAGTTGAAGTACTTGTACGAATCCGTAGCGGTACAGTTCACACTTGTTTGATCGTTAGCGCGAAACCTTGGATAGGGTCCTGATCAGCCATATAGTTGAATTCGCAATTTTCTTCCTCGAAAGTTAGTTGAAATGATTAAGAAATGGATTCTCCATTCATCAATACCACTTCTTTTCTCTGGAAGTAGTCTTTTTTTGTAGTTGCGTTGTGATATCGTTGGACAAATCTTGATCCTAAAGTTTTGCGCTGACGAACAAATCAGGGGGATATTGTACGTAAATCTGCACACGGCAAAGCCTCGACCAGCGGCGCTACAATTCATACTGTGACATACGGTACAAGTTGACTTGGATGCTCCGTGCACAAAGTGGTAAGCATTGGTCATTGGGTCGACAGCCGGTTAAGGGACCATCGCTTGGCCCACCGCTCTCCCCACTGGCCAGCAGGGACCAAAGCAAGGGGCCCCGCTTTCTCAACGTCGGATCCCCCAGAGTGGGTTCTCAGGTGCCGTGCCATCCATCCCGTCCCAAGGTCTGGTCTGCAGCGACTTTTTTTGCGTCGCAGCGGGCTCTCGTCACTTTCCAGTTTGTGGGAAAGTCAGCAACGTCAAAAACAGACAGTATACTATGGAGCAACATCATAGGCGGAGCGGTGACGGCTGTTACGTACATACGCCCATGACATGAGCTGCAGCCGCTGTCAGCGCGCGCAGCGCTCTGCCCGCCAAGTGCCAAGTGCCCTGCACCAGCGCCACGACTTGCACCAATCTGGAATGGCGCGATAAGGGGGTGAGCGAGAAGCTTAGGGATGCTGGTGTGCAGGTGTGGAAGAGAGCAGGCACAGCGTGTAGTGAGTACAGCCGGGCGTTGCTGCGCTTGTTGTGGTGTTGGTCCCGGTCTTTTGCAGCCCCCTCCATAAAGGCTCAAGGCGGACCAGCCCCAGGCTGAGTTTAGCGTGGATGGGGACCTGGATGGACCAATCAGCGCGCACATCCCGTCTGCGGCCAAAATGTGCTTGATCTTGAATCCTCCCTCTTTCTGTCCCCATATTACCCACAGTTCCAAGGCCGCACGACGACATAGCGAAGCGCCATTCTCCCCCATTTCAGATGATCTCAACGACCGGCTTTCCGATCCCACCGCCGTCGCATCGTAACCCCCCGATCCTTCTGCCGAAAGCGACATTGGATCTGGCTTGAAGGGAGCCTCTTTACTAGACCATGGCGGTCTTCGCCATGGGCTGGCAAAAGCCCGACAATGTCGCCGGGTCGTCTGCCCCAGCGATTATGGTCGGGCTGTTTGTCGCCAGTGGTGGGCTATTATTTGGCTACGATACTGGGTAAGACATGTCGTGTTGTGGTGTTGCAGGTGTGCCGGAACATTGGGGAGAAGTGTGACTGACCTGTCCACCGTAGCGCAATCAACGGCATTCTGGCCATGGACGCATTCAAACGAGACTTCACGACAGGATACGTGAGCGAAGATGGCAAGCTGGGTATGTCCCCGGCACAAGTAGCATTGATCGTCGCGATGCTCAGCGCGGGAACGGCTGTCGGGGCGCTGCTGTCTGCTCCGATGGGAGACTTTTGGGGTCGTCGAACATCGCTCATTGTCGCTATCGGCATCTTTTGTATCGGCGCCATTTTGCAAGTTTGTGCGAGCAGGATACCACTTTTGGTTGTTGGGAGGTATGAGCAAGAACCATCGGGTGTTTGCGCAGGCTGCGCGTTGTTCGATGCTGACTTCGTTTCGTATTAGGACGGTGGCAGGTCTCGGTGTTGGTATCGTTTCCGTTCTGGTCCCGTTATACCAGTCCGAGATGGCGCCCAGGTGGATTCGTGGTACATTAGTCTGCGCCTATCAGCTTTCCATTACGATGGGTCTTCTTGCCGCCGCAGTCGTCAATATCTTAACGTATAAGCTCGAGTCAGCAGCAGCCTATCGCATTCCAATCGGTCTCCAGCTCACCTGGGCTGTCGTGTTAGCTCTCGGTCTTCTCATCCTTCCTGAAACACCTCGATATCTCATCAAGCGTGGGCGCAAGGACGATGCAGCCCTGTCCCTTAGCCGTCTTCGACGACTCGACATCACGCACCCGGCACTAATTGAGGAACTGGCTGAAATCGAAGCTAACCATCAATACGAAATGTCTTTGGGTCCCGACACCTACAAGGACATCATTTTCGGAGAACCTCATCTCGGCCGTCGTACGCTGACTGGCTGCGGCTTACAAATGCTCCAGCAGCTGACTGGCGTTAACTTCATCATGTACTACGGGACCACCTTCTTTAACGGAGCAGGTGTTCAGAATCCACACACGATCTCTCTGATCATGCAGATCATCAACGTGGTGTCGACATTCCCTGGTTTGTTTGTGGTTGAATCCTGGGGGCGACGCAGACTGCTTATAGTGGGTGCAATTGGCATGGCGATCAGCCAAATCCTTATCGCTGCCTTCGCTACCGCCATGGGTCAGGATAACCAGACTGCCCAGAACCGGATTTTAATCGCCTTTGTGGCAGTATATATCTTCTTCTTCGCAGCCTCTTGGGGGCCCGTGGTATGGGTCGTCACGTCCGAGATCTACCCGCTCAAAGTTCGCGCGAAATCCATGTCGGTGTCGACCTTCTCGAACTGGCTACTCAATTTCGGTATTGCTTATGGCACGCCCTTCATGGTCGATACTACTGGCGTCAAGGAAGATGGGAGGGTACGAACAGCAGATCTGGGCTCTCGCGTCTTCTTTGTATGGGGTACATTCTGTCTGCTTTCGATTGCGTTTGTGTGGTACATGGTGTACGAGACGAGCAAGATGAGTCTCGAGCAGATCGACGAAATGTACGAGCGCGTCAACCACGCGTGGAACAGCCGCAATTTCCAGCCCAGCTGGAGCTTCCAGCAAATGCGCGATCTTGGCTACTCTGACAGTGGTATCCCTCCAGATCCCCAAGTAGAGCTGCAGCAACAACAATCGAACCAGAACCACTCGTCATCCTCGTTGTCATCGTCGTCATCGAGAAGCAGTACCTCACAATCGGAATCTGGCGGGAGTAGCGCACCAACGGGTATCACAGCTCCGAGTTTGCCTAACTCCCAAGATAACAAATTCATGTCGAACTTGGGCCATGTCGATTTTAGTTACTGATGCTCCGCTTTCTTTTTTCTTTTTTTTTTGCTATTTCCTTCGGGATATGATGTTTTAGTACATGTTAGGGATGTCGGTCGTTTTCATCTTGGTATTGCTCATTTCTTGGCGATGTTGGGTGATATATATCAGCGATGGAGTTTTCTGATATGTCGGAGTTCAAGGAGGGAGGCCGGGCGTCAATATGTGGGTATATCATTGGGTATCAAATGTCGTTTTCCGTTGTACTTCTTTTGGATATTGCGGAAGAGGGATTTGGGCATATATGAGCTTTTGATATCTATGGTTTTAGTTTCCTGTGTAGCTGGATTCAGGTCAAGTTCATGTTTAGCCTGGGATGGCATCTTGTCCTCGGACATGATAAAATAGTACTACTAGTATATTCCCTGACCACAGTGCTTCCCATGGATAGCATCTGTCTTGTTGAATGAGAAGTGAACCTCCTGTCCGCTTGAGCAAGACTTGTGTCCGACTCGACCGATTTCATCCAAGGTGCTGTGCCACGAGTCAAGCCGAATGCTTCTGCCCGAGTGGCCACAAAGAGCGTGGAACAACAAACGATTTCCTCATGTACGGCCCGATCTCGTACCTGGCTTTGCCAAAACACGCACACACCAAGTGTCGCTCTCCACACAGTGGCAGTCCTGTTGACTCGGTGGATGTCTGTGCATGTTGTGTTTGTGGCCCTTTAATACATTAATTGCCAGTGTTTAACAACACATCCTCACACGGAGCCGAAGCCGGCTTTCCTTGTACCACCAGTCACCAGCACTTTTTGCCAGACACCTTCAAGCGTGTTGATCGCTAATTTGCTCTCCTTTGTGAGCCAATATTGACTTCTATTATACTCCTGTTTGGTTCCCTATCACGCATTTGATGCGATGTCCAGGGGCTGTTGTCAGCCCCTCACCTATGGCGTACTGGTTATCTCGAAATTAAAGAATAGAGGAGCATTGCCTATCATCGTTGATCCTGATCCAGGCATCCATTTAGTTTTCCATTGCCCTGGAAGCAAGTTTCTGCCTCTCCTCAAAGCGACCGCGACCTGCCAATTCACGCCATGACAAAATTGACAGCCACGACTTCAATCCAGGGAGGAGCATCTGGCTGTGATCATGCGCGTACTTACCCCATCACTGTAGGAAACACAGCAGAACCATGTGATGCAACTCCAAAGAATGTTCGGAGACTTGGCAGATCAGCTGTTGGCACAGAGCCAGCTGGCAATATTTTGAACTCATCAGTCCTCAAGCCTGTCGGTCGCTCTCTCAGTCACACAATACTCCAGTCCTATGCTGACAGGGTGAGTTTTGAACTGATCAAGCCGATTATCAGCTACCTAGTTTGCTTTAACTGTCACAAAAGGCTATTTGACTTTCTTTCTGATGGTGCTAATGTTGAACCGAGGTGTCTTCATCATCGAGTTTTTCGAGGTTACCCTGCTCCTTGGTCACAACCAAGGCCATAAGGCTCATGAAGCCGCTCATCGTTCTGATCATTGGCATTCGGGTGGTATTTGCCGAAGCGGCTAGGGAGGCCAGCATTGAGGCAGAGGTCAAGCCAACAATTTGGGCAAACATCCACAAGTCAAATCCGGTGTCATCGGTCAAGGAGAAATTTCTCTCGGGTTGGAGACGGAAAATCTTCCAACTCGACGACATAGAGTCCTTAAACTCACTTGCATTTGGTCTGTTACTCTTACTGTTCTTGCTGGTAGGTGGCTTGGCCTATCTGACCAGGGGCCGCCAGCATAGAACATCGAGAAAAGGAGTAACACAAGCAAGCCAGAGGCCCATCTTGGTCGCTATGGCATCGTTCACATTTCTCTCGCTCCTCCTTCTCACAGCATTGCATCTGCATCTTAGTTCATCCGCACAGCACGAACACCTCTCGACTACATGGATATTCGGTCCTCACTCTTCTGCATCAGCAGCCTCAAACCAGGAACCAACATACACACTCTCCCCAGAGGTTGATACGGGCCAGAATGTGCTGCCGAACATCAAAGATCCAGAAGCCATCAATCCGCAAGCTATTTGCCCCGGGTACAAGGCCGCAGATGTTCGCTATACACAAGACGGAAGCTTCACAGCAAGCCTGCACCTTGCAGGAAAGCCGTGTAATTTGTACGGCAATGACATTGAGCACTTGATTTTGGAGGTCGAGTTCCAGGCTTCAGACCGCTTGCACATTGAGATTAAGCCAAGATACATTGGTCAGGAGAATGAAACATGGTTCCTTCTCCCAGATGTGCTGGTTCCGCGTCCTCGGCCGGAGTCTTGGTCAGAGCAAGGGCCGAGTGATTTTGAAGTTGAATGGTCCAATGAGCCAACTTTCTCGCTCACAGTGAAGCGTCGGGAGACAGGGGACATCCTGTTCTCAACAGAGGGAACAGTACTAGTCTACGAGGACCAGTTCGTAGAATTTGTGAGCTCGCTGCCTGAGAATTACAATCTTTATGGACTGGGTGAGGTAATCCACGGGTTCCGGCTAGGAAATAATTTGACGAGTAGGCTAAGCTTGACCAGTTAATGATGAGTGAAAACCACTGACGATGTTTAGGAACGCTTTATGCCGCCGATGTGGCAGACAACATCGACGCAAACATATATGGAACTCACCCTATCTACCTCGATACCCGGTATTTTGAAGTAAATGAGGAGGGCTACATGACCTATACACCCTATGCAGCTGCAACAGACAGGACAACCAGCTATGTGTCCTACACCCATGGTGTATTCCTCCGGAATGCCCACGCACAAGAGGTCCTCTTGACATCCGAGGGCATCACATGGCGAACCCTGGGTGGTAGCATCGACTTATATTTCTTCAGCGGGCCCACGGCAGATGCCGTCATCCAGTCATACCAGCGAACTGCAATCGGGTTCCCTGCCGCACAGCAATACTGGACTTTGGGCTTTCATCAATGCAGGTGGGGTTATGAGAATTGGACCGTTGTACAGGAAGTCGTGGAAAACTTTTCCAGGTTTGAAATTCCCCTGGAGGCGATCTGGAGTATGGCAGATCCTCCCTACTCTCGAAGAAGGAATCATAGGCTAACATACTTCCTTGACAGCCGACATTGATTATATGAACAAGTACCGTGACTTTGAAAATGATCCTCAGAGATACAGCTACGAAGAAGGGGCGGAGTTCCTGGATCGATTGCATTCCAATGGCCAACATTACATACCGATTATCGACTCGGCCATCTATGTTCCGAACCCGGAAAATCCAGAGGATGCTTATCCGACATATGATCGAGGTGTGAAGGCCAGTGCCTTCCTGCTGAATCCGGATGGTTCCATTTACTACGGAGCAGTATGGCCTGGATACACCGGTATGACATGAAGAGAGAAAGCCTGCCAGAAATCCTTGACGCTAATATTAAAGATAGTCTTTCCAGACTGGGTCGGTGCCGTCTTGAACGGAACGGGCACTATTGACTGGTGGATCGAAGAATTATCGATTTGGTCGGAGAAGGTTGCTGTAAGTTGACGGAGTCGAGGAATGTACCGTGCCGAGAGAACTAGCTGACCCGTCTGCTCAGTTCGATGGAATTTGGATTGACATGTCCGAGGTATCACTGTCGAAAACAACGTTCCCCCATGCATCAGTACTAACCGGTTCACAGGTTGCTTCGTTCTGCGTGGGAAGTTGCGGTACTGGAAACCTCACGCTCAACCCGGTTCACCCTCCCTTTGTACTACCTGGAGAGCCGGGAAATCCGATCTTGGAATACCCAGAGGGGTTCGAGCTCACTAATTCCTCAGAGGCAGCGTCAGCTTCAGCAGCCAAGCATTCTCGCACTGCAGCGGCTAAGCCAACCAGCACGACCAAGACGTCTAGCTACCTTCGAACCACTCCAACTCTTGGGGTGCGGAATGTCAACTGGCCACCATATACAATCAATAACTTTCACGGCGATCTGGCTGTACATGCGGTCAGTCCTAATGCAACTCATCACGGAGGATACCTCCAATACGATTTTCATAACCTCTTTGGACATCAGATTCTGAATGCCACCTACCAAGCTCTACTCAAAATCAAGCCTGGCAAGCGACCTTTCATCATCGGCCGTAGCACATTTCCAGGATCGGGCAAGTGGGCAGGACACTGGGGCGGAGACAATGAATCCAGGTGGGCGTTAATGTACTTCTCTATTCCGCAAGCTCTGTCCTTCTCAATTTTTGGCATCCCCATGTTTGGGGTCGACACGTGTGGCTTCGGTGGCAACGCCGACGCAGAGCTCTGCTCGCGGTGGATGCAATTGAGTGCCTTCTTCCCCTTTTACCGGAACCACAACATCCTGGGCGCCCGAAGTCAGGAACCATATGTATGGAGCAGCGTCGCTGAGGCCAGCCGTCGCGCTATGCGTATCCGTTACATGCTATTGCCATATCTCTACACCCTTATGATGCAGGCGAGCTTGGACGGGAGCACCGTCATGCGAGCCTTGGCCTGGGAGTTCCCCAATGAACCCTGGCTCGCGGACGCAGACCGGCAGTTCATGCTCGGAAGCGCAGTAATGGTGACGCCGTGCTTGGAGCAGGGGGCTACCACAGTCAAGGGTGTGTTCCCTGGTGTTCGAGACGGAAAGACTGTTTGGTATGACTGGTACACGGGGAGGAAGGCCTCGGAAGGGGTCCGACCGGGCGAAAACATCACTATTGATGCACCCCTCGGGCACATACCTGTCTTCTTGAGGGGAGGCAGCGTGGTTCCTGTGCAGGAGCCCGGCATGACGACGACAGAAAGCAGGAGCAAGCCATGGGGGTTGATTGTGGCCTTGGATTGGCACGAGTTTGCGGAAGGCGTGCTGTATTTGGATGATGGGGAAAGTCTGATGCCACAAGAAGTGACGTGGGTCAAGGTAAGTTACATACCTATTCTCACTCCGTAGTGTTTAGTGTACGTTTCTTACTTGATGGTCAACAGTTCTCTGCCTCCACGGGCTCCCTTATCGTTCAGCCTGCGGGCACATACGTTGATATTAACCCGCTTGCGAATGTCACTGTCTTGGGGGTAAAAAATAAGCCCCACAAGATGTGGCTAGATGGGCAGGACGTTGAACCCGGGTACTGGAGATATAGAGAGGAAAAGGAGACGTTGGAGCTGCGAGGTCTGGAGGCCTTGTTTATGGAGGGGGCTTGGAAGAAGACATGGGAGCTTCGGTGGGAGTGAGAGAAGTGATTGCGTGGGGGTGACCATGAGTGATGGAGTTGCTATAGGGTTTTATATTATAGACTTTATGGTTATGGGTGTTTGAACTGGGCTGATCGAGAATGAATGCCGTGTCGAGGGAGCAATGATTTTCTTTTCCAATATTAGATTCGATTCCTTGCCATTGAGATCTTCGTATGCGTTATGCGGTTTTAACTTTATGCCAGCAATAATATTCTATCCAAAACCCCAGGGCTTAATCCAACTTTCTGCTCCTTGCTCCGTCACCACCACCGTTCCTTCTCCGTCCCCCAACGACTTCCTGTCTCCAACCGCTCTCCTCACCACTACTATACCCATCTCTATCCATTAGTCGAATAGATTCCTCGTCTTTCCCCCTGCCTGTTCCCTTCTTACCCTTCGCTAGACCCGCCTCCTTAGCCAGTAAACCGGCCGTGTTCTTCCGACCGGTCTTCCCCATCACATTGCCAAGGCCGATCCGCCTGATATTCCGGTTCCAGCACGACAGCATGAAGATGATGAAAGCCGACACGACCATGACAATGGGCAGCGCAATGACTAGTACAGGCTCCTCGCTCGGAGGGCGCTTCGGCTTCTCCGGGGCCACCTTGGTCTTTTTCTTGGCCTTCTTCAGAATCACGGTAGGACCCTGGACCCAAGTCGAGCGCGGGGAATCGGGGGCCAGGTAGACCATGCAAATGGTGATGTTTGCGGAGCGCAGTTTCTTGGAGTTGAGCAGGGACTTGTCCAAGTGCCATTGATAGAAGCCCCAGGCGGCAGAGATGGAGTCAGTCGTGAAGGCCTGTTCGCCGCCGAGGTCATGGGCGGGGGGACCGGGGAGGGGTTTGTTCTTGTGTTCGGCCTCGTCGGCGCTGGTGATGTTAGGGAACTCGGACGTGTAGAAGCCGATCAAGCGGAGGCTCGTGTTGGCTGTGGGGAAGTAGTCCGGGTCCCATGTGACTGGTATTGGGTGTTAGCATGGTTCAGGACCTGGATGCGCTTGGATGGAGGGGTAGAAAGAGGGACGTACTATAGTGTGTGGTATCCCAAGCGTAGACATCGCCGTGGCGAGGCAGGCAGAACGGCGCAAACTCGCCGTCGAGGTTGCGGCAGGCAGCGAAATCATCTTTGCGGTGCTCATTCTTTGGTACTTCCGGTGCGACGTTGGCGTCGGCGTCGGCCTTGTCGGAGGCTGCGGATGCTGACACTGTGGCTGCGAACAGCCAGGCCGGCACAACAAGCGCAGAGACGAGCATGGTCGGTAGACGATGTGCTTGATGTGCTCGACCGGGCAATTGAGCTCTGCAAAAGGTGTTTTGCCTGGCGGCGACCTCTGCACTTTGCTGTCGCGGGCTCTCGGTGTCCCTCGGTTGCGGATGGCGAAACCGACGGCAGACGTAAAGAACAAACGCGATCGTTCTCTCCAAGGGAGAAGGGCAAGGGGCCGAATTTTATAATTCTATACGCAAAGGCGGGGAGGGGGGGAAGGAATGGACGGCTGACTGCTGGAATTGACGGCCCTTGCGCGACGTCGGTGCCAGGTCGAGGGCAATTTCAACGCTCCAGCCGGTGACTTCGGCAACTGGGTCCTCGAGACAAGGGGCACCCCGGCGCTAGTTCGCGGCCGACGCGGGAAAAAAAACGCGCGGATCATGCACGGCGCAGCGGAGCCACGGGCGGTTGCCAAGCCGGCAGGCAGGTTGCCTACCTGACCCAAGTGCCTTGCAGCTTTCAAAAGCTTTGAATACATGGACAATAGTAACTAAGCTATGGATGTACAGCCTACAGCACAGATATGTACTCCTCCCATCTACAACTGGCATACTAATAGACGGTATTCTTCTCGACAACCTGGCGTGCAAACTCCCCAAACGTCAGCCCTGTCTCGCGATCCACCACCTCACCCAGATTCGGTTGGGTAAAGACGGCCAGCGTGTTGCGCGCGATGCGGCCCTCGCTCAGCGCGGCGCGGACCCCGCGCACAAAGTGCGGCACGGCCTTGAAGCGCCCGCCTGTGATGCGCTCCAGCGCTTCTCCCGTCTGGAAGGCGATGCAATCGCGGGGGATGCGAACCTGCACCGTTTCTCCGGTCCGCGACTTGATGTACAGTCCGGCTGCCGGGTCCGGCGAGGCGTCGAGCTCGGGGAGCGGCATCAAAGGGAGCTGGCGCTGGCTTTGCGTGTCGGAATCAATCTCGGGCGCTGCGATGGTCGGGTCCCATTTGGACTCGTCGACGAACATGGCTGATGTCAGTCCAGTCAGGCAACCGTGGTCGAGATGCGTCGTGCACCAGTCATCCGGGTCGGGTGCGCCGTCGTTGGCTTCGGCGTCTGATATGGACAGCGGGGATGGCTGTCCGGTCGGATCGACTGGGTAGTAGTGCAACAGCCGGGCCTTAGTCGTCGTCGACGTGCTCACCATCTTCTCGAGGTAGCCAGCTGGGTACCCCTCGATCTCGCGCTCGGCAAACCGGTCGCAGGAACGGGCGACGAGCACCGCTACGTCGATGATCAGGCGGCATAGCTGCTCAAAGGTCTCGCGAAAGCCCGGTAGAGTATCTTCTCCTGGCCAGATGTTTGGCGCGAGGTACTCTGGGAAGCTCTCCGGATTGAACTGGCCTGTTGGCACGGCGCAGTCCAGGGATGGGTCGACGTAGAAAGCACAATTTGCGTAAAAGGACCCCTTGCGGTCATCGATTTGCCCATCTCGGAGCTTCTCCTTGCCCTTGGCCCAGCCGATAAGGTATTTTGCCTTTTCATTCTCTAGCTTGTCTGCAGAGCGTCAGTGCCTGTCTGTTGGGGTAGAAGCAGACGAAGGAATGACACGGCTCACCCAGCTGTGACTTGGGTAGGTTTCCAAGATACGACGCATACGAGAGGAGATGGTGTCTCAGCCGGCCGAAGTCAGGAGGAACATCCTTGACGAGTAGGATGCCCAGCGACTCTGGCCCGAAGGCTTCGCAGAGTGTCTCGAACGGTACTGTCCCTATGGACGCATGGTTGGTTAAGCGTGATATCCGGGGCAACCATTTACCATTTATTCAGGGTGCGGATTAATTCAGCAATTCATAATCATAAGTATCATACCGTCCTTGAGCTCCTGCAATGATACCGTCACGGCCTTAGCGGCGGGAGCCATGGCGACACGGTCACACGTATACCGGCACGGGAATGTACTGATGGTGTAGGTGGTCCAGGAGTGTAGGAGGGTGTAAGTATTCACCACCCTCTCAGACTAAGTAAAGCGACAAAGAAGAAGTGTAGAAGATCAGCACATGAAACAGCACCGGAAGAATACTTAGGTAGGTAGTTATCTGCGATCCTGTGGCCCCCCCTGGTCAGCTTCATGCTTCTCTCATATCTCCCACTCTGGGCCACTCATGATGACCTTGATGGCGGGGCTCCCCGATGCCAAGCCTTCAAGGCCCTTTGGCGTGCTTAACCTGGTAGGTGGCAGAAGGGCATGACGACAGCACAAGGCTGCAGTGGGTCCGCAGATGTGGGCAAATGGACCCCCCAGCATGCGGTCGGAGGGCGCTTGCGCTTATTGAGGGCTCCACAGAAGCTTGGCACCCAATCGGACGCGCTTGCTGAAACTTCGACTTTCTCCATCTTGACATCTACGACACAGGTTCTCTCTCATCACCCTTCACAATGGTCAAGCCTCTGACATTTAAAGGCGACAAGAAACCAAAGAAACGCAAGCGCGCTGTTAATGACGACGACACGGGACGAGAAGTCAAGGCAGCAAAGCCCTCGGCCGACACCGTCGATGTCGAACCGGAAGCCGACGACAGCTGGGTCTCAGCCGACGTGCCCTCCGACATTTCTGGGCCGGTGATGCTCGTGCTGCCGACTGAGCCTCCATCGGCACTAGCATGCGACGCCAACGGCAAGGTCTTCACAATTGTCATTGAGAATATCATCGACGGTAACCCGTCTAGCGCAGAGCCGCATGACGTGCGCCAGGTGTGGGTAGCCAACAAGATCCCCGGGACGGAGCATTTCCGGTTGAAAGGACATCACGGGAAGTGGGTTTCTCCTTCGATTAATCCCATCTCCCCCTCTTCCTTTAGCCACCACAGCGCTGACGTCGCGACCGCAGATACCTCTCCTGCGACAAGATCGGCGTACTGAGCGCCACGGCCGATGCCGTCTCCCCCCTGGAAACATGGGATATCATTTCGACACCCAGCACACCAGGCACATTTCAGCTCCAGACACAGCGCGACACTTTTGTCACTGTGCGGGAGACGCCTAACTCCAAGAAACAGCAATATGAGGTCCGTGGCGACGAGACTGACGTGACCTTCCACACAACGTTACGCATCCGCATGCAGGCTCGCTTCAAGCCGCGCGTCCAAAAATCCAAGGAAGAGAAGGCGCTCAAAGAGCGGGTCATCAGCCGCCGCGAGTTGGAAGAGGCTGCTGGCAGAAAGCTGACCGACGAGGAAGTCAAGATGTTGAGACGCGCAAGGAAGGAGGGTGATTATCATGAGAAGTTGCTGGATATCAAGGTCAAGAGCAAGCATGACAAGTTTGGCTGAAGATGCCGATCCCCACAAAATTGTGGTTAGACGTCGATTGGTTGCATGCAATGTGGAGTTGTGTGGGCAAAACACATGAAAACATACATGACAATGATACCCGTTGATTTGATTTTAGCGGAGTTCCGTGTACTTACACTATGGAGCCAGATGTGCAAAGATCCAGAATGACCTAAAAATGCCTAAACACCTTACTGACGAAACTGCATCCATAGTATGACGCCCACGCGACATTTGTTAGGCGCACTCAAGCAGGTGGTTGATACTTCCGCAGTTGAAACAAAAAAACGCTCTAATTCCTGTGCAAACTAGTCGAAAGAAATTGTCCAATTCCAGTTCCCACTGAGAAGAGCCAATATTATACCCGCTTGGCTATGCCCTAATCCATACGTCCACCGTCTTTTGTTACCCAAAATCAAGCTAACAGCCTATACCCAATTCCTACCCGCCAAAAATGTATGTAGACGTGAAAAGAAAGCCAACCCAATGAGTCAAAACATCAACCAATTCTGTTCCTTTCCGTAATATACCAAATGCATCGAAGTATTCAAGAAGGGGGGTATGTCAGAAATGTAACAAATCTCAAAAACTGTACAACCGAAAGAACATCTCTTTCTCAGGTCTTTCAGACCTATTAATGTAAAAGAGCCCCGCTCAAGGCGCTTCAACTTTCAATCTTTTCGCGTCATTTCCTTCACTGGACCCCTCACCTCCGCTATTCCCATTTGACCCCGAAATTTCGGGGCTCTTCCTCTTCAGAAGACTCGGTGGTGGTGCCGGGTCATCGCGCAGGAACGACGGGCCCGTGCCAACCACGGGAGTGGCAAAGTTTAGAGGGCTTGGCAGCGTGTTGCTATCGCTACCGCGAAGGTTCCATTCAGGGTAGAACGAACTTGGGCTAGGTAGATAATCGGTGTTGAGGAACCGAGACGGAAGAGCCGAGACGGGCGTATCGATACTGTCGCGATTACTGTTCTGCTGCGGCAGGGGGCGTGCAAACGGGTTGGGCGGACCGGTCGCGCCGGCCGAGAGGAGAGCAGAAGCTGACGGAGACGGCGGAGGAAGGACGACAGTGGAGCAATGAGTGAGCCTGGATGGTTGCGATGTCGCTTCATTGGTCGTTGTCGTGCCCTTAGGGGATGCTGATCCTGTCGCGCTGCCATTGTCCGACTCATCAGGAATTTGCACCTTCAACCGGGGCCGTACAAGCGGGCCTCCAGTGCGTAAACTGTTTGACCGGGATGGCGGTGTGAAAACAGTCTCTGTAGTCGAGGAAAGCGAGGTTGTCCTAGTGATCTGAGGAGGCTGTACAATCTGTGGGTTGGAACGCTGTCCGTTCGACGGCGAAGAGTTATTCGAACCGCTTGTGCTGACAGGCTGGGGCTTGGGCTCTGGTGGGCTTGACTTGTCCGCAGCGAAAGCGGCCAGGTGCTGTGATAGAACTGACCGATTTTCATCGATAGGGGTGAAGATGCTACCACGTCCACGGGGCGGTAGTCTCTTGATATTGGTGTCTAGCAGTAGAGTTGGTTGACGCCGTTCTGGTTCTTGAATCGGCTTAGGCTCCAGGGGGGCAGGAGGTTGGCTCTCATGCGGTGGAGGCATACTCGAAGCCGGTTGCTGGATTTGCGGCGGCTCCATAGTCCGTGTCGGCTCCGGGTTGTGAGACGTCTCTTGTGGTGGCGGCAGAGATGGTAATTGCTGCTGAGGTTGAGGAGGGGTCTGCATCTGGTGAGCTGTTGGTTGTGATTGTTGCTGAGGTTGAGCAGAGGGTTGTTGAGGCTGTGACGGAGCTGCAGACATCTGGGTTACAGGCTGCGGATGGAACTGTGCAGGCAACTGTGGCGCCGGAGGCTGGGGAGGAGAGAGAGAATGCCGTGGTGCTGTAGGCTGCGTGTGGGGTGGAGGAAAAGCCGGAGACGGCTGCGGCCTCCTTTGGTCCTCAACAAAAGGCTGCATCTGAGGGGGTTGAGGTGCTGGTTGAGAATACGGGAACTGCGGATGGGGTTGCGGGAGACCATGAGTTGGCATGCTGGGGGGCAGCGAAGCGTTCTGAGGGTTATAGATGGCAGGCTGCGGCATGTAGGCGTACCCGCCGTTTACTGGCTGAGGAGGGGCCTGTGAGACGACTGGCTGGGTCACCATGTTCGGGGGCATTCTGCGAATATCGTTCCGCGATGCTGGACGAGAGCCAATTTGGGGCTGCGGGGTATGGCCACGAGGAGCGTTTGCAGGATGGGCCCCGAAGACAGCACCGTTAGGCATTGGCGGAGACAATGAAGGAGCGTGTTGATGCCTTATTTGCGGCGGAAACTGGGCTTGTGGTTGAAAGGGCGGGACGACCATCTGAGACTCCATTCCGGTCTCGTTCTGGGGCGGAGTGCCATTGTTATTGTTGTTGTTGTTGTTGTCATCGTCTTCCTCCTCGTCGTCTGCTGCCGCTGTCTGGAAGTCTTGCGGTCCCTTGTGTTCGTTTGGCCCGCCATGCTGCAGAGCCTGATGGTAAGTTAGGAACAACGTCCGAGAGAATGCTCAAACGGCCCAAACAACACAGCACAACTTACATAGGTGTACCGTGTGATCATCTCCCGCATGTCAGTCGACGAATACTCGTACAGCTTCTTGTTGTTGCCAAAGATGAAGACGGCAACATCGACACAGCAGAGTACGGACAGCTCGTGCGCCTTCTTAAAGAGACCTCCCTTTCTTTTCAAGAAGGTACTATTGGCGAGACATCAAGTCAGCGGCTGTTGTCAAGGAGGGGATTGAAGAATGATAGGAGGCTTACACAGAACGGTTTCTGTCATCTTTGATAGCTTTGATTTCGATCTTCCTGCGACCCATTTTGCCGACCGCCTAACGGGGCGAGAATGGACTAGCCAGGGCAGAGGAGAGGAAAAGCAAGCCGATGCTAGCGACTACCTAAGTAGATAGTAGTAGTGTCGGGTATCGGCCAGCGGCAAATAACACCAACGGCAACAAGTCGGGCCAAGGAGACGGCGACGTGGTGTAAGTGCAGTGTGGTAGCTAGGCGAGCTAGGGGCAGGGGACCCCAAACAAAAAACAGGGCGAGAGTAGGGAGCGCCAGAGACGTTGAGGACCCCAAGGGCAGGGCGTGGATGGAATGCCGCGTGAGACCGGCGTTGGATTTGCCGCGTCTAAGTCTCTGTGGATGATGGAGGAGATGCAGACCAGAACAGAAAGGACCACTGTCGTGACAAGTGTTGAAGCAATGAGATGATGGGGCAGGGCCGCCAGGGCAGGCTAGAGATTTTGTATAAACTCGGTCGAGCTAATAAGCACGGCCTTGCTGCTCGCTGCTCGCTGCGTGTTGCGTGCTGCGTGCTGCTTGTCCCTGATCGAGTCGAGCAGAGCAGCCCAACAACCGACGTCAATTGAGCGACGGCGTCGTTGTTTAATCACAGGACGGGACGCGCGCTGCAGCAGTATCTAGGATATAGTATCTCGCCGGCACTCCGTACCTGCAGCGACGCTTGTGCGTGCAGTTTCCAGGCTCGAGGTTGCGTGGAGGTGAGGCTGGATCTGGTGATGCTAATAATAGATCGAACTTGTGAGATCAGAGGAAGAGAGACAGAACGTGTGGGCAGCCCGGCATGGAAGTGTGGGCACTGGAGCTGCGGGCACGAGGGAGCGAGCGGCGGGTGAGCAAGCGGGCGGTGGGAAGGGATTGAAAAGGCATCGCCTGGGGGGACAGCATGCCGATTCAGACAAGCCAAAAGCCACGAGTCAGGCTTGGCAGACCCACCACTTCGAGCGGGCTGCACCCTTGTGGAGCCGGACCAAGGCTAGCGTCCTTCTCGAACAGGCAATCGTGTACAAAAAATTGGTCTTGGAGAGTGGTGGCCGCCCTATTGTTGATCAAGCCGTCCGAGTTTCGTTGCGTGTGACAGTCGAGTCTAGAGACCACAAGCATCGGCAAGTATTGACGAAAGCTCCAAACAGAGGAGCGTCAGAGATTTCTCGCTGATGAGACGACTACAACTTCGTCTGATTATAGACAAGATGGTGAGCCTTTTGGTGAGATCACACGGAGCAAGAGAAATTTTGTAGGAAATACGAACATCGAAGAGATCTGCACTCTGAAGATTGCAACTCGTGATACAGGCCGTTTGACAGGCTGATTTTTCTGTAGCAATGGGGATGGAGCGTCCGGCTGGCGCACATGGAAATCAAAATCAATATATCCGGTTGAACTTTTCACAGATCACTGATGATCCGGTTGCAATGCAGCAACGGAACCTGGATTGTGCGGTATCAGTCTTAAGGAGTCCGTCAAAACGTAGATTTTCGATAACTTCTAGCAACACATCTCCTGGAACCCACAACCTAGTAATCTGTGAGCAGGAAGCCTAATTAGTGTAAAGCATGTAATCAGTATGTACACTTGCTGGGCAGACATCATGATGCTGGTGAGGTGGACTTCTCATTCGCACAAAGTGCGTGAAGACAAGGCTGCATCTTAGGCAAGATCGAAGCCAAGACCTCGCTTGTCCGCCCTCCTTTTCGCTCGGCTGTTCATAAATCTCAAACAATCCAGATCCGACTGAACGGTGGGGAGGGGGTGTTCTTTCGCCTGAGAGGGCTCCGTTGCCGGCCTTCAACGCTCGGCCCACAGCAGGCCCGCCTGTTGAGACTGGTTGTGAAGAGCCGCATCGCAAACAATGAATATCGATTCAGATGGAACCTACAATTCTGTTAAAGCTACCTATCGCTCTAAGTCTCGCACGGTTTCCAGCAGCTAGGCCCTTGACTTAGTCTTGCCTATAGCCTTTCAGAAGGACGGACACTGGGGGCCAAAAGGCAAACCACGTTTTACCAGTCGAGCGGAACGCTCTCTGCCGCAGCCTTAGCGCGGAAATCCTTGCAGGCAGTCTTCCTAGCCAGACTGCATAAGAAGCCTGGATGCACTTAAACGCCTGTAGCCCGATTACGGGTTGTTACTGAGCTGCTAAGCAACATGTTACTCAAAACGGTTGCGATGCATCCAGAACAGCAAACGATTCAAAAAGGTCGAGCTAAGAGGAAAACCGTTTCATGGGTTTCTCGGGGCTAGTAGTAAGTCAACAGGTTGCGCATTTCCGGTTTGTGATGTCCCATAGTGTTGAGGGGTTGAATCACGCTCCTCCTCCAGCCCGCTGCTCACCTGCGAAACCCTGCCATTCGCATCCCTCCCCGCCCGCAGCACGCCTTGGGCTGTGGCAGTCAGGCACAGCCCTCCCAGGTGGAGCAATTAGTGCTCGTCACCGCGTCAATCAGAACTCCGCTTTGCGTTCCCATGAGATGATTGGCCGACTGTCTACGAGTACCGAGGAGTTTCTCACAAATGATTGGTCAACGGCCGCCGCCATTTTGCCCGCAGGGCTCTTGCAAGCGCCGGAAGGGTTAAACTCGCCATAATTGGGCAAAATTGACAATTAGCCCGATTTCTGACCCCACACGTTTGCCCTGTCGGCTCTATTTTTAGATAATTTTAGCAACATCACTTGCAGCTCCCGCACTGCTCCACGCTTCTTGTCACACATCCGAAAACTCCATCTGGTGAGTTTTTTCAACGGCTGCCCGTTAATCAGCCCTGTCGGCGAATTCTGAAAAGCACATGGACAAGCGATCCAAATGTTGCATTACCGATGTTTTTTTATCATCCAGGTTTGTATCGACAGTTTCCACCAACCAACAGGGACAGAACACTACCTAGTTGATATCCAAGTCCCAACATGCAGAAGCCAATATAGTCCCGTTCTACATTGCTACGTATCCAAATTCCCCTCGCCAGCTGCTGTCTCCAATCATATCAGCCCATTTGACGTCCTCTGCTCCTGAAATGGAAAGAGGCTCACAATAGATTGTATTGTCCACTCAGTTTAGAACTTCTGCCCCATCTACAGCAAAACTCGCTTCGATCCAAAGCCTTGGTAAAGGCGCCATCTCACATCAACTCCTGCTCGGCGCGGCGGTTAAGCTGCAAGATAGATTAAGCCATTGTAAACATAGAAACAAAATATCAATCACTCTTTCATCGCCCTGACCTCTGTTTATGTGAAGTCGATCGCTGAGGATGCATGTTCATCCAACAAGGTACCTTGCACGCATCCGTCTACGCACGCCATTTCTCACTATCGTTTCACCGTTAGAGTTGATTAGCAACTTTACAGAGTTTAAGAGAAAACCTTCGGTGCATGGCAAAAGATTGCCGGATCGAACCGCCGCACCATCGGTAATGGATGGCACACTGCGCTTGTTGAGCTCCAAGTTTAGACCCTCATCAGCAAGGCTGAAAAGGAGTGGCAGGGTCGCAAGGCGTATGTGATCCTCGGTACCGATATCCGGGAGACCAACACAACCTACGGATACCCAAACACAAACGCCGGTGCTTTCCCGCGCACGGGTAAAATCTCACCACACTGCGCTTCCATGGCGCGGTAAACGCTCGGTTCATTCTACCTGACGAGACGAAGCTGGTGAGATCTGGCTGGCCGTAAAGCAGTTAAGCACGTCAAGAAGCCCGAAGCAAAACAACTTAATGACTTGCGCCGGTTTGTACCACCATAAATGTACCTAGCACGGTGGTCACTTTGCAGACTTTCAGTTTAGAATCAATGATTTATATGAAGATGGGTTCAAACAAGCATGCTTAATGGAATCCGAACAGAGCTGAATTGCTGAAAAAGAAAATCACCTCTCAAGTAGCTCTGGAAGCAAATGTCCATCCAAGACCCGAGTCAATATTATGGCTCGTTCCCAACACTTCCCAGAATTTTTCCCAACCGGACTAGAACAGGTAATTTCAAATTATTCCCCCACTGCTTGTCTTGCAGCTATTGATGTAGGAATGGATCTCACTGCTTTCTGAAAGGTAGTATCATGCCCTCCTTAGCAGCCTGTCTCGCCCTTAACTCAGGAATGGAGCGGCACTCTTCCTTCTGCAAATCTCTGGAACTAAACATATCATGAAACAATCCCTGAGAGCAGAGAGCAAAAGACTGGAGCAAAAAGTGATGCGAGAATCCGATTGCCAGGGTTGGTGTACATAGGCAGACATCCCATCTTTAGAGAGGAGCAGATGCTGCTGTCAGCACGAAACAGCGGACCACGTCATCGGACTCAGTCACATCTTACACTGCGACTCGGCAAACCAAACAAGAGAGCACCAAGTATAGCCCGGTACCCAGGTGGCAACAGCCTGAAGTTGATTAAACACTACACCCAAGTATCCCATATATGGTATGATTCATCCACGACGCCATGGAAGCCAATGTTTGTTGACCCGTAACCCCTTGATGAACCGTCCTGCAGTCCAAACTAGACCCTTTCATCCGTTGACCCATCCTCCATTCAACCCTGCCCATGTCATGCTATGCGATGTAAGAGTAAGAGAACAAATAAGGAGGAGATCGATGATTCCGCTCCTCGATTGATACACAGCTTAGTGAAAAAGACCAAGTGGTATCATCCTGTCGTGGCCATCCAAATCCCACCCTATCACTTGAATCTTCCGGTCCTCCCGGATCGCCGCCAACAGACGGTCCGGTAAGCAGATCGCCAGGAAGACTAGTACTCCAGGTAACCAACCATGCTGCCAGTAAGCCAACCGGTGACAAAGTGCCCTTGGAAGAAAAGGAGCAGTGCATGGAGATCCATAAGTGTGCTGTCAAAATAGTTCAACCCTCCCCACTCCTAAAAAAAGGAAATTCGTCTCAATTGCCTGGCATGAAAGGCAGGCCCTTGCCACCAACTCAAGCAGTTGATGTACAAGAGGCTAACCCCCACACACCCAACACATGGGTGAAGGCACCTTGACTACCCCTTGAATTTGTACCATCTCCGTCAGGCCACATTTTAACTGGTAATGGCCTGGTAATGGCGTGTTGTATGTCTTTTTGAGTACATGTCGCCCAAATAAAGGTTGACTCAACTAGGTTGCCATATAGTGTCAATGGTTCACCTAACTAAGGCTGATAAAGCTGGCGGCAACAGGAGCATTGGTCGACCCCAAACTAGCAGCGTCATCCGGGTTCTGGTTCTGGGGACGTGAGCCGTTAAGAAGTGGGCAGAGCCTGACATTCGTTGATTAATCGTTAGCAACCTGGTCATTCAAAAGTTGACGATTATCTTCCATGGAGAAAAGAGGGGGGAAAAGGGGGGAGGGAAAAAAAGATAGGGAAAACGAGTCCAGAAAGAGCATGAAGGGAGCGGAGCGCTACCCTTCCCAAGCAAGCCCCGGATGATTCTTCCGGAAACCATAGAGAAGCACTTGACACCTTCCTCAAGGTCCAAAGGCGGTAACCTGCCTAAGGATCCTTTCGTAAACTGTCTTCATATGCCTTTGCAATACAAGGAACTTTGGGAACAGCATCCATCGTGCGGCTGAAAGTTGTCATGTCCCATTTGCTTGGGTCAAAGAACCGATCTCTCTTGCTCTGCTCGGACGCGGGCCTGTTCTTGGAAAGGGTCCTTCTCCGTAGTAGAGCTAAAAGATTTTTTTTTTCATGTTGGGTTGGTTTGTGGGGGAGGGGGGGAGAGGGAGGAGGCGACCAGAATCCCCCTTTGTGAGGCTGTTGCAGCAGCGTTTGCTGCTGGTTTCCAATCGCGCTGCCACTGGCAGTCTGGAGAACCACAGATCTTAAACTGACTCCATCGTCAAAGTGACTCTGACATCCAGTGCATACGTACTTTTTGTTTGTCTTAATATGGCCGACTTGGCCGCAGTTAGCGCACTTCCTCGTGGTGCCGGTAACCTTTTCGGTGGAGGGTTCTGGAGAGTCCTCGTCGAGGATAGAGATATCGCCTCCTTCGCGCATCTTTTGTTGGAGCTTCTTTTGCTTCTCTCGCTTCTTACGCCGTTCCTTGTTCTTTTCAAGACGCTCCTGTTCGATGCGGGCCCTATTGGATGTTCGTAAGCGAAACCGATTTTCAGGATCGCAAGGGGTAGCACAGCAACATACTTTTCAAGAATTAGCTCATCCTTCTCGGGATCACCGGTCAGTTTGGCGTTGTAGACACTAGAGGAAGAAGTGTTAGTTGGCATGTCAGTTTCGAATGATGGCAGGGTACGCACTCAATGTTCTCGAATTCCATTTGACGGCGCCTCTTCAAGTATTGAGCGATTACAACGGGGTCGTGAACAATCTCGGTAACTATCCTCGTCTGGCCATTCTCGTCCTTGATCTCGCGAATGATCTTCAATTTCTTCCGGTTCTGGGTACTCGCTTGGCTCTGGCTGACTTGGCTAACACCGTCGGGAAGATTCGTGGACTGGGCAGGCACTTGGCTCTGCACGTTGAATCGGTCGTCTTCGTCCTCTTGAGCCAGGACATCATTGTCGTCGTGCTCAGTTGTGTCTTCCAAGCTCTTACGTTGTCGCTCCCAGATGTCCCGAAGAGATTCGGTATACAACGTGTCCTGGTTCTTCACGTTGTACATGTGGCCGCCGTTGGCTTTGCGCTGACGCTCAATAGCGTCGGCTGAGGTGGCGAGTGGGCCGTGAAGCTGCTCCAAGAATCCGCCCTTCATTGATGTCCTGATATAACTGACGCCGAGCCCCTTGCCTGTAGGATCGCCAGGTCCATGGACAGCGATCATCGCTTTGCCATGGCTGGCATCGATGAAAGCCTTGGTGAGTCTCCACGGTGCCATCTTGTTAGCAAGGGCATCCGCTGGAAGATCATCTCCAATATTGTCAAACGCTTCATCGTCCTTGAACATGGCATCGTTGATCTCGTAACCACCATTCTCAAGCTCGTGGGCACCGACCTGCATCGCATCCAGGAGACAGACGTCCTCAGGGCGGACGAGCGAGCGAATCTCAGACTCAGGCATCAACTCTTCTCCCTCCGGAAGAACCCAGTTCCTCTTATCCTTCTGGAAGACGAGGAACTCCTTGAGCTTCTGGCGGTTCTGGGACTCGTTTGAATCGGCAACATGCTTCGTAATATCGCTGAGGGTGACATTATCACTGCGACGCAAGAGCCGATACGACACCATCTTGAGGCGATTCTTTGCGATGTTGGTAACACGACGCGAGTGAGGGCCAGGCACTTCCATAGATGGTAAGGTTTGGCCAACGACGAAAAGGTGATCGATATTTCGAATGTACCAGGTCGAGCCGTTCTTGCCAGTTGTGCTCCGGCCGAGGATGAAATCGGTATTCCTGGGGGTGTGTTTGAAGATGGGAGCACGGAACATCTGATTGTGAAGGGTCGGAACAGTCTCGCCCGGCTGAACTTGGCCAACCATGGCAAACGGTGAGCGGTCTTCTGGCATGAGAATATAGGGCTCACCCAGCTCTCGCTTCTCGGGCCGCGAGTCGGTGCCCTTTGAACGGCGGTAATAATTGATGATCTTTTGCCCCATTCCATGGTTGGAGAGGACAATCGGGATTTCCTCGCAGTACTCGAAGAGAATGGCCGTGGAGTTATCATTCATTGAAAGGTCGGCGGATGTCTGGAAGATCTCGGGAATGCGCTTGCCCTTGAGAAGCTTCTTCCTCTTCACTGCGGGCGGCTTAAACCTGACAGGAAGGAAGGCCTCTTTTTTGGGGTGAAACTGAGGCCGATGATAACTGTGGGGGTCGCTAGCAGCCAGCTTCACGCGATAGAACGGATAGGTGAGGCGCTGTGCCGTCATGCTGTGCTCGATATTGATAGAGTACAGAGTAGCGCGGACCTTGCTCTGGCTATTCTCTTTGAGCGCCTCGTATGCGGCATCATTGGAGAAATTGAAGCGCTGTGTTAGATCACGACCCAGGCGGCCATTGGCCATGCGCACCATTTTGTGTTGAACCTTGCGACGCTTGGCTTGTCGTTCAGAATCGACGTCTTCAAGAAGCAGGTAAGGATCGTTCATGTCCAAGATAACGCGCTTGCCAAGCTTGGCAGTGGCCTCCTCAAAGTTGTCAAAGTTCGGCGCAGTAAAACGTGGGATTGGTGGCAGGCCTTTTGGCGGCGCACGACGCTTTTGGGGAATAACCCGGCTGTTGGTGCTGAGGAACATTCTATCCCAATCCTCGTCATCGGGATCGACCTCATTCTTAATGAGGATGTTGTCGTCAAGACGAGGCTCGGGAATAGGGGCAGGTTGGGGCGACGGAAGCCTGTCACCCAAGCGTATCATCGAATCCCAGTCATCACAAACCAGGGCAATGTCGCGGAGTGTGAAGCCTCCAACCGTTTCGCTATCTTCGTCATCATCAATGTTGAAGACCTCAAGGTCGGCTTGCTCGATGGGTTCGGGTTCTTCGAGACAGATCAGTCCGCGCGCCTCGGCATCCCGGATCTTTTGGCGGATGGGGACTTGTGCAGGACCAGGAATGCGGAAAAGCTTTTCTTGGTCAACGTCAAGCTCCAGACTCAACTTCGTCGGCACCAAGGGCTTTGGGGGCTTGGCGGGTTTCTTGGATATCCATTCGGCCTGCTTAGGGCGCAGCAGTTGGTTCCAGCTGAGGATAGCGTTCTCTTCGAAGCCCGGATACACTTGCTTGACGGCCTCCAGAAGGTTCTCCGCAGGGGGGGGGATATTAGGGTCTTGGTTGGACGCCAAGTTGGGCGGGTCAAGGTTAAAGTTGAGAGCCATGAGCTCGGCCAGGCTCTCACGAGGCGCTTGGTGTTCATCAGCGCTCTCCTCGCCCTCACCATCGCCGGAGATGGAGCGAGGAGAGGCTACGATGTCGCGGTTGCTGTCGCGCGACGTGGGGCGGTCGCCAAAAAGGTCTTCTTCCTCCTCTTCCGGAGGGTTCTCGTCGGCCGCATCAGCTGTGTCTTCGGCAGCAGGCTTCGCGCGCGACGGAGGCTCTTCGTCGGGAAGCTCATCTTCACTCAAATCGATGTCTTCAAAATCAATGGCATCTTCGGCCTTGCCGGTTTGGTCAAAGGCCTCGCCAGCCTCGATTCTGCTGAGGAGTTCAGAGGCAGCACTGGTTGCGAGGTGCTCATTGATGTTTTTAATGATTTCATCGTCGCGAGCCTCTTGCTCCTTCCAGTCGTCGTCGTTCAGGGTGGAATAGTCGATCTCGCCGTCGTCATCCATGGTGGCGGGGTAGTAGCTGTGCTTTCGCTGGCGGAGAAGAAAAAAACCGAGGGCGACGGGACGCTCTCCGCGAGACTCTTGATGCGTCCCGGTTGCCGCTAGTTACGCCTCCACGGAGCGAGCGAAACCGTCTGAGCAAATTGCTTGCGCAAGGCGGAAAAGGTGAACGAGTGCGATGCGGAAGTCGAAACGGTTCGATGCGGTGCACTAAGTCGGCTTTGGTCGGCGTGGAGAAATTTGTGTGCGGTGAGGGGAAATGATCTAGCAAATCTTTGTGTGGAGCAGACGCTTTCAGGGCGCAGGAAAGCGTTGATTCGGGTTGACAAGTTGAGCGGTCGTTGAAAGGCCAGATGGTTGGAAGGCACGAAACAACCAAGGTTGAACTTCGAACTGGGAAGGAGCCGAGATTGGAGCCGCACTGTCGGCGCGGTCGCGTGTGGGTCGTGGGTCGTGAGCTGGGGAAGCTGAAGCTGCCGCCAGGCGCGTATGGTCCGTGCGTTTCTGCGTCCCGCTTTGAAGGCTGAAGTCCTGCTTCCTTGACATTAGGTTGCGAGAGACTGAAGATCAAAAGAAAAGTCAACTCTGCAGTCCACCAGTCTACTGACAACTGCTATTGTTGGAAAAGTGGGAGAATGGGAGCTTCCTTGAGAGTGTGATGTGTGTCTAAGGCAGGCCATGGAGCATACTACGCTGATTTTCACGACTTTTTTTTTTTTCCCTGTTGGAGAGCGTTTCATTTCTGAAGGCTATGTTTCATCAGTTGTAGATATCTCCTTAATCTCTTGGTCTCTTGGTCCGAGATACCGCCTAAGAGTTGTCTACGTCTCGTTTCCGTATAAGAAGTACACAACTGAGAGAGCTATTGAAACAGGCAAATCTTGTGCAAAGGAGTTCGTCCAAACTCCTCTCTCCATGGATTTTCGACAATCATTCTTAGGCATGCCAAAAAGACGTTTGATCCTGCTTCTCAGAAACGCTAGAGAGGTATGGAGTGCTGATTATCGATGACAAAGCGCTCAAAATCAGCATTGTTTGGGGATGCGTGCTGTTCAGGGGAATGAAAACCATTCCGTTACTATTGTTACAACCGGCCCCAAGGGAACACAGAATCGCTGAATCTGCAATTGTCGGACAGCACAGCAGTCAGGATGGTTGTCGGAACGCATCTCCTCACCCTTTTGCCATCTGACTTGTCCAACCGTTGGACCCGACAAGATGCCGTCTCTTTAAACTCCAAACGCCAAAGATCAGCCTTAACATTCAGTACCTTGCCCATTATAAAGTCCTTCTTGGCCTCGTAACCTAACACCCATTACTTCATTCTAGCTCCCCATTGCAAGTCGAACAGCACGCACAGTACATTATACCCATGGAAGTCCAGGAGCAGCCGTCTGCTTATTCTCTAGTGCTGGTAGCCCATTACTTGCATCTCTTCTCCACGATACCCGCGCCGTTCTCCTCGTATTCTTTCCTCGAGATCCACATCTGGTGGAAGGTGCCCAAGCTTGCCAGGATGCTGCCACCGATCCAGGCACCGAAACGGCGTTCGCTGGTCAAGCCAGCAGCGTGCAGCTTGATTTTGAGGCCGGGATACATATTCGTCAGCTCGTGATTGAGACGGTCATTAAAACCGTTGAGCAAGCTGGTGCTACCGGTAACAACAACGTTGCCGAGGAGGTTAGGGCGCAAGTCGACATCAACGCCGTCCAGTGCGGCCTTGATGAGCGCAGGGATGGTCTGGGCCTTGGTGATGGCCGCCTCATCAGGGTTGAGGGACGGGTATGCTGCCGTTTCGTCCCACATGCCCTCCGCGACTCGGTAGCGTTGCTCGCGCCACATCTGGTTGCTGCCGTCGGGGAACTCGAAGACGCGGCCGGGCTGGGTCTTGGCAAAGTCCTCATTGCCCGGGTTGAGGTACTTGCCCGGGCCGCGCCAGACCTCGACAACGGACTCCTTGAACTCGGTGAGCACACGTTCCTCCTCGAAGGCGCGGAATGAGTCGTGGATGGGGAAACCGAAGTTGCGGAGACGGCAGTCGGGTGGAGCGCCCGCTTCGACAGGCTTCTTATTCTCGACCATAAAGGTGGGCACAACGTTGACTGGAGGGTCTTGGCTCTTCCACATAGACCGGATTTGCCCGCTCAGCCAGACGCCAGCGGCAGGAGACCGCTGGATAGAACGCTTCAGCACCATGCCATCATGGATGGCAGTCACGCTGGTGTTGGCCCCGCCGACATCAATGACGAGGGCGGTGGCCTTGCCGGCGGCGAAAGCAGCCAGCACAGGGGTGCGGCTCAGCCAAAAGGCGGGCGTGCCCCAGTTCTCCATAACCACCTCAATTGCCTTCTCGCGTGCCTTGGGAGTGTTCCAGGGCGCCTCTGTCATGAGTAGCGGATTCTCGGTAAGCGGTTTCTCTAGCGCGTCGAGGGCATCCTCATTGGGGGCGCTGTCCTCCATCTGCACATCGCCATCGTCGCTGACATTGAGACCGTTCTTGCTGGCGGGCGTCGGCCGTGGAGGCTGCAGTCGCTGGACGAGCAGGTATTCCCAGACGCGGGTTGCGGCATCCCAGTCCTCAACCATGCTATCGCGATTCATGTAGTTGCGCACCTCAAAGCCGGCGCGCGGCACAATAACCTCGTCGCCAAAGAGGTCGCGGCCGTCGACATGGCCGTAGAAGGAGGGGATGACCTGCTTGGGCATTTCCTCGCCGGCAAATCCGGCGCGGGTATTGCAGTAGCCAGGGTCGAGGACCAGGGCCGAGACCTCATCTGGATGCGGGGTTAGCAACTGCACTGCTGCGCAACCGAAATGTGGGATTGAGATCTTGAGACGCCAGACCTACCTCCGCCGTAGATGTCCGCCGGCTGCACCGACGACGACAGAGGCTGTTGTGACATGTTTGGATGTGTAGGCTGTCTGATCAGATGCCCAGTGATGCCAAATTCCTGCTTGCCCGCTTTATTGTATGGCGCGTTGACGGGGTGAGGGGTGCAATCGATGCCTGCGCAAGCCGCGTGTGTGTGTCGTGTTTTGTCGCGTTGAGCACAGGTCAAGAAGGTTGCAGCTCGCTTCCACTCGATCGCACGAACGCGAACTTCTCCAAGCCAAAGGGAAAGGATGAAAGGTGCATAGGTAGGTTGCAGAGGGTACTGACCTGGTAATTTACAAGGCTTGGCATCCATCATAACCTGGGGGCCCTCTCTCAGCGCAGTCCAGCGAATGAATTACGGAGCAGTGTAGGACACAGTAGGTACCTACCTACCTACGTATCACCAGGAGGCTGACAGGAGACAGCAGCTTCACCGGTCACATCATACCTGATCGGTTGACCGAAATGTAGCTGGCAAGTCTGGAGTTTAACTAATAAACATGCCTATAGCGCTGCATAAGCTTCAGAGTACCCTAAGTTATGATAATAATTCTAGACGGGTATCGAGAAACAAGGTACAATATCAGGTTTTCCTGTTCTAGAGCCAGGGAACCAAACACCACCGTGGACTGTTTAAAGCTCCCAGTAGTCACCCCGTCACCATTCTTGGGTGCCTGAGGTAATTATGTCGTGACAACCACATCCTCATCATCATCGTCCTCACTCTCCCAAGCGCTGCCCTGCCCATATAGGACCTCACAAACACCTGCTAACGGCACGTCCATGACGGCGTCCGTTCCCTCATTCCAGACTTCTCGCCAGTTGATCAAAGACGGTGTGCTTCCCCCACTTCTCCGTCTCTCCTCCCTGCTGTTCCCGCTCACTTTTCCAGAGCTCCTCCTTTTCCCGTCTCTATCTTTCTCCTTGCCACCTTCTCCCCGCCATCTCCGATCCCTCTCCCTCTCCCGTTCTTTTTCATGATCCCAATCTCTGATGATCCTACCCTTCTCGTCCACAACTGCCACCTTCGCTGCTTCATCGACAACCGTCTCAATGCTATTGAGCGGAAGAGTCAAGATCTCCAGATTATACCCTGCCAATGCCACGTAAATGTACACCAGCAGCATCACCAAGAAGCTCGGGATCGCCAGCGACCACCACCGGTTCGGGTAGTAGTAGATGCCCAGCGCATGCAGAAACGGCGACGGCAGATAGCTCCAGAGAAGGTATATGCCGAAGGACAGCGAGCTAAACAAGTACAGCACAAAGCCGTAGTACTCGTACGTCGGGACCTTGGGTCGGGCCCGCGGCAAGGGCTCACCGTTGCCATGGTGTCCATGATGCCGGTAGGAGTGCCCATGAGCGGTTGAGTGACCATCATCGTCAGAAACATCGGGGGTCGTTGGACGGGATGGTCGCAACAGAGATGTCAGAGAAGGTGATGGAGGCAAGGGGGTTGGCGGGCGGCCGTAGAAGGGCGGCGCGAAGGCATGCTGGGAAAAAGAACGGGGAGGAAATTCATCGTCGTCCTCTTCGTCCTCATTTTCGTTCTCGTCATCATAGTCGTCGTCTCTGCCAGAGTTTGAAGAAAAGGCATTGTCAATGTCTCGTTCGTCATCATCGTTGTTGTGGTCCTCGGTGCTGTGATCGTTGGCGTTGGCAATTTCTTGGCCTTGGCTACTGTCTGGGCTGGAGCTGGAGCCACCGTTACGAAATTCCGTGTGACGGCTGGTCTCCCCATCGACCTGGGAGAGACGCTGCGCGCCGTCTTCCACCTCTTCTTCTGAGGTCATTGGAATTGATGTGCCATTATTGTGGGATGTGAGATTTGAGCCAAACTTTCCTTTACCGGTTGGAATCTTATGGATGGACCTGATCCCAAGGTTCCAGGTTGGCCAATAGACGCAAGAGGGGCCCCTGTTTCAGGCTCGAGACACCCGGGCTGGCCTATGTTCTAGTGACTTGCCCCACTTCAACGCCGGCCAGCGCGCCGCTGTTCAGGGGCGAAAGCAGCTCAAGGCTCCCCCCTTCCCCCTCTGGGTTGTATCGATGTGCCTGACGGGTCCGTATCTACCAACATTGAAAGTTATCTACAATGGCCCCCTTATGTGCCGCCGGATGTAACCCCTGCACCTAATTACAAGAGAAGACTTATTATATTTATATATACATATATGTAAAAAGTTTATCAATTCAGCTAGCCTCCTCGCCTGCAACTATTTGAATCATTACCTTTAATCCGGCCTGGCGATCATAGCCTTCCATAGACGGCAGGTCTTTTTGTCTACCCATCAAGAGGGCATTTGTACTCCCTCCCTTCAGTTCTCTCATAACCTTCCTTGTCCAGCAATGCTTCCAGGCAACTCTGATGATATATATGCCGGCATGCCAGCAAAACAAGCGGATCTAGTGACGCCCTTTGCCTTCCAGCCGTTCTATGCAGTTGGCCCTGTTTGGGGTCTTGTGCCTGCAGCTGACTGTCATCACCGACGCTTGCTCCCACACCTCCTGGTAGCTCCCCTGCGGCCAATCCCCTCCCTTCACCTTCTAACACCACACTCCTTGCTTTCTCTTTCCCCTTCCCCGTGTAATCCTCTTCCTCTTCTTCTTCTCCACCACTCCTGTGCTGCGCATACCCTACCCCTGGCTTACGAATTTTTCGCTTCCTCCTCTCCCGCTCCTTGTCTTCCCACGCCTCGAAAACCTCCCGTCCCCCCATGACCCCCGGCCCCCACACGCGTTTCCCACATGCTTCACATGCTGAACCCTTCGGCCGCCAACCGCGCTGTCGGAGCTCGACTGCCTGACTGACGCTGACGAAGAGCGAGCGTTCTAGCAGCCGGTTGGCCAGACGCAAGATGGACTCTTCATAGGCGTATGCCGCGAACACGGATGCCAGGACGCCACGCAAGTCGGCTAGGTTTGGAGATGAGGCTGCTGCACGAGTCAAAAAGGCACGCAGGATGCGGAGAAAAGAAAGATTTGTGCTGATGTTGGGTGTGGCTGTGGGGGCCGATGCTGCGGTGAGGATGCTAGAGGACAATGGAGGTTGTTTCGCCGAGTTTGGGGAGGTCGAGGTAAGAAGAGCAGTGAAAGTTGTTTGAACGAGAGAGCGGAGAAGAGTAATGAGCTTATCGGTATCGAGGCGAGGAAGGTAGCTCAGTGTGTCAGTGTTACCATCTAGAAGAGCAGGCTGACTCGATTGTGACTGTAGTGTAGAGGACACCCGTCTAGTGATCTGGACCATGGTATCGATAAGTTCAAGCCACATATTCTCATCCGGAGAGAGCATATCGTTGGCCGTTGATCTCTGCCTGCGTCGGCTAATAGTGCCCTCTCGAGCAGACTTGGTTTGCCCTTGGCAAAGCCAGATGCCAACCAGGGTGTATTTGCGGAGAGAGTGCATCAGTTCCTCAGCAGATGTTTGCAAGTCAGCTTCGGAGCTCTGTATTCCTGAGATGAGACCCTGGAGTGCCGATTCGAGCGTTTCTAGGTGTTTGACCAGTCTGTCCATGGCTTCATGAACCTGACCTCCCTTTGCCATAAGTATGACAGCAGCGTCGATGACACCCGTCTCCTCCATGGTCGGAAGGAGCTCTTCCAGCCTCAAATCGGAGGATTGGACGAAACTGACATAATCTGACACATGATCCGGTTCGAACCTGCACATCAGCCGTACGTATTGCTCCACTAAGTCCCTATCCGGTGGGCCGGCAACTGATGGAGACTCCGCTTCAGACTCGAGAACCGTCTTCAAGTATGCAAATTGTAGGTCTGGTTCCGGTGTTAATGAGTTTAAAACATGTTGATGAAGTTCCGGGGCATGTTTAGCGATCGTTCTAGCAGCCATCTTAGGGTTGAGCTTCACCAACTCCGCGGAGTGTTGTTTCACCACCTGGTGGACGTCTTGGATCTGGCGCCGGGTAAGGCCTGGTGACAGCCGTAGACATGACGCAATGCAGCTAAAGACACCCTCGCGGTCGTCTGGGTCTTCAAAGTACGTTTGAATGAGCTTGCCGTACTGCTTGTCGACCTGGTAGATACGTTTCAGTATGCGGTAGAATCCGGCCTTCTTGAACAAGGGCATGAACTCAGTCATATCCGGGGGTTGGTAGACAGAGAGAAGATACTCAGCACTGAGCTGGGCATCCTCGGCTAGATCTTCTCCCGGGTATTTGCACAACCCAAGTAGCACCTTCGAGAGAACCGAGCCAGGGAAAAGAAGATACTGAGGATACTTTGGGAGGTTTCTGGCAATGAACATATCTAGGTAGATAGTGTCGTTTGGTGAGTAATCGCCAGAGTTCATCAGCTCGATCAGGATGGAGACGATATACTGCCGATTGACTGTTTGGCCGAAAACCTGCTCTTCGGGCAAATCTCGGCCATTGCTAGCCATCCTATCAGGAGAATCGTTCAGAAATGAGTCTTCAAAGGCTTCGTTCAGAGCGCTCATAAAACTGGGGGCATCGAAATCGAGAATAAGGCGCAAATAAGGGAAGGAGGGCTCCTGAGACTGTTGTGGTCTGGTCAACAAGCGCCGGTTGCTGCCCTTCGGCCATACGACACTCTTCCCCGAAAAGAGCAACCAGTATAGCTCAGCCTTCGCCTTGAACGCAATTTCTTCCCCGAGCTCCTCCCCTGTTGGATAGACCCTGCCGGTGAGGATGTAGGAAAGATAAGGAAATATCTTGAGAGCGTTCACAGATTGTAGCTCCATGTCTTTGGATATTTGGTCACTCTGTGTCAACGGCACCAAGAGTGATAGTAGGTCGAAGAGCGGAGTGATGAAGTCGTGCATGGCCTGATTCCACACATAGAGTAAGGCATCGTAGAGGCCGTACTGTTTGCAGAGCTGGGTCACTTGATCCAAATCTAGTGTGGATGTGTCCATGTGGCATATCATCTCCTCAAGTCGACTTTCCCAGCCTCTGTTGACAAAATGTCCAACCATGACCTTTACCACGGCCGGTGGAACGGCCGTGATTGATCCATCCAGGATATATGGCTCCAGAGTCTCGAGGAAGATGCCCTGAACCCCGGCATCTTCATAGGATTCGAACATCTCATCAAAAAGGAAATCGACATCTCCAACACTCAGACAAGCGGTGAAGCACGTTTGGGCAAGCTCTTGCAAGTGCTTGTCATCTGCCGAGTCATGGTTCCTTTGCCGCTGACCAAAAGCGTACCTCAACGATGAACCCATGATCTCCATCAGCTTATCCCGCACCATATTGTGCCTTAGTACGGCATCCTCGGGTAGCCCAACTGTAAGCTTGTTGGCGTCGCCATTATAGTACGCTGTTGCCAACTTGATGGCACTAACGTAGTCACCATTTTCCATAAGGGCGATCAGACGATCGGCCCAGTTCGATAGAGTCCCGATCGACACATCGTTGACGCCAAGCAGGAAGAGACGGCCCTTGTATGTCTTGAAGCTCATGTAAAAGGCATCAGCCACGACACCGTGTAGTGTGGGATCTTCTTCATCGAGGCTCTCTACCACAGGGCCCAGTTGCCTGGAGAACAGGTCGACATGGTAGATGTGTTTGTGGATAAGGTCGAAAGCCTCGGTCATGCGCATGGAATGGTCTTCGAGAACAATGAGTCTCTGCGAGATAGTGAGCACTGTCAAGACAGAGCGGCTCAACCACTGCACCGCAACGATGGACTCTTCGCACTTCCAACGGCTCCGCGCCTTGAACTTGAGAATTGGTGGTTTGTCTTTGTCTTCGGATGGGATCTCGTCCACATCCAAAACAGTGAGGACATTGGACCAGCAATAAACGAGCTTGACCTTGGAGACGTTGCTCCCGGTAACAGGGTCGGCCACTTTGAGCCTAACCGCAGGAAACCAGGCGAGGCAACCAGTTAAAGCGCTATGGGCTGCGACCTCCTTGGGTCGCGCGGACTTGTGCTGAGTTTGGGCAATTGGAGTCGTCGATACGATGACAAGTAGGTAAGGGGTCAGCATTGCAGTGAGGCCCATAGTATCCGTAGCCATCTCGACATTACCGAGAGGCAAAGATGCGAAGGCCAACACCGTGCTGGGCTTCAGTGTCTTTCCGGGAGGTGGTTTAGCATCAGGGTACCGGCCTAATATCCTCGTAGTTATAACCGTTCTGCCAATGGGTCCAGTGCCTCTCGTTGCAAGATGGGAGAATGCCATCCCACGGTCATCAGCCGAAACGAGAGCCGTGTGGCGAGTACCCAGGAAACCAAGGTGCGTGACAGCAACTCCAGGAACATGGCCATCCATCAACTTCGAGTTCAGACGCGACCTATCCACATGAGGGATGCTAAGGAACGGCCGGGAAGCCCCCTTGGTGGTATCCCAGGTGAAGATGTTGCCGTTTGCATGGCCGCCAGCGATAGTGGTGTGATCGGCGGAAATGGCGATGGCGGTGACAGGACCAGATTCCACGGCTGGAACATGTCAGCGAAACAGGATTACAACAAAGACGAGCCAGAGCCCAACCTTTTGTTCCAGGGCCGATGATCATCTTAAGATTCTGGTTGTAGTCAAACATCAGGATGATCCCTTTCGAAGTGCCAAGGACGATGGCAGACGCGACAGCGAAGCAAGTCGGAGTGCCGAAATTCCTCTTTCCCGCCTCGGAGAACACCTGCTCATTGAGTTTTCTTAACTTAGTCCAGCGGACGACCTCCCATGGCGGCGATGGTGTCTCGGTCTCGGCAGGATGGAGCAGAAACTGGCTGCTCAACGAAACAGTCCGACTGTGGCCAGGAACTGGGGCTGGGGACGAAGGTCGCGGAGAGGAAAGGAATGGAGAGGCAATCCGGGATCGGAATCGCTGGTCGAAAGGCCTGAAGGAGGGCGTCGGGCTGGAGACTCCCAGACGGGCAGACAGAGGGGGGTGTATGCCGCTGCTGGGGGACGATATCACCGAACCCTACGGCAGGCTGTCAGCATATCCCAAGCTCCCGAGTGAGCCTAAACAGAGTTCCCCAGGTCAAATACCTGTATGGAGGGCGTGTCGTCTGGGATGTCTTGGCTCGAGCCAGAAGGGCTGATTGCAATCCTGGGCAAGGCATCGGCCAACCCTTCTTCTGAGGTGCTCTCACGATCGGCCTCGAGGAGCTGGCGATAGCGCTGTGCGATCGCGCTCCTCGGCGCAGGGGCTGCGATCCGAGATTCCGCGGGCGGGGACTCGCTTTCCGGAAGCTCGGTGATGTGGCCCTGGTCCGGGTCTCCCTTCACAGTTTCTTCGTCACTTGAGTCTGACTTTGAGGTAGGGGCGTGGCTCCCGGGGCGAGCCAGTTCAGGTTCGTTAGCCATGCTGTCGGCCGGGCCATCGTCTCCCTGGGATGTGCTGGTGCTCATGTGGTTCTTTGAATTGCAGGCATGGCTCCAGAATGCCAAATCAAGAGTCAGAAGTCAGAAGTCAGGAGTGAAGATCAGCACTAGATAATGTGTTGTGTCGCTATCTAGTAAGGCCGGATACAGTTGCATACAGAGAGGGGCTCTCTACTACACTGCAGGTGGGCATGAGAGAGCTGCGATCATAGGGTGTACGCTGGGCGGGTCGCCTTGCAGGTGGTGATGTTTGGTTGCTGCTATGATTGGCCTGCTTTCTTTCAGTGTTAGTGAGGGATAAGATGAAGGAGCGCGACGGCGACGCGACTAGCAGCCCAAGCCCTTCACACGGTGTCTGTTGTCCTGAATTGGATGTTGGCGTAATCCTCGAAAACTTGAAGCCTTGGGAGCTCAAGATCACAGATGGTCCACGAACGGCGCGGACCTTGAAGCTCGGTGGACCTGGGCTGCTGTTGCCCTCCTCTCAGCGGGCCCAGCCCACCCGCCAGCGCCGCTGCTCTGCTGCTTGCGGGTGACGATCCAGTGGGGAAATGCCCCGGGCGCTGGCGAACCGGGGGCCTGGTGCTTATCGATAAAAACACAGTCCTATCAGTGAACACCAAGCTCCAGCCAACGACCGAACGTAAAGAGCTTCATCGGCTGCTCGGTTGCTTTTCTTCCCGGCTTTTGAAGATTACTTGCAATACAACTCCCATAATCCTTTGCCGCCAATCAAGAACTCTACTTCTTCAAGATACGGAACGGTCTATCAGCTGTACAATGGTATCAATAGGGCCAACACTTCCGCCACACCTGCAAAAGCGCAAGCGTACTCCTGACGAAGATTCAGAGCTGCCATCCCCTCCACCCAAGGCCTCGCGCCGCGACCATGACGATGAAATCCCCCTATATGACGACTCCGATGATGATTATGGACCATGCGCTCCAGGTTCTTCAGCGAGAAATGGCAGCGACACCAATCAGTCAAGGCCGGGCCCAACCGTCGGCCCGTCCCTCCCGCCAGCCGTCACGGTAGGCCCGTCCAGCGTGCCAGCGGCAGAGAAGCAGCCAATTGGTCCTACACCACCGCAACCCATAGCATCTATCAATGAAGATGAAATTCCTCTAAACGACGGCTCTGATTCCGACTCCAACGAGCCTAGCCCAGCTCCTCCCCCTCTCAAACCAACCGTTGGCCCAGCTGCTCCTCCTCCCAAGCGCGTCTTTGGACCCGCGCCACCCCCGGCTGATCTGAACTCCCTCCCAACTACCGACCCTAACTACGACAACAATGCCTCTTCCGATTCAGACGACGATGATGAATGGGGCCCTAAGCTCCCAACCGGCTCTCCCGATTCAAGACCCATTACCGTTGGACCAGCCTTCCCCTCAACCAACACCCAATCCTCACAATCCTCAGCGCCGAAGCGCGATGACTGGATGCTCGCGCCTCCAACAAGCAGCGATCATCGCGCACCAGATCCAACGAAGCTGCGTGGTCGGCGGTTCCTGAGTGGCCCACGTGCGACTGCCGCCGCGGCAAGTCGAGCGTCCGGCGGTGTCAGCTCCGTCTGGACCGAGACGCCCGAGGAGAAGGCGCGGCGTCTGGCAAATGCAGTGCTTGGTCGTGAAGACCCCACTGCTGTCACGGCAGCATCTCAGTCCCGGCCTGATAGGAAGGAGTCGAAACCGGTGGATGAGTCCCGCATTCGAGAATACGTGGAACAGACGCGCGGCCGCAGCCTCGTGGAGGAGTACCAGGCTCGCCGGGCCGCGTCTGCGGGTAAAAGCGGTAGTGACAAGGAGAGCAGTAGTAATGGGAGGAAGGAAAAATGGGGTGGTGGTCCGGAGGTGGAGGAAGAGGATGATCCCAGCAAGCGGGCATTTGACTGGGAAAAGGATATGAAGATTGGCGGGCGTTTGAGCGGAGCTCAACGAAGGGATATCATGAAAAAGGCAGCAAATTTGGGCGGGAGGTTTCAAAGGGGAAATTATCTCTGAGCATTCAGAAAGGGCGCCAGGGGGCAAGCACGACCATCAAATAATAGCAAAGATACACGACGATTTTGTATGCATACCACACAAGTTACGCCAAGACAACAAAACCAAAGGCAGGAAGTCATCTGAAAATAGACACCCGACTGAACATGTATTCGTGTCGAGCTTCCATAATGCTTCTCGCTATCCCTACCACCCTGAAGCCAGCCTAAACTGGCTCCTTCGCTTCTTGCTAAATGATATCCCTATCCCTAAGTCCAGTATACCTTGATCGGAAAAAGCACAAGCCAACCACCCGTCCACCAATCCAGCCGGTGAAACCTTCCAGCCATTCTTGCCCTAAAAAAAAAAAATCGAAAAACAATGTCTCCTCAACACAAGGCCGAAATCAGCCCACACCAAAGCAATAAACCCATACAATATCATAATGCTATGCAACGCGAACTCCAAAACGGGGTAAGAGAGACTGGCGAATTGAGGAGGAATAAAACACAGGGTAAGGTAGTTGCTGTGGTGCGATGGGGGAATCGTGTTGGCTCTGGAAAGTCAGAATAGACTTTTCAAGAGCCGTTCCCATGCTAAGTTGAGAACTGCCTGAACCGCGTGTGCAGTACAAGTCCGTCCCTGCGGGATCAAAGTTATTGAGGTCTTCAATGGAGCCAAGTGTGAGTTTTGAGATATAGCAAGAGTGAAATCGTAGGGAAGAACAGACCAAGAATCCAAGGTCAACGGTGAAGACAACCACAGCCAAAAACAAGGTGTATACACGTATACAATTCCGAGTGCTAAGCACGGAGAGGGGGTATCCTGAGACGTAACGCATGTTTTAATGCATCCAGATCATTCAATGATGAGCCGACCCAAGGCCAGCCTCCAACTGTGAAGGAGTAGGTGTCGTGGGGTTCGTGCCTGAGGCAGTAGGGGCGGATTGGGGACCATGGCTCTGAGCCCGACCTCCCGTAAGTCCGCCAAGCGTGGCTCGGAGACCAGCAAAGATACCACCTGCCCTTTGCTGAAGTTCTCCTTGACGGAGTTCAGCAGCTCCAGAAGAGGACTGTCCAGATTGCCTACTTCTGTTGTTGTTCTGGTTGCTATGGCTTCTCCTTGACCGACCGAAGAGAAGAGAGACATCAATATGATCTCGCCATCGATCACTGCCCTGTGACTGTTGTTCTCTAGAGTCTCGTCGGCTGGCTCTTGTTGACGGGGCAAATGGCGCAAATCGCAGGTAGGAACGCTCTGGTCTAGAAGGTTCGTGTCTACGACTGTTGTGCAGCTCGGGCTGCAATGTAACAGTGATAATAGGAATCGCACCATCAGTACCATCCGCTGCCGGTGGACGAGGCTTTGGTGTATAATAGTCGGCTTTGCATAGGGGACAGCACGCTCGTCTGGTTGTCAACCACGGATCAATGCAAGCAGCATGGAAAGCATGGCCACATGTTAGACCGCGAACATCGTCGTCATCCTCCAAGGTATCGATGCAGATAGCACAAGTATCACCGGAGGTGCCGACGCACTCGGGAGGAAGGGCAGCATGAATGTGGTCCTCTTCGTCCTCTTCGTCTTGAGAGGCCTGAGTAGCATTCTGCGTCGGCGTGCCCTGGGGCTCATTAACGGCGTCTACAGAGACCCGAGAAGCAGCGGCAGCCACAGAACTTGAGGTGCTCTCTTTCGGTGCGAGCTGCGGACTCCTGACTTCCGGTTGCTCTACATCCCCGGCCTCAGCCTTCGATTCAGGTTTGGGTGAGGTAGGTGTGTCGGGCGTTTCACGCATGTTCGCAGTCTCGGCTCCGGCCCTAATTGCTGTTGATGTCGCACTCGTCGTCGGACGGTCGTCAGTCGACATACGCTCCTTAGATGGCAACTCAGCCGCGACACCATCCGCATCTCGTACACTTCCAGGCCGACTTGAAGGAGCTGATACGCCACCGTTGGTGGACAAACCCTGGCGTGCGCGACTGGCAACCCAGGTTTTGTACTTCTGCATGGGGAACTTTTCGTTGACCTCGTCGATTGGCATTAACTTCTTTTCCCGCCGGCGCCGACGAGGATGAGGAACATTCTCCATGTTAATGGGCTCGCCATCCTCAGCACGCAGCTGGCGATTTCGTGCACTGTACCTGAAGCAGTACTTGACACCGACAATGATCCTGTACGATGGTCAGATCATAGAATACGGAATTGTACCCCGTGCAGCTTTCAAGACTCACCAAAGGTTGGTGAAAACAACGCCAAAGCCGAGGGCAACGAAAAAGAGCAAAGAAGAAGAGTTCGACGTTCCACCACCACCACCACCACCTCCTCCTCCTCCTCCTCCTCCTCCGCCACCACTGCCGCTCGACCCTCCAAAGCTCGTCATAGTGTTGGAAGGAGACATGCTGGGCGTTGATGAAGAAGTCAGACTGGCCGTGGTGGACGTGGGCGAGCTGGTCGCGCTTGTCGCCAATACAACCGATGTTGTCAAGACGGCGTCAGTCGCCTGCCTTAACACTACCCGAGCGCCTGCTACCATGGCAGGATTAACGAAATTCATGTTGGCGCTGCAGACAAGAGGTTACAGACGGCTTCTCGGCTCTCGGTGGCGATCTGGACGATTCACGGGATGTATGGCGCCCATCAGGCGATTGTCGTCGAGTTGCTACCCCAGCATCGGTATGAGTGACAGCTCACAGCAACACCGGGCTTGCGGCCGCCGGCATTCGATATCGCAAAGCAATCGAGCGCGCTGTGTCGGGGCCCGATGGCAGGAACAAAAAAGCAGGGAAAAAGAGTTAAAGGCTGAAGCACAAGTGAATCCCTCGGAAGGCAGGGAAACACTGGGTGATGGAGCTGACGGGGTCCGAGTTGGGGGTGGGAGTGCGCAGAAGCGCTCGCAGGCAAATGAGCTCACAAGGTGGAGAAGGAGATGAGGGAACAAAGCAGGTCTTCTGGCTCTGGGGAACGCTGGGGCACTGGAGCAATTGGGGGTTTGGCACGCAGCGGAATTGTTAAGTACGTAATCTGTACCGTACGGTACACTACACAGGTAGTCAAGACACCTTCACCCTCGGGTGGCGCTCCCTGGCATCCTGGCTCCCTGGCTTCGCTGATTCCAGAGAAGGAGGGGGTTGGCGAGCGCCAGGCGAGTGGCAGGCGCATATCCACCAAGCCGTGTGCTATGTATGTGCACCGTACCAACCGATGTCCAGCCTTCTTGCCGGACGCAGGCGCAGTGGGTCCTTTCACAAAACAACACACGGCGCACGGGAGATCCGTGCCCCTCTCTTTCTCGAGTTGGAATTTTGCAGGGTCTGGCCTCCAGGCAGGGATACGCACCCTTGTGGAGGGGCTCGGAGGACAGATGATCGACAAGGACAAGCGCCAAGCGGGGAGTTTGGAAAACTCACAGTTTGGCGCCGTGACAGCGATATTCACTCAAAATGATGTACGTATTTGCAGATAAGCAAAGTGGCATATCAGAATGTTGGAGAGCATCACAAAGCCATACAAAGTAGTGTGCCTACCTTACCTAAGTACGACTGCGGCTGACCTGCAGCATACACCATTACCTACCTAACGTGACCGGTAAGGTAGGTGGGCTAAGGTAAGGGTAGATACAACGGTCAGCCGGTCAACAATGGCATAGACATGGAAATTCCGTCTGCGCGAAGCCAAACAAACTCTCACCACAGAGATCACCTACACAATAAAGCGGGGCAGCATTGAGCTTTTTTGCGGCCTGGCATCCTAAATCCCATACCACTCAGTATGCTGCGAGGAAGGCCAGGTTGAACTGGCGAGCCGCGTTTCGCAATGCCCACGGCCCATGTGTGGAACTCCAGCTTTTTTGATTCAGCGACCTCCCAATCATTTCGTAACGGAGGGTTGGCACCTTTTTCCCCCTCTCTGGGTGTCTAGGAGCATTGTATTGTAGGTTGCATCCAACAGCCCAGCGGCATATCTCCAAGTCCCTGCCGTGTGCCACAAATCACTGGCAAATATGCGCAGAGTCGCCTGACTGGATCTGAGATGCTACAGGCGACGTGGAGGAACGGGTATCACCCACTGACAAGATATTAAAGGATTTACCCAGCTGCAAGCATGGCACAGGAATGTATCCAGGCGACGTTCTGGAAGACGACTAAGCAGCTTCTGCAAAACAGCATCTACAACTACATCATTAACAAGCAATCCATACTCAGATAAACAAGTTGTAAGGTTGAAATACGCAGGCCTTGTTTAGTGATGTGGTCATCCGTAGGCACTTGTAGTAAAGCCAATATTTTACGGTGTTATTCCATGCTCTGTCTTGGTACCTACCTACGTGAAGCATCGCGGCGCTTCCAAATCAAATCCCTGCACCCTCCCCCAGTCTTTAGTTTTGCTGCTCCTTTGTGGCACAAGAACAGAATCCGAAGACCTCATGCATCCAACAATGGATAAACTGGTTTAGCGATGCGTGAAATATCTCTGGATCATACAGCTAGCCTCTGATGCTGCGCTGAGACAGAAACGTTTCCCGGGCCTTCTCGAGTGAGTGTTGTTGAGCACAGATTTGGTATACTTCGGCCTTGTTACCAAGCATACAGCAATACGTCGGGAGATGAGGGCAAGATACTTACGCAACCGACCTAATAAGATTCCTGTCCAGTGTCACAAGATCAACGCAGGATGAATAGCTTTCAACGAAGACAGCAACCTTCTATGCCCTGCAGCACCTACCACCTCATCTTAAACTCGACGCCTGCTTATCTGCACCCAAGCCATGGAGTTTGCAAGACTGCGTCCGGGTAAGTAGCGCACAAAGCAAACCGGTCTGTGAAGGTTTTGTCGATAAAATTTCGCTGTTGCGCCAAAAAAAATAATGCCTGGCACGGGCGTACGGCAACTGGCCGCGTTCTTGGCCTACCGGTCGAGACCTATGAGCGCTCAACACCGCTTTCTATTACCAGGTGGCTTGGTTTCATTACCTGGTGAACGCAGGAGCAGCGAGCGCACAGGTATGTTTTAATTCGATCCACGACCCCCAGGGCTCTCAGCTCGAGGTCCTTATTGTAAACACATTTGTATGTATTACCTACTTGTACAGGGCAGTGTCTTTGCTCCAGTTGGCAGGATCTCGAACCCATGCCAGTGTGATCGCTGGGGCGGGGCTGAAGGTGCAATGAACTGTCTAAGCCTCTCGGTGGCAGCAACGCTCCACGGTGGGAGTTCTAACCACCAGCAACGCCCCGCGATCTGGCATCACCAATCTCCAGGTTTCGGGGGTTGGTCCAGCATCCCGACATAGCCGAAGATCTCCACCCGAGCTTTCCGGGCGCCCATTGCTCACATCACGAAGTGCATGTTCCGCTGTGCTGGATAGGAAAGCATAAGGTCCCTCTAGGCAAGACCAAGGATTTCACCATTACAGCTAGGTGCCATACCCACGACACGCAAGCCGAGATGGAAAACTTACCACAACCACAACGTCGGAACACCGAAGCAGCCGAGACATCTGGTAGCATTGTCCCCAACGCTCCACACAAGCAGGAGTGCAAACCGCAGCTATGCACCACGGCCCTCGCACACTCGCTGTTTGTGCAACGGGACACCTTGTTAACAGAAAAAAATGTACAGCCAACACCAGCCGAAAGGATCTGTTAGGACGTTAGTATCCAAACGACCATCTACTCAAGGGCTGGTCCCAGTCTCGTAGTGACAAAATATTGGGTCTTGTGAACCCGTTTTGCTGGATAAGCTACAGCATTCACATGCTTTTCAAACTTCAACATTCCTCGAATCCCCAAGTTCCACGCCGAGCGTTCTGAAGCATCTGAGTTGCAATAGCTTCTTGCACTTTTTCCTTGTTACCTACACTCCGTTGAGAGTCTAGACGTGGCCGTCCACCGAGTCTATAACGCATATCACCCGCATGCCCACCGTTAACCTTTCCGCTCCCGTCCCGCAGATAAGGTAGCATGGGACGTGTCACTTGAAGTTCGATGTCAGAGATGAGACGGCTCCATTTGTTCTCATGACCCCCCATTCCAGCTGCTGCCCAACGGCTGAGCAACCTTAAGAGATAGAGAGCGCGGGGGGGATTGACGACCTCTGCTATGAGGAACATAAACAGGACACTTATTGCGTCATCACGGTCGGAACGAAGAGTATATCTGACTGACTGTAACCTTCCTAGTTTGCAATGTTGTGGTGGTCCTGCTATTGTAATAACCCTTCCAAAGACAAAAAGGGATGGTATTCCCTGTGGCAGCCCTCTCTTCCCCAACGCCCACCATGGTTTGACCGAAGTTATTCAAGAACATGGCAATGTTACCTATTGGTCAAGTCCGAGGTTACGGACAGGATTGGGCTTGCTAAACATGAATTTATGGCATTCAAAACGGCTAGTGTGCCCCAGATTCAGTTGCTGAAAGCACGGAATGACACCCCGCGATTGATTCCCTTTCTCTTGGGAAATTGCCGACTGCCATCGCCACAGAGAGCAATAGTCCTCTGCAGAGCTGGGACAGGCTCTCTCAGATAAGTCGAGACTAGTCCACCACAAGAAAGATGTTCCTAGTTTATCATAACTGGGCCTTTGCTGTAATATATCCAGACTCATTGAACATAGAGTGCCGGTAAGATCTGCCTGACTCACTGGATGACTGGCCGGTGGCTGGACCTGTAAGGTACAAAACATGGCACGGGTACCCACTGTCGTGCTCACCCCTGAGGGCGACATCAATCTGCTATTACCAAGACTTCCTCTAGGCTGTGACTTACCTGCGGCCAGTTCTAACTCTTGACACTAAGCCAGCCAGTATCTACACAAAAGAGATCCATTGATCTATGGTAGTCAAGTCTACCCCCCACGCCCCTACAGTACATTCATGTGTTGAGGACCTTGGCCTGCAACACATCAATTATAATACACTGAACCCGGGCGCCTTGTCTCCTTTCTCTTTCCCTCTTTCAATACCTCGCAATCCCGCAAGCCCGAACTCCTTCTATAACAGCTTAGAAGTTCCTGCTCATATCACCCCTGATGCGCGCATAGTCGAACAGGCCCTCGATGCTGCCGACAGCGCTGATGGCGATGTCCTGATCCCAGAGTTTCCTGTTGGCGAAGTCCATAACATCCTTCTCGGTGATGCCGTCAATAATCTTCTCAATCTCCAGAGGGCTCATGCGACGGCCGGTAGTGATGATCTGGCGGCCAATGTCCTCGGCAACAGCGGTGGTGCCATCCAGAGACAGCAAGATCGAGGCCTTGAGCTGGGCCTTGGCACGCTCAACCTCGGCCGACGTGACGTGGCTCGACAGGCGAGACCACTCGCGGAGGGCGAAGTGGACCAGGTCGTCGACCCGGCTGAGCTTGTCAGTGACGAGGTAGATTCCCCAGAGCCTATGATCGGTTAGCAACATCGAGTCCAACACAACACCCGCACGAAAAAAAAAATCACACCATTGAAACTTACCCAGTATCGCTGTAGCTGGTAGAGAAGCTCATGAAGCTAGTGGCAAGGTCATTCTTGTGGACAATGCCGCTCAGCTTGCTACCCTGGTGAGGAGCATTGCCGAGGGCCTTGTCGTAGTTGCCAACGATAGCCTGGGTGACCAGAGCAGTGAAGTAGTCGGGGTCGTTCCAGCTGACACCCTCAACAGCAATAGCGATGTTGGCAGTCGGGATAGTGTCGTCACGGATCCGAACATCAGAGCCGATGAAGTCGGGCTTCCTCTTGGACAGGACATATGCCTCGCTCTTGGGAGCCTCAGAAGGCAGGTTCGAGAAGTACTTCTCGGCCATCTCGACGAGCTGCTCATGAGGGACACCACCAGCGCCGACGAGAACCATGCGGTCTGCGGTGTAGTTGTTCTTGATGTAGTTGACAAGCTCGGTGCGAGTAATATCGCGGATGTTCTCACGGGGGCCGAGGATGGTACGGCCCAGGGAGTGGCCCTGGAAGGCAGTAGCGTGAAGGTGATCAAAGACAACCTCCTCGAGCTGCTTCTCAACCTCCTCAGCCTCGCGGAGGATGACATCACGTTCCCGCTCAATGGCGGCGGGATCGAGCTTGGAGTTCTGGAGGATGTCTTGCAGGATGTCGACGCACTTGGGCACGTCCTCGTTCAGGGCCTTGGCGAAGTAGACGGTGTTCTCGCGCTGTTTTCCTCTCACCGTTAGCGGCCGAGCGAGCTCCCGGGACGGGCTGAGCCATGACGAACCGAGGTATAGGCGTTGAGGTGAGCGCCCATGTTCTCAATCTCGAGCTCCAATTGCTGCTGGGTTCGCCGGGCAGTGCCCTATGAAGAAGGTAAATACGGTCAGCCGGGCCATGTTCTATCTTTCTCCTTCTCTCTCTTTCGCTTGCTCTCTATCCCCCCTCCCTCGTATGGCCGGGCTGGGCCTGCGGGGGCGGGGTCGTTGGAGCCCGGTCGGTCACTCAGGGGATTGGCCTGTGAGCGGCTCGCTGGCTGTCTGTACCTTGAAGGCGAGATGCTCGAGGAAGTGGGCGGTGCCGTTGGTCTCGTCGGTCTCGGCGCGGGAGCCGGCATCAATCCACATGCCGACCGTGGAGGTCTGGGCATAGGGCGAGTACTGGGAAGCGACCTGGAAGAGCAGAGGGGTTAGCGACAAGCTGGACAGGCCCAATTGGTGCCGCCGTCGTGTGACGGGGGAGCTGGAGTCGTGGGCATCGAGCTCGGGGGAGGGCGGGCTCACGGTCAGGCCATTCTTGAGCGTCGTGGTCTCCGTCTTGATGCCGTGGAAGTTGTGAGGCGTGGCGAGCCCTCGCCTGAAGGGGACATTCAGACGCCCAGCAGCGCGGCCGCGCAGGCCCTGCGCAAGGTTCAGAGCGAGTCTCCGGGACGCCATCGAGGTGGATAGGTGACGGGGGGTGGGAAAGTGAGCGGTTTGAAGGAAAGGTTTGCGGGTTTGCGGCCTCGCATCAAAAAACTCCAACGCCCGGATTGACCGATGCAGATGGTGTAATTTTGCCTCACTTCCAAGGCAAAGCTCGGGAACGCCCGGGCCAAACCTGGTTGCCAGGACCAGGAGAGCTTGTGTCACGTGGTTAGCTGACCCCTCCTGTGATCGGTCTTGGCAATTTGCAAATCGTGCGCACGCGATTGGCTGGTCAACCGTCCTCCCCACCATGTTCTCAGGCAGAGTGGCAGAGCTGCTGCCGTTGCTGCTGCCCACCTAAGCTGGTTCAAATATCAAGGCTCACTCAATGATCCAGATGGAGCACGAAGGCTTGGCCAGCCACATCATTGATTGCAGTTCAGTTTTCAATTGGACCAAAGATAAAAGAGACTTCACCCCTTTACTTCTTCGTAAATACCCTAAAAGTTCAAATTTAGACTCCATCGCTCATTGGAAAACTCGGTCTCAAGCACGACTTCATGGCATGGAACATGTGTGCTCCCACAGCCAGGCTGTTGCTGCTGCTGCTTGGCACAGACCGTCTGCCAGCTTAAGGGAGAAATGTCCTCCAGATAGATGTGAAACCATCAAATCATTGTCTACTGGTAGAAGCCTTGAATGCTGCCAATCCGAACCCACAACGACTTCCAGATCGGCCGCTAGAGCTTGTGTTGCCTGTACCCCTCAGTGTCCCGCCAATAAGCTTCCAGGCTCTGCCTCTTTCCTTCCTGTTGGGCGCAGTTGTTTAACATAAATATCAAATCCACTCGGACGTAAAAGCCTGCTCGAGCCCTAGAGTCTTGTTTCACATAAACTGTCCTTTCTTGGAAACTACCACCCCGGGTTTGGGCTTTCCCTCAGCGCTTGGCCATTCTTAACAAAACTTCGTTCTCTTGTTGATCAGATCAAGCATCATGCTCAGCAGTCTCCCCCTTGACGTTTGATATGGCCTTCTTTGTTGCAACATACCCGCCTCTAGGGCAAGTAACTCAACTTCAAAGTTCGAAAGGGACTTTTCACTCTGTGCTAGAGGTTAGCCCTGAACTCGCTACAGAGCCATGGGAGGTTGTGTTGTGGCATTCTCAGAGTGAGGGTGTGGTATGGACAGAGAGCCCCTTCTCTCCAGCTCCTGTCAATTCTTTTCCTGAAGAACTTGATGTAGGAAGGCCTACCACGACAAGACTCTTCTTCACTCTAGAATTGCCTGTATCCACTCCCTTAACTTTCACCATTAAATACCGTCAAGGGGCAACCCATGAGTGGTTCTGGGTTCGGGATGAGTTGGGGCTTGATGATGGCGTGGTGCTTCCAGGCCTGAACCAATTTCAGGCAAATGGTACTCAGGACCTACCAGACCTAATCCAAGATCTGAACCCGGACCTCAAGTGGAGGAGCCATCCAAGTCAAACCCCGGCCACTTATCTTTGGTCTATTGAGGCCAAAATTGCTGCTGCCAGAGACGAGTCAGCCTGTTTGGACTTGCCCCTGGGCAAACCTTGGGGGCACTATATCCGGTATGAGAGCAAAGCCAGCTGGAGAATTGCTGAGAGACAAAACTGACAGTCTTAGATGGTTTGCTTTAGTCCGGCCCTGGGCTCCTTGGCTGGCACCGAGACACGGAAGCTCTTCTATCATCCTCGATAGAGATGCTCTTCTCTGCTCTTTCCTTTCACTTCAGGGGAAACACCTCGTTTTCCTTGGGGTAGGCGGTGTTAACCATGTCACTACTCTGTTCCGCAGCGGTGAAGGTGGTCGTCTTGTTATTCATGTATGCTCCGGGTTTGCATTTATTAAGGAGCTGCCTTCTGCTGGGACTAACCGAGCATCAGATTCGGAATGACAACCCTGAACCGAGCACAGGTACCATCCTGGTGGCTCTTGGTGACAGTTTCGAGAATGCCCTCGCCGCCGTCATGTATCATGCTCGCTCCATGGTTTCTGCTGAGGGCGTCCTACCGACCAAGACAGCAGAGGATGTCCTTGTTGATGGTGTCGTACAGCCAGAATGGTACGAAAGGTGGTATGATGGATTGGGATACTGTGAGTGGTTAGACATTACCTGCCGTATGCTTTATCCAGAATTCTCACGGAACAAGCAGGCACATGGAACTCTCTTGGTCAACGATTGACAGAAGAGAAAGTGATGAATGCCATTGACACATTGGCTAAGAACAAAATTCAAATCTCACATGTTATTATTGACGACAACTGGCAAGACATTGAGTACAAACAGAGCCAGTGGGATTCTGGTTGGAAAGATTTTGAGGCAGAGCCCAAAGCCTTCCCAAGAGGTTTGAAACGCTTAGTTTCAGACATCCGCTCTAAGCACAAGAGCATCCAGCATGTCGCCGTCTGGCATACTATCGTGGGTTATTGGTATGCCTCTGACAAGCCCTCCAGGACTGAATTCCTGAAATCTCGGGGACTCAGGGAGAGCCATTGATGGCTTGGATCAAAATCTCTAACTTGGTCTCTATTAGGGGCGGGATCTCACCAAATGGGCAACTTGCTCGACGATACAAAACTGTACACGTTTCCTGCGACTACAAAGATTCGTCCCAGAAGCCAGTCCATCAGGATATGATTCTTATTTCGAAAGAGGATGTCAAGAGATTCTATGACGACTTTTACCGCTTCCTCTCCTCATGCAACATAAACGGAGTCAAAACGGATGGCCAATACCTCCTGGACACACTGGTCTCTCCAACGCACCGTCGGGACCTGATCAAATCTTATCTTGACGCCTGGACATCCTCACACCTGCGTCACCTCAATGGCAACGTTATTTCATGCATGTCCCTCGCGCCGCCCATCACATTTCATTCCCAGCTTCCTGTTAACCGTCCAACTTTCGTCTGCCGGAACTCCGATGACTACTTCCCTTCCGACGCATCCTCTCACCCTTGGCACGTCTGGGCCAATGCTCACGTCTCGCTGTTCAGCCATCATCTTAACGTACTCCCCGACTGGGACATGTTCCAGACTAAACCTCCCACAGACGAGGACGTTGACTACTCCGCCTTCCATGCTGCCGCTCGCTGTGTCAGTGGGGGGCCCATCTACATCACCGATGTCCCTGGGCGCCATGACCTGAAGTTAATCCAACAGATGACAGGGGTAACTCCTCGAGGAAAGACTGTTATCTTTCGACCCAGCGTTCCTGGACGGTCTCTTGATGTCTACGTTGGTTATGATGATCGCAACAGCGCCACTGCTACCCTGCTAAAGGTTGGAGCATACCATGGCCGTGCGGCGCCGCATGGAATTGGGATTATTGGGGTGTTCAATGTGACCGAACGACCGGGGAATGTCACGGAGGTGTTGCCTTTGAATAAATTCCATGGGGTTGTTGCCACCCTAAATAAGGATGGGCCTCCTCTCAAGTACGTGGTGCGGTCTCATGTTTCTGGAAAGGTGACAAAGCCCATGGCTGTTGATGACGGGCCATCAGCTGGTGTTGTAGTGTCACTGGAAGCCAGGGGCTGGGATGTGCTGTCTGCATATCCACTATTAACTGTGACTCCCTCAAAGGGAACAGAAGAGGTATCGCTGGCGAACCTGGGGCTGTTGGGAAAGATCACTGGGTGTGCTGCGGTCTTGGGGACTTCGGTGAAGGCCTTGGAAAACGGAAGAATTTTGATAAATGCGACAGTGAAGGCTCTTGGGGTCTTGGGTGAGTATCAGTCCATCTGAGTAGTGACTGTGATTTTCGTCCTAACTTGGCACAGGGATCTATATCTCGATACTTCCTAGATTGTCGATTGAAAACGATTTCCTCATCACAATTCAAGGACAAACCATCCCGGTGCGCACTGTTTCGGTTAGCAAACAGAATCAGCATGTTCTTGAAATCGACGTCGAAACAGCCTGGAAGGAGATGAAACTTGATAGTGGATGGGCGAACGAGTTGACAGTCAAGGTGTATTTCTCAGCGAGGAACTGAGTGAAGGGTAAGGCTTTACGCTGCATAGCCTATCAGATATGCTGATGAGCATCGTTGAGTCACGGTGTATAGGTTCAATAGTCTATTAAGGCAGACATTCTCACTTCAACGGTTAAAGTATCCATCGTCTCTGGACTTGTGAAGTCTTTTAAAACACCGGGAAAAAGTGATTGAAATATGTCTGTCATCTGTGGCCCATAGACCATCTGTCTGAGAACGACTGCATTTAAGAATTCCTGCAGATTGAAGTCTTGATGGCCATCTCCCTCAGATTACCACTGGCATACATCTTTGAAAGACTCAGCAGCTGACTGGCTGACAACCTTGTTTGGATTGAGAGGAAAAAACTATAACACTACGACAAAACGACTGTTGAATAGCTTTCAAAAGTGAGAACCAAAACAGTAGTAGGGGTATGTGTAGGTAACTCATCGCTGCTCTCTGTGTCTTTTATGGAAGTGCAGGCTTGAAAGGGCTTCTCCGCCCTGAGCTTGTACGTCTTCATGCCTCAAGTCTAATCTAGGTCGACTTGTTAACGCCTCACAGGGGGTTCGTGGGTCACCAGGCCGTAGTACTTGATATGTGAAAGCATAGAGCCTAGAAGTGGGCAGAGGGAGCTAAACCAAGCCTCATGAGCACCGGTGGTTGGCGGCCTTATTGGAACAGATGACTATCAATAGCCTGTTTGCCAAAAGGAAGCGTTTTGACCACATTCAACTCAGGAACATGACACGATCCGTATGTGGCAATCATCACTGGGAGAGGACGAATTGGGCCATCGGAGCATGGAGCGTCTCCCACACGGGGTGTACGAATTACTTGTGTACTTGTAGCAATGTGGGGTTAAGGAGCTTTGAAAGTAGCTGGAAGGGAGCTTCGCGATGCCGTAGCGCTCCGCGGGTCCGGGAATGGAGCCTGTGGACATGGGGCACCGCAAGTCGACACCACGTGATACTTATCAAGGCGGAAAGTTCGATAAGTAGATAAGTAAAGCCAGGGGGGTGACGTCGTGAGGCTCAGGTCCTTTCCTGCCTTCCCCTTTTCCGCAGACGGTGAAGTCATTGCTTAAATCGATTTCTGAGCAAAGTAAGAGAGACGCTCGGGTTTGTGCAAACGGAGCGCGTTGACTCCCATTGCGACTCGCCAGAGAACAGGCACCTGCTCCCCAGGCTCAGCGCACAGGCCATGCTCTCATTAAACTTTACTTTTGGTTCCCAGTGGTACGTACCCAGCGCCAAGACCGAACGGTCCGCTGCAGGGCGGCGAAAACGGCCAACAAGAACTTCGATCAAGCGAACTTTGGCGAGTTCCTGTCTGCGGCTCTAACAAGGACGACGGTCGACAAACCACCTCATACGACCATTTCGATCCGCGAACTCCCTCCTCAACAAGGAGATACACCTTTTGGTAGCCAAATATCCTGCACGCTGCTGCCAGGATGAGGCCCCCAGTCACGATTTTCCCTCCGTCGGTTAGGCGCGCCCTCGCCGCTTCGGCCACCGCCCCCCAAACTGCCGCCCTCAGCTTCACCCTTCCCTACAGACCGGCTACCGCTTTCCAGTATCGCCGCTACTCCTCGTCAAAGCCGTCCAGTCCGGATGATGGTCCTAGAGATATTGCCGCCAGGCAGGCTGTTCCCTCGTCGGGGCGGTCTAAGGGGGAGAAGAAGCAGCAGCAACCCAAGCAGGTGATGCCGCAGCCGCCTAGCGTGCCCAGCACCAGGCATATCGGGGATGAGGGTAGGTCTCCGGCAGCTGCCTACGGCAAGACATGGAGAAACAATGTTCGGCAGGCTAACGCGCAGGTAATAAGGTCTGGCCCTCTCGACCTTCTTCGCCCTCCACCGACCCATCTCAGTGACGCAGCTGCTTCCCCGGACGGTCTCGGACGATACCTTCGCTCAGATCTTCGCCCCACCCAAGTCGCGGTCAAATCGGGTAGCTGAGGTGCTCTCAACACTACAACAGACGGTACAGGACCTGGAGGAGCCCCTGTCGAGGATGAACAGCATTGCCAACACAGAACAGCAGCAGGCGCAACATCACGACGTGGTTGATGAGCACTCGACCAAGATTAGCCTGAAGCATCCCGATGGCACCGAGACTAACGTTTACCTGCAACTCAACTCCATCATGTCTGGAGAGTACCTGCCCTTCCATCCGCCACCGCCCCCAGAACCCGTTGCCGAGCCCGAGCCCGAGCCCGAGCCGGAGCAGTCGACCGACGTTGAGGCTGCTAGCGAATCGGCCAAGGAGGTCGCTGAGCGCGAGCCCCGGACGCGCGTGTACAAGGCTATGGTGACGATCGAGGAGACGGTCGACTCCAACGGCGAGTATAAGGTTGTCGCGCACAGCCCGGAGCTGATCGAGGAGGGCGACGAGCCATCGCGGCCCCGCACGTTCCTGGAGCGCCTGTTCGAGCGCCAGCTGCGTTATGACGAGTATCGCCGTCAACAGGGCCACACCATGCAGGCCATCAGCGTGCGCCGGCAACGCAAGCTCAAGATGAAGAAGAAGAAGTATAAGAAGTTGATGAAGAGGACGCGCAACCTGCGCCGCAAGCTGGATCGCTTGTAAATGGGGAGGGAGTTTTGGGTGCTGGGTGTGGCGGCAGTGATGAATGTGCCACCCGTGTGTAAATATATCCCTGCTAGTCTTGTCTCTTTTTTTTATTTCTGTTTTCGCCAAACCTTGTCTCTTCATTAGAGAGTGGTGGCATGTATGATCATCATGATAGACGGCTATGTGACAAAGCTATCACAGAGATCATTAACATCACTCCTCCTACTCCTCCTCACATCATGTCAATCCCCCCCTGCTGATAGAGACCAGTCTAGACAGGAAGCAAGGCGAGTCGTGATAGACAGTTTCTATCTGACAAGCACCGCAACAGCATGGCCCTCTACCTACTAAGCCAGCATTCTCAGACAATGTTCTTTTCCAACCACTCCTTCCACTGCTCCCCAGTCCACGAGCTGCTAATATCTCCCTGCACAACCCCATCAAACAGCACCGTCGGAGACACATGCACGCTCACCAATCTCGCCATCTTAACAACAAACTTGACATCAACTGTTACCCCATTTCCCACGTTCCGCGGCTCCCCTTCCCCTTTTTTGATCTCCAGCAGCTTATACACCTGCTCCTCGTTCACGCCGACCGTCTCGGCTGCGAGTTTTGCCAAACGCCGGTACGTCTGGTTGCGCGTCTCATCCACGACAGCCTCGTCGAACAAGGTCTTTTGTGCATCGAATAGCGCCGCTGAGAAAGCCCAGAACTTGTCTGGATCGCCGTCAGTCAGGCGCAGCACGGCTAGTGCAGCTTCGTGAGCGAGGGTTGAGGTCGGGTGCCAGGGCTGGATTTGATGGCGGAAGATGAGCTGAAGGGACGAGGACAGCGAGGGGGTTGCACGGATGTGTGGGATGACCACCGAGGTCAGAGTGCGGAAGATCTCTGTTCGGAGAGCGCGAGTGATGAGATCTAAAGTGGCGTTCTTGGAGGAGAATCGTTTGAGGGGCGAAGGCTCAGGTACTTACTGGCTGAGAAGGGGCAGGTGTAGTCAAGAAAGATCTCAAGTGTGTGGAGGGGTTTGGCACTGGCCCCGGACGGAGAGAGTGTGTCGAAGGTAAGGCGGTGCCCTGCAAACTTGGGAGGAAGCGCCATGTTTCTGTCGTTTGATGAAATCGAACAACAGTTAACTGAAAAATATTCTGCTTGCGTGCTTGCTGACGAGATTGGTTACAATTTGATATGAACTGACGACTTGTGGATTGAGATGACGGCTTCGGTGTCCCGCTATATATACTTGAGGGCTCAAATGGTGTTAATATATGCGTGAACGAGGACGATAGAGAAAGCTTTCGGATGATGTGATCAGCTTATCCCCTCCAATTTTGAGTTTTCTTTGCCTTCAGCAAATAGCTTCCCCTGAGGGGTAAAGCGGGGTGGGGGAGGGGCACTTCAGTTGGCCTGCGTCTGTTGCGTCATCCCGTCCTTCCCATTTCAACCCCTTACTGTTCCTTTGCTGGGACTGTAGCGTCTCCACCGCTTAGAGATTTCTAGTCCTGCCTATGGTCTAGTCAACCGAACCCTTCTCCTCGCTCATTATCCGTCATGTCTTGGGATGTCTTGGGACTGTTATGTCGTGTTGTTGAGAGTGTTGAATTGAAATTCGCTATCCTATGGTTTTGCTCCAATGTATTGAGATCTCAACCTCTAACTTTGACGGGCAAAGAGCATCTGGTATATGTTTACACGGTACATGCTACGGAGTGTTATTGGTGCATAAAGGGGGGATGGGGGAATTGGCTCCGGGAACTACCTCTACCTGCTGCTTCAACCAAACTCTAGGCACACCTTAACATCAACACTGCCGTTCTAATCTGACATGCGGCGCGGGATATACTTTTCATCTATCCCAATGGCATATTCTCGTCTGCCTAAGCTGTAGAATGACAGCGGCGCGAGATCCTCCTTGCCTAGGACCAATCATTTTCTATGCTTCAAGTTGCACACTTACATAAGCCAGAAGTTACTGGACATGTATGCGTTCTCAGTAAGTCTTATCACGCGCACATAATCAAGGCCGTTTCTGCCAATGACTCCAGAGGTTGCGGTAGAGCAGCGGCCGTCGGTTCTCCAGCGTCGACTTTGATGGGTCATAAATGAAATTAAGAGGATCACTTCTCAGCTCCCTCCCTTCGACCATGGACCGGTCGGGGTCTTCCATGTCAGATAAGCCAGGGATTTCACAGTTGTTGAGACTGCTAGTCCCTTCACTGCCATACTTACTGCCTTGGAGCTCTTCATTGGTTGGAGCGAGCCGCTTGTTGAAGTGTCCCTCCGCGGTCATCTTGTTGAGCTGGGTCCGCTCATGATTCTTTTTGCGGAAAGGCATCACTTTTGATATTAAGCCGCCCATGCTTTGAGATGCCCCTGTCCCCTCCTAGAGGTGTTAGTCTCAATCTGTACATTGTGGACATGGACAGTGTCAACAAAGAGCCTTTCTCTGCTGGACAAATCGTTGTTACCATATGTTTTGTTCTTGGAGAGGAACTGTTTCAAACTCAGCTGAACAAAAGTGAACTGAGACACTCCTCAGCTCTGAATTGACTAGAGCCAAATGCTTCAGACAAACAATAGGGCTTTGATGACCAGGTTTTTTTTGGTATAGAACTCTGCTTCGGGCATTTTGAGATCATCGAGGTAGGTGTTATTCCATCACTGATTAATATGACATGGCAACAGGCTAGTTTAACCAAGCTGTCTGAGCTTTTTCTACGTTGTTTACCGATTTCTGCGCTGCTCAACTCCAATACCCATGGGCGGAATCCGTACAGTCACGTCATTGCCATCCGTTCAAACAGCAGTTTCCGGCATCTGGTGTAGGCAGTGGTGGTGCTGTGATGGTAGTCATCACTGTCTGTAAAGTCCATTCATCGTCTTCCGCAACTGGAGGTGGAGCAGACTTGGTGGATGACCTGGCAGCGGTGCCTGATGTTGTGTTGGTCGTTGTAACCCAAGGAAGTGTCAGAAGCTACGTAAGCGCCAGTGTTGTTGTTTGCAAGCGTGGTTACAGCTGGCTCACCACCGTTGTAGACCTCCATTCAACTCCCACGCGAGAGATAAATGTATCCCAAGTCGTCGTGACCGTTGAAAAGGCCAAGTGTGTGTGCGTGCGTCTTTGTAGAGTCTGACATTTCGTAATGTTGACGGTAAAAAGTTATTACAGAGCCGTGCATTCCACTTGTTTGCCAACAACGCGACCTGCTTACACACTCTGTCACTCCACTACCAGCTTTCTTGGCACTCATCCGGGGGTATGTTCGCGTCGGCTCAATCGTGGTAGAGATAGTAGTTGTAAAATATCATGTATCAACCCTAAGTCGGATCTTTCTGTTGGTCACCTACCTGCAGATCATCCTTACCACTCTCGGAAAGTGTAGGCTTTTGCACCACAGTTGGGCAAGCCGAAAAGAAAGCTTTGCCGTCGTAGGATAAGAATTGGTTCTCGCTATCAATTCAGAAGGCTGCTTCAGGCATGGCCGAGGGGTAGAGGTTGCAAACCAAAGCTATACTAGGACCTGATTCGACGGTCAGATCCAAATCGTTGGTTGGGAAGAAAGCAAGTGAAGGGTTGTGTAATGGAGATGAAGTATTGATGATGGAGTCCAGAGACCACAACCGATGCTCGAAAAGGAAGTCTTGATGACACGACGGAAGAGGACAACGAAGAATCTACCAGCCCACCAACACCCCTTCCCCTCAGCTTCATACAAACGGCCATCCTTCTGCTAGACATTGTCCCACTCATCTCCAGACTTCCTATCTAGATCTGACCTGCGGATAGTTGGCCAATAGTTAGATTATCCACATCGGATGGTGTTAAATAGAATGTGCGGGACTGAGGATGTTTGTGAGATCCATGTCGTGGCTGCAGTTGCCGGGGCCTTGCTTAGGCATGAGTTGAGAGGAATTGGGGGGGGGGGGAGAAACCTAGACGGAGAAAAAGAGGGAAACACCAAAGATCAAACATTATGGGTCAATTAGCATCAATAATGCCGTTCACAAAGCCCAACTTTTGCTGATGAACAGGAGTTTAAAAAGCCAGCCGCTACGATGGCACATGGTTGAAGACTAAGTAGGACACTAGGCATTCTGATGGGTAAACAGTGCCTTCAATATTTCTTTGGACAGTTGACAAAGACACCTACCAGTCATAGCATGTTTGGATTGCTTCCCGGCTGAGATCAATGCCATTAGCAAAGGGGCTGACTAACCGATTACCTATGCAAGCATTACCGTCTCACCCGTTCGGCTGCCATCAAGGCGGGTGATGTGAGAGGGATACCCGGTTGGAGGCAATTGCAGAGTGCAAGTTGACTCCTAGCTAGAAAGCGTAAGGCAAAACAGCTTCATATCCGAGCTGAAGAGGAGAGCATAACGTTCAAAAAACACGAGAAAAGTTTTCAGTCAAAGTATAGTGGAAAATTAGAGGTCGTTGGGCATCGTCCAGCCTGTCCATTCTTAAGTTGACAGCTCAGTGGCTAATCTACCTCGCCTTCTTACGCCTTTTGGGAGGAGAAGGTTCAGATTCGCTTTCAGATTCGATGTCGCTGGCGTCTTCGATGTCATTGTCAGACATCTCGTCCCCATCTTCTGAACCATCCTCCTCACCATCGTCATCCTCTTCATTATATTCATCCTCATCACTTGTCTCGTCAAGGGGTATCATATCTGGTGCGCTGTCATCCTGAGCTTCTTTTCCAACTTCTACTTCCACCTCTGAATCACTATCGCTCGAAAAACCGGAGAACTCGGACTCAGAGTCAGAACCTTCATCTTCTGATTCATCTTCAGGCTCGGCTGCCGCAGTTGAATCGGCCATTGAGGTGTCGGCAACGCTTTCAGTCTCTTCCCGCTTTCGTTTCTTCGGCATTTCGCCGAGACGACCTGCTCGTCCTTCTATCACTGGCTCATCACCCTTCTCGGGCTCAGGAGCTGGAGTAAACCAAGGAATCTTGCCTCGCATGAAGTCGTTTAACACCTGTTTGGCAACGCCATCCACATCTGGTTCACCACCTTTCAGCAACCTTCCAGATTTTCTGGCGAGCATTTCAAGGAACTCAATGTGATCCTTCCAGCCCCTGAGCTCGTACGTTCTTTCCATATGATGCTGCTTGACCTTCCTCAAAACAGCCGGAATGTATTGCTCAGGGTGTTCAACATTCTCGACGCGGACAACGCCACGGAGAAGGAGGTCTTCCGGTGTATCATGCTGATTAGGTGGCACAATACCAGGGCAATCAATTAAATAAATGCGCTTCATCAGTGTGACATATTGCCAAACCTTGGTCTCACCAGGGATCGGTGCGACTTTGGCCACAGCCTTCCCGCGGAGGGCATTAATGATACTTGACTTGCCCACGTTGGGGTAGCCGATCAGACCGACACTAATTTGCTTGCGGTCCTTGTGAAGCACGCTGAACTGCCGTAGCAAATCAATTAGAGAACCACGGCCGAAGGGATTTGTGATGCTGGCCCGCATCGCACAAGTGGGATGATCCTTCTGAAGAATGCGGATCCATGCAGCCTAGGTCCGTCAGCATCCGTGAATCAAAAAGGATATTAAACGACGAGACCAAATAGGGACGACAAAATGTGTGAATCATTACTAAGAAGACAACCATGTGCTGTCCAACAGGACCGTGGCTGTCTTCAACTCAGCTGAAACACATCCGGTATCCGGCGACAACACCCCAAAACGGGGGCCATCAGTCCCTAATCTGAAGACCAGACCAGGGACGTTGGAGATGGATATTAATCTTCCAGGGTTGTAACGGACAATCTCCCATTGAGCAAAAAGCACGAGAGCACCCTGACGAAAGCCCTGGGGTCACCAGCAAAAACACTGGAGATACGAGTTAGAGATCAAGATTAAAGAAAGGGGGACCTACCGCTTGGCTGGATGGTACAAGGTCGATCTTATTTAATACAAACACGAGATGCTTATGTGGCGCTTCGGCAGCGAGATACTTCTCGACATGCCGGCTGCACAATCATTGATTAGTAAAAACCTCAGAAGGAAAGTAGGTATGAAGCATACCATCTCGTGCCCAGCGGGTCGCGCGCATCCAGAACATGCAGGATGACGTCTGACGAATCGATCACCTTGTCTGATGATATGTCAGCGGTCTGTTAACGTAAAGTAAAGGACTGATTGGCATACAAAGTTCGTTCCAGATGCGCTTCGAAGTTCCCTTGTTGAAGATTGCCTCCTTTGCGGTGGCAACACTGAAGTCTTCCTCAACAGGGGCCTCGCTTTCGAGAGCAGCAGCACCTGCAGCGCCACTCAGCAATTTCTTTTCTTCCAGGCGGGCATGATACGAGTCGAGGCTCTGTTCGCTGTAGCCGGCTAGCTCATCAACCGTATTGAAGCTGAGCTTGGGACGTTTCCTCTGGGCCTTGGGGCCGAAGGTTTCCGAGAAAGGTTCTCTCTCAATGGTCATCTTGGCCTGGTGTTTCTTGAGACCATCTTCAAGCTTTGGCCCATCCCGGATTAAGCTCATAGGCAGCTTATTGCTCTTCAGCAGGACCGTATAGGGATCTTTCTGTTTTTCAGCCATGGCTTCCCGGAAAGACTGCAGCGTGTCCTGGGAGATGACTCGAGTGTTGGTGAACCATTTCCGGTTCGGCTCTATAACCGCCTTGGGCACCTCCTTGCTCTGGAAAGAAGCAGCTTTGACGATCTTGCCCTTGCTATCCCGGATCGGCTTGCCCTCCTTGAGAATGTTGAGGGTCTTGATCTTCTTCGCTGAGCGGTAGAAGTTCTCTCCCTTGACATGTGGGTCGCCGGGCGTCCTGCCTTCCCGCAGGAGGCGATTTTTCTCCTTCTTCCCTGCAACAGCTAGTTAACACTGATGATCTCAGGGAGGAATGACGACAACGGACTTAAACTACCTACCTGTTCCCATTTCGGCGACGTTTTACGTACGCAATCAGCTGAGACAGGGAATTTGAGAGCAAAAGTGCAGACGGTTCCGCCTGCGAGATGGAGATTAGCGGTCTTCCACAGAGGGAAGCTGAGTGTGGAAGACAAGGAGGAAAAAGTTTGAAGGGATGGGGATGGAGCGAAGAGATTGTCAATTGAACATTTTTTGGCACGATGTGGAGCTAACAGGTCTCTTTCTTGCAGTAAATTTAGGCGGTGAAGGTGGGCAGAACTGCGGCAGGGACAGAATGCACTAAGCCAGATCAGGACTAGTGCCCCTCATCTCAACGCCGAACTTCAGAATTTCCAACTCGTGCATCACGCTCAGTGCCGTCGCCAGCGACTTCGGGTCTTGAGTTCAGTCGCAGAGCAGGTTAACTGCCCTTAAATCCCAGCTCTCTGGTTAAGGGAGGCCACCAATTCTGTCCCAAAGGCAGAATTAAACAGAGTAACTCGTCAAAGAGCATCGAACAGGTCCACAAAATGCCTCCTTCGCTCCCCCGGCCGTCGACACTAAACGGCCTCTCAGCCGCCCTCTCCTCCTGCCGAATCTCGGCTCCGGCGACTGTCATTAGCAAGAAACCAACCCGGCCAGCAATAGCATCACTTAGCACCTCATCAGCTGCTCGGAATCCGCAGCAACAACAGCAGCAGCAGCAACAGCAGCAAGCAGCGCCCATCGTCTTTCCTCCTCAGTCACCCAGGTTCATCACTTTGCCGGAGCCACCCCAGTCGTCCGAGATCAAGCTGGGACCAATCAAGGGCCACCTGCCCGTGCCTCGCGACATCTTCCCCAAGCGCGACGGTGACCGCAAGATCCAGCCCGAGTATATCGCGAATGCGACGAAACTGTCCAAAGCCGAGCTGGCCGGCCTGCCGCCCAAGACCGAGCACGAAGAGCGGCGACGGCGCATGGCTGCTGCACGTCGTAAAGCCCTCGAGGAAGGTCTCCGCGGGCTGTACGAGCGCAAGCAGCTTCGTGAGAAGCGCTGGGCAGCGCGCAGCAAGCGCAACTATGAGCGCAACCTAGCTGCCGCAATGGCCCCTGAGCGGCTGGATGAGGTGTTGACCCGCTCCACAGTGTTGGAAGCCACTGCGCTTGGTGGTCATCTGGAGGAGGACCCGCATCGGTTCGCACGGGCGAAGAAGGCAGCCAAAAAGCATGCTGCCATCATGGCTAAGAAGGCGGAGGCTCGGAGGGATGCCCTGGCGCAGCTGTACGTGGCAGCTCAGAACTTTATTGTGGATGAAAAGGAGCTGGAACAGCGTGTTGAGGAGCTCTTCAAACCCGATACTTTCCGCTACGGTGGCAGCGGAAACTGCGAAAGCATCTGGGATACCCAAAAGGCTCCTGTCAGTATTAGTGAATTGCGCGCTGACACATTTGGAACTTCGGCCAACATCATCGATGCTAAGAAGAGCAACAGCGTCAAGACTGCCGCACGCCAGAAGATTGTGGCTGAAGAGTTGACAGGAGGCAAGTTGTGATGGGTGGATGGGTAAGACCGAGGAAGTCTGAGGAGTTGTATTAAGCCGTGTGTAGTATGATGCCGGCGTGTACTGTATGAATACCAAGAATCATGGTTGTTGTCTGATCCACGGTGTCTCAATATATACGTTTCTTTGTATGCTTTTTACATAACGTCAAGGTTCTCTCTCGCTTCTTCATGGCCATAACATTGATGTTACTGAAATTAGGATGAACCGTTACATGCGTTACCTAACGCCCGCGACCCAGATGCTTACTCCATGTGTCTTCAATCACACAAGAGGCATGTTCCAAGCAAGGAATAAAGCCCTATGAACGACCGGTAGAACCACACGCTCAAGTATATATCCACAAAAGCAAACCCTATGGAAAGAAATTAACGATAACCCCCCCAGGCTTACCAACCATTACCTCCTTTCCACGAGCAGTATATGCATGGCCGCATATGCCAACACAATAAAGACAGCCCCAAATACAGCCAAGTTCGTGATATCCTTCCACATCGCCTGATTATCAAAACCAAACGAGCTCAGAATCGCTGCGCCTGGAACAGTGATATCAATCCCAATTTTATGATCAACGAGGGTCAACTGGGTGACCTCGTTCACAATAAGCGCCTCAAACCCATAGTGGAATATCGACAGCCACTGAAGCCAAAGAGCAGCAGGAGGGATTGCGTTGTGATTGAGCAACAAGCCTGCAAACAGCAAGCTGAACAGCATGACTAGGCTGCCGATCAGATTGGCAACTCCCCCATCTTTGCAGACGATGCCGATGAACAGGCAAATAGCGGCAGCGGCAAGGTTAAAGAGCACAAGCACGAGCATGAAAATAAGGAACTTGTTGAGCTCGGCCACGAGACCCGTCATAGGGTAGACAATTGTGCCAAGAAGGATGGGTGGGATGATGCGTAGTGGAATGATATCGAACAACACCTTCGCGGCGAAATATGTGATGGGATGATAATATCCGTTGGCGCGCTCACGAACAAACAGAAGACGCTCTTGGGAGAAAACCGAAAGCGAGGTTAATGTGCTGAATCCGAACAGGGCAAGGATGAAGAAGAAAAGGCCAAGGCGGTTCTGAAACCCTGCAATGTCCATGGTCAGACCATAGAAGAGGTAGCCGGCGAAGACGGCCAGAAGAATGGCGATGGCGTAGTGGGTCAACATCAACATCGGGTTACGGTAAAGATTTCTCCATGTCCGTTGTGAGAGCAGGACAAACTGCTTCCAGTAACCAATGCGCGCATAACCCTTGCCCATGGTACCAGTGTTAATGTTGGGACCGTCGGGAGTATATCCATTAGCATTCCGGCCGTTGCTGTTGAGGGCTGCAGTGACAGCTTGCTGAATTTCGTCTTGGATACTAGCGGCGATATTCGACTGACGATAGGCCTGGACCAATAGATCAAGATCTGTGCCTGTAGTGGCGGCAGGTGGCAAGTCATCGTCATCTCCATGGGGTGGAACAATGTGTGGTGTGGTCTGGAGCCTGTACGACCCGTCTACCTCATCTCCAGCATCCGAGGAGGCTGCCGTGTCGACCGTATGCTTGCGCCGGGTAAAGAGCTCTCTCTCCTGCCTGAGCCGTACGGAGTTGTGGCGCTTAGTCTTTGGCCGAGAGGCCGAGGACTCAACCGTGCCGTCGTGTTCAATGCTCCCAGAACTGCTAGCGAGCGACTTGACTGCTCTTATGCTGCTGAGTCCAACACTCCCGTCGTCTGCTGCAAGGCTACCATCATCGTAAGAAGTGGTGGCCCCGGCATGCATCGTCAGATCGACCAGGTAGTCAGCGATGTTGAATCCAGGAGGACAACTATAGCCAATTTGATCAAAATAATCCTGGCATTGATGAAGTGGGCCGGAGTAAACAGTCTTGCCCTGGGCCAGCAAGATCAGACGGTCGAAGAGAGCCACGATATTGGACCTTGGCTGGTGAATGGTGAAGATGACAGTTCGCTTGTACGTCTTCGCCAGGGTGACCAAACATTCAATGACATTATAGGCATTGTAGGCGTCAAGACCGCTGGTAGGTTCATCCAAAAACAGGATGGAGGGGCTCGTGACTAGTTCGCAAGCAATGCTTACACGACGCTTCTCACCGCCGGAGATACCACGGCCTTTGCCCTCTTCTGACCCAATGAGAGAGTCTCGGATGTGATAAATACCCAGCTGCTTTTCGACCTCAATGACCCTCTGTTCTTTTGCCGCCCGAGTCATGTCTTTCGGAAGACGGAGCAGAGCGCTGGTAAGGATCGTCTCGTGCACAGTCAATGTAGGCAACATGGTGTCTTCCTGATCGACGAAGCCAGTGGCATTCTTGTAATCCGCATCGCTGACCTTTTCACCATTGACGTAGAACTCTCCCGTGACAGCACCACGCTTGTTTTTACGCGCGAGGATGTCCAAGAAGGTGGTCTTGCCGGCACCAGACGCCCCCATGATAGCTGTGATCTCTCCTGGATGAGCCACACCCTGAATGCCAGACAAGATCTGCTTGCCGTTAAGGTTGTAGGAGACATCTGAAAAATAGAGGGTAGCGGGCTTATGGTCTGCCATCAATTTGATCGCCTCGTCGTCCGAGTCATCCAGATGGATTGGACCGTAACGGAATTGCCTCCTGGAGAGGTACCAAGTGCCTAGAATAGCTGCGACCAAAAACAGACCACAAGCGGCGATAGCCCCGGCAATCAGGGGGGTGTTGATCTTTGGAACTTCTGGAGAAAAGCCAGGCACTTCGGTGTGGTACAGACATTCTCCAGCCTGGCAAGTCAAGAAGATGCTGGCATCACCGAAGATATCGCTGATGAGATTATTCATCTCTGGCTCCTGGAAGGCACACTTCTTTGGCTCGCCGGGTCTTTGTGTGCACTCGAACCTCGCAGGACCACGAATCATTTCCACAAGGAAATCACTGATATCAACTGACCCGTTCTCACCGCAAAGCATGCGATTCGGGATGCACTCGCAACGGATTTTTTCGCACTTGTATGATGTCGAGTTCTTTCCAGCAGGGTCGAAGTTTGCGCTGGACTGACACTCGTTTAAGTGGCACATGAACGACTCGCGTTCGGCAACCCAGACTAGCTATGATTAGCAGAATAAGACTGGATGAGGCTAACCTTCCGAAACTCACATTGGAAGTCACATTCGCCAGACGCCTTGTTGCAGGTGAAGGTCACTTGCGGCACCTTCTCCTTCAAAAGGTCCCGGATGGCCTTGTTGGTGACATCGCAGACTTGGTAGTTCTGCTTGACCACCTCGCCGCCAGTGTAGCAAACGCCGCCATCTCCAGTCTCGGTAAGAGCATCACATGCCCGGTCGCTTGTGCAGACATTGCAGTTAATGCCTGTCCAGCCTTCATCACACTCGCAAGAGGGGCCTTTGCGCATGGGTCGATCACGACCTCGAGCTAGCGATCCGCATACTATATGTGTGTCGTGAGCATGTGTGTTACTGAGCTATGGGGAGGTGTACCTCAGGAGAAACATACAGGGCTCAAGACAGTTGTCACCACCGAAGCCGGCAGGACAGTCGCATTTCCCACTGTATTCGCTGCACGGCGCAAACTGGCCGCATGAATAGATAGGCAGATTACAGTTGAAGCTGTGTAATCGAACAACGATCAGTCACCCCATCCCCGCAGCAGCGTACATTGCCATGATGTCGACGAGTGTCATACCATGGAGGGCAATCCTTGGGTCGGTTGTCCATCAGGTCCAACTGTGCCCGAATCACGTCCACATCGATGGACGAGTAGTTGGTGTAGGCTGTTGTCACCCAAGATAGCGATAGTGCTGCTACCGCAAAAGTGCGCGGTAGCTTGGGCGCCATATTGGCAAAGCGGCAGACAGCCAACGGCAATGAAGAGTATTGGTCGAGCAGATGTGTTGACGGATTGGACACAGATGGGTGTGTCAAACGACAACCTGAAGCTTGGGAGCTAGAAGCTCCAAATATGGTGTCTTGGGGAGCTGCCTGTTTATCCAGATCGGCGGTCGCTAGTCTGGTGTTCTCACGGATTGGCAGGCTGCGATGACGACCCTCAACGTCCAATCGCAGGCCAACTGAGGAAGATGACGCCACACCCCAGCCTCAGGTGCTCGGCTCCTGAGCACTAACAGGTTTAAGCATCGACGTCGACCAGCCAGACGCCAACAACGTCGCTGACGGGAAAGTAATGCGGGTTCAGGACGGAATATATGGGAAGTAAAGTGAATGAGGACGGAAAGCTGGAAGCATGCACAGATGCAACGATGAATGCCAGCCCCCCAACAACGTTGCTTCGCTGCGTTGCGTTGTCCCGATGATGTCGTTATGGAGCTGCGGCAGGGCGCTGGGGTTGACGAGCCAAGAAACACAGAGTGCCTGGGGAACTTGTGCCAAGACCCCTGTCCAAGACTCAGGATGCAGGCTAGATGTCAGACGACGCCTCGTGATTGGTGATCAGAGATGATCCACCTGATTCCCACGTGATGAAGGGTCCCGCCCCTCAATGTCATGGCTTCATCGTTATCAACCCAGAAGTGGGAGCCAGAAGAGGGCGTGCTCAAATGACGCAGTTACCTGAGATCAGAGACAACTCTAACAGACTGGTAGGAGATCTTCAACCAAGTTCACCTGACCACCTGGATCCTTCATCCTATATGCTCCCGTCAGAGCTATAGCTTTCACTTCCTACCAGGTTTATCTAGAACAAGCAGAGTTGCCTTTCCAACAACTTACAGTAGTTAGGCGTGGGCTGGCAGAAGGATCGCTCGCTCAATGTTACCCATCTAGGTGGGGTCAATGCCTGGCAACGGCGACCTACAGAGATCAAATTGGAGAAGCTTCCCCTACGGGTGCTTAATCCTGAATGGGTGCCACGATAATGACAACACGCTTCTGCTCTGGAACCAGGGATATATAAGTACCGTAGAGTTTGAAAGGCAAATTGAGGGCAAGAGTTTCTCAATCGAGTTGTCTTCAGAATCCAGGGTCCCACACGAACCGACTTTTGCCGCTTTCAGACCGGGTCGCCAAAATGGTCAAGATCCAGCCCTTCGAAGTCGAGCAGTGGATGGACAGGCTGGAAACAACGCCGGGTGTTCTAAACCTTGCAGAGACTTGCGCCGCGTCGGTGTCACTTGACGACCTCATTCGCATGTGTGAGGATAAGAATTCACAGAATCCACTCTGGCTGTCCGCAAAATTGACCTACGGTGCCATCCGAGGTTCCAAGACTCTCCGCCGCCGTGTCGCCGCTCTATACGATCGTGCCTCCGATGCAGAGCCGTTATCCAGCGAGAATGTTCTTATCTCGCAGGGAGCTATCGCTGCTAACTTCCTGCTCCTGTATACGCTCGTTGGCCCCGGAGACCATGTGATTTGCGTCTACCCAACCTATCAGCAGTTGTATGCTGTACCAGAGAGCCTTGGGGCCGAAGTTTCCCTGTGGAAGCTGAAGGAAGAGAATGCCTACATCCCTGATGTGACCGAGCTTGAGGGGCTAGTGAAGCGTAACACCAAGGTATGAACTGGAGTGTCTACCTACGTCTGCTGTTAAGGGTCTGTTGGAGCACATGTTGATTAGCCACAACTTGCAGATGATCGTCATAAACAACCCCAACAACCCAACCGGCAGTACTATCCCGCCGTCCGTTCTTCTTCAAATCGTCTCCTTCGCCCAACAGCGCGACATCATCATTTTTTCGGATGAAGTTTACAGCCCACTCTACCACTCCCTTCCGTCGGCTCAACCAGCGCCCCCTTCGATCCTCTCACTAGGTTATGCCAGAAGTGTATCCACGGGCTCCATGTCGAAGGCTTTCTCCTTGGCAGGAATCCGCATAGGTTGGATTGCGTCCCGTGATCGAACCATTATCGAGGCTGTTGCTGCTGCCCGAGATTACACTACTATTAGTGTGTCACAGCTCGACGACCAAGTCGCCAGTTTCGCTCTGTCGGAGTCTGTCGTGGGACCGCTGCTAAAGCGGAATCTGGGGCTGGCCCACCAAAACTTGGGTCTTTTAGAAGCTTTCATTCTGCGGTATAAAGATCACTGCGAATGGGTAAAGCCAACCGCTGGGACTACCGCTCTGGTGAGGTTCAAGCACCGGGACGGGACCCCAGTTGACGACCCAAGTTTTGTATTGGATTTATTGGATAAGACTAAGGTTCTGGTTATGCCGGCATGCCCATGCTTTGGATTGGGAAAAGATTTCGTAGGCTATGTGAGATTCGGGTACGTGTGCGAGACGGAAATTTTGATCGAGGGGTTGAGGAGGCTAGGGAAGTACATCGAGGAACACCTTCAGTGAGATCCATCTGGCTGCCAAATCGCGTTTCATACCGCCTATCTCAGTGTATGCGGATTCTCCTATGGAACTGCAACCATAACATGCCTTGAGCTAGCACAATTTGTAAGAACCTTTCTAGAGGAGTAGTTGAGGGAGCCTCGCGCGACTTGAACTTCCCTATGGGCTCGAAATGAAAATGAATGGGCGCTGTCTCGCACCGTGTAGAAGGTACCTTGCGCCCCAGGGGTCTCAGAAACCGTTAACTGTCCATCCGGTACAATGACTGGAACATAGAAATCCCTATGTCTCTCAATTCTCACTGAGGCAGCCAAACGCTTTGGTTGGCCTTAGATTGAGCATGTAAAATTTAGTTATTCTTCCTGTGATGGATGACGTCCGATCCCAAGAGATAGCACGGTGAAAATTACTGGATGCTTGCGTAACGCATCCGCAGATCGGTGCCAAGCGCGTTGCATCCCGCCCGCGCCAAGGACGGCATTTCCCCTAGAAGGCTCCTGAAATTCTTGACTGACATCATCAGTTCGCGGATGGCAGTTCAACGTGATCGTCGAGCAAGACATGGTAATCCCAAGCCCGGCACAGCGGAATCATGTCAAGAATGGCTTGTGTTTGCATTCTATTGCCATATGTAACGAGTCAATGCCTCCTCGGGGATGACAGTGGATAAGGCGTTTCAAGGCCTCCATGGGTGGCGCTTGCTCTCTTTGCTGAACCTGACCGACACAGCAACGAACCGTTTCCATCTGCGGCAGTGTTCAAGATTTAAGACGTGGCCGATCGGACGAAGACTCTGGACTGCTGTGGACCGGTGTCTCCTCTGATCGTCAGAACGTAGGCTAGGGCTTTTCATCCAGTCCTTTGACTACTTCCTGCTCTCTGATTTCCATGAACGCTTCCATCGGATATACCTCCAGTACCGGTTTGACTGCACTTCTGGGTAGGCAGTCGGTTTTGTGGCTTCCAACCTCGATTTCACAACGTTGATCTTGTCATCAACCTTACTTCAATTCGTCAGCCTTTACCGGTATTTACGTCGCTCGTCACTCTCGACTTGCCACCATGAGAGCGTACAGCACGGCAATCGTTACCACGTTGCTGGCGCAACTGGCACAGTCCACAACGCCGGGTGTTGTGTTATGGGACATACATAAGGAAAAGAAGCCGCAGCACTTGTCAAGGTTTCAGAAACGCGCTTCGACCTATGAGGAAATTATTTCCAATGAGCAAATGCGCGGCGGCTACTTTGCCACATGCCGGCTCGGTACGCCGGCACAGAACTTGACACTTCAGCTGGACACAGGTAGCAGCGATATTTGGGTTCCCGACTCGGGCGCCAAAGCCTGCAGCAATGCACAAACAGGAGGCTGCAGCCTCGGATCATGTATGACTGCTCAAAGCTCTATTCCCTTCCTGTTCGTACTCCAACCCACTAACGTGCCGTTTTAGTTAGCCCCAGCAAGTCCTCGACGTTCCATGTAGTCGGAAAGGGCCAATTTAATATCAGTTATGTGGATGGTAGCTCGTCCAACGGCGACTACTTCACCGACGTCTTCGAGATTGGCGGTGCTACTCTGAACAACATGACCATGGGCTTAGGCCTGAAGACTGACATTCCGTATGGGCTTGTCGGCGTGGGTTATGACATCAACGAAGCGATCGTGGGGACTACTCAGTCGCTTTCATCCGTGTACCCAAATCTCCCGGTGAACATGGTCAACGAGGGCTTGATCAACACCGTTGCTTATAGTCTGTGGCTCAATGACCTAGGTAAGCCCCAAACCTGACACTCTAGGTGCTTCCGGGGCTAATAGTGTTTCATACCAGATGCCAGTGCGGGTAGCATTCTCTTCGGTGGTATTGACACCGAAAAGTATGCAGGCGACCTCACGAGTATCAAGATCTATCCAACTCAAGACAATTTTTACACATCATTTCTAGTGGCCCTGACATCGCTGCACGCAGTTAGCCCTACCGGAGAGGACACTCTTACCTCGAAGCAGTTTCCCGTCCCCGTCGTTCTGGACTCCGGAACCACCCTTACCTACCTGCCCACAGACCTCGCCCAGCAGGTTTGGAAGGAAGTTGGGGCAATCTATGCGCCTGAGTTTCAGGTCGCTGTCCTACCCTGCGACATGAAGAGCAGCAAAGGCTATTTTTCCTTTGGTTTTGCGGGCCCCAGGGGACCGCGCATTGATGTGAGGATGGACGAGCTTGTCCTCGACATGACGACAGGTCAGCCCCCCGTCTTTGCCTCCGGCCCCTATGAGGGCCGCGATGTGTGCGAATTTGGCATCCAAAACTTTACTTCGGCTCCCTACCTGCTCGGCGATACTTTTCTGCGTTCGGCATATGTCGTGTATGATCTGGCAAACAATCAAATCGGCATAGCTGCCACCGAGTTTAACTCGACCAAGAGCAACATTGTTGCATTCCCCAGCTTGAGCGCTCCAATTCCGTCGGCCACTGTTGCGCCGGACCAGGACAAGGTCCCTGACCAACCGGCCTACACAACGCCCGCGTATGCGGCTAGGCCCGGTTTTATGGGCGAGGAGGGGGGTGAGGAGAATGCAGCCGTCTGTTCACGGGGCCTGGACTGGGTCAAGACTCAGGGGTTAGTGGTTGGCATCACGATGCTGCTTACCGCATTCGGCTCGAGTTTGTTTCTCGGCCTCTAAGACATGATGTGATGGACCATGGCGAACAATGGCAGCACATCTACCAGATATATAGCTGAGGAGGTTAAGACATGCAAACAGTAGAAGTTGGCTGGCCCGACCTTGGGCTTACCACAGAGCCAGGAGAGTGTACAAAGTTGGTCTGCAATCCACTAATAGATAGGTACCTTACCTATTGAAAAAAAAAATTAGTGAAAAACAACTGAACGGCTTGTCATCGGAGCACAATACTTTTTTTTTGCTTTACGTATATGTACGGCCATTCCCATCAAGTTTTGAGTGGTGTGACAGCGGTTGCAACCCCACGCTCGGGCGAGCAGGCGTATGAGGCAGTCGGATGAGGGGTAGAGCCTCTGCGGCGCAGCGGGCGCATACCCCTGTCTCCCCAATTGGCTCCACCAAAAAATTTCACAGGCCTCGTTGCTGCTGCTTTGAGCCGAATTGAGAGCTGGCACCACCCTATCGCCGAGTTCAGGTTTGGATACTGTCCTCCACTCTCCAGCCTGGAACCTCCCTTCTTTCCCCAGTCATTCCTTTGACCTTCTGTCCCCCATTGTCTTTGTGCGTGCTACGAAGATGCGGGTGATCAGGGCTATTGCTGCCCTCAACAGCGGCCGCGCTGTCGGCTCCAGACACGCGGTGCGGACTATCACTTCTGCCCTCGCGAGTCGCGCCGCCCTCGTTGGTGCCTCTTCGCCGCAATGCGCCTCTCCATACAGTTTCCAGCTGAGCGGCCTTCGCTGCTTCAGCACCAGTCATTTTAGGGCTGCCTCCAGCGCGGCCGAGGCTGCGTATGCTATCCCAGCGCCAAACCCACCCCGATTGCGCTAGCCCACGCTGACGCTCTCTCAAACTCCAGTCTGCAGCAGGCCAAGGAGCTTGCTGCTGCGAACATGACCCCTGAAGCCGCTGCTGCGCGTATGAGCCCAGAGGAACTCAAGAGGATATCGAGGGTCCGGAACATCGGCATTGCAGTATGTGTGGCCCCAGTTATTACTCCTACCATCATCAACACCCAGCCCGGCAAAACAGAAGGGGCACGCAGGGAGAAGAGAACTGAATGAAACCGCTGCATAGGCACACATCGACAGCGGCAAGACCACCGTGACTGAGCGCATTCTCTTCTACACTGGCCGTGTCAAGGCTATCCATGAAGTTAGAGGCAAGGACGGCGTCGGCGCCAAGATGGACTCCATGGAACTCGAGCGCGAGCGTGGTATCACCATTCAGTCTGCTGCCACCTTCTGTGACTGGAAGAAGGGCGAGGAGACGTACCATCTGAACTTGATCGACACCCCTGGCCATATCGACTTCACCATCGAGGTGGAGCGTGCCATGAGAGTCCTCGACGGTGCTGTCATGGTTTTGTGCGCTGTTAGCGGTGTCCAGAGCCAGACCATTACCGTCGACCGGCAGATGAAGCGCTACAACGTGCCCCGTATCAGCTTCGTCAACAAGATGGACCGCATGGGTGCAAATCCTTTCAAGGCTGTCGAGATGATCAACAGCAAGCTCAAGATCCCCGCTGCCGCCATCCAGATCCCCATTGGTGCCGAGAAGGAGTTTGAAGGCGTGGTCGACATCATCAACATGAAGGCAATTCGCAACGACGGTCACCGTGGTATGAACGTGAAGGTCTCGAACACTATCCCTGAGCACTTGAAGGAGCTCGCCGAGCAGAAGAGGCAGGAGCTCATCGAGAAGCTTGCCGACGTTGATGACGAGATTGCCGAGATGTATCTCGAGGAGAAGACGCCCACGCCCGAGCAGATCAAGGCTGCGATCCGGAGAGCGACCATTGCTTGCAAGTTCACTCCTGTGTTAATGGGTTCTGCGCTTGCCGATAAGTGCATTCAGCCCATGCTCGACGCTGTATGCGACTACCTTCCAAACCCCAGCGAGACGTACAACGTTGCCCTGGACCGGTCTAAGGGCGAGCAGCCTGTGCAGCTTCTGCCATATAACTCCCTACCTTTCGTCGGTCTGGCTTTCAAGTTAGAAGAGAACCCCTACGGTCAGCTCACCTACATGCGCGTCTACCAGGGCTCGCTCAAGAAGGGCCAGTACCTGTTTAATGCCCGCACTGACAAGAAAGTCCGTATCCCTCGTATCGTCCGGATGCACGCGAACGAGATGGAGGATGTCAATGAGATTGGTGCCGGTGAGATTTGTGCTGTCTTCGGTGTTGAGTGTGCCTCTGGCGATACCTTCACCGATGGTCGTCTGCCTTATGGCATGACGTCCATGTACGTGCCCGAGTCCGTCATGTCACTCAGCATCAAGCCCAAGCGCAGCAGCGACGCGGACGCCTTCAGTAAGGCCATGAACCGCTTTATGCGTGAGGATCCGACATTCCGTCTGCATGTCGATGAGGAGTCCGAAGAGACCATCATCAGCGGTATGGGCGAGTTGCATCTCGATATCTATGTCGAGCGTCTGCGTCGCGAGTATAAGGTCGAGTGCGAAACGGGCAAGCCGCGTGTCGCTTACCGCGAGACCATCACTAAGCGTGCCGAGTTCGACTACCTGCTCAAGCGCCAGACTGGTGGTCCTGGTGACTATGCCCGCGTCATCGGCTGGATCGAGCCCAACTCGGAGAACCCGGAGGCCAACCACTTCGAGACACGCGTCGTTGGCGGTACCATTCCTGACAAGTATCTCAGTGCTTGCGGCAAGGGTTTTGAGGAGGCTTGTCTCAAGGGTCCTCTGCTCGGCCACAAGGTCATTGGGGCGTCGATGGTCATCACCGATGGTGCCACTCACGTTACCGACTCCAGCGATTATGCCTTCAACCTGGCTACTCAGATGGCCTTCCGCAAGGCCTTTAAGGAAGCTGGCGGCATTGTTCTGGAGCCTCTCATGAAGACGACTATCACGGCTCCTGCCGAGTTCCAGGGTAACGTTTTGATGCTCATGAACAAGCGTGGCAACATTGTGGACACCGAGGTCGGCGCCGATGAGTTCACCATGATTGCCGAGTGCTCTCTAAACGCCATGTTCGGCTTCAGTACTCATCTGCGCGCTGCCACCCAGGGTAAGGGCGAGTTCAGCATGGAATTTAGCCACTATGCTCCGGCGCCGCCACACTTGCAGTATGTGTCCCCGATCTTGTTCTATGTCTTCTGTGAGAATTGTTATACTGATGCATGTCCCTCTTACCACCTACAGGAAGGAGCTTGTTGCTCAGTACGAGAAGGAACTCGAAGCTAAGCGGACCAAGTAAGCAACATGTAGCTGTGCTTGCTGGCTGTGAGAGTTTCGAGTTTCTCCGGCTATTCTTTTTGAGTGAAGGTGTCCGCAAACTGGCCTCTTTGGCTCATTGTGGACCGAACTCGCGAGCTGAGTGCCTGCGCACCTTGTTCAGATCTGCAAGGCAATCTGGCAAGGCTGCGGCAGCGAAAAGCCACAAAACGCAGAGTTGGAAGGCAAACGATCAACGGCGTGGTGATGACTATGTATTATGGATGGTTTCATCGGGGTTATCATGGATGTCCCTTGATGGACTAAGGTAAGGTGTTGTGGTCTGGGATAGATATCTGGGTATAAGGCCAACTTCGCCAGAGGAGTCGGATGGGTGGGATTTCTGCCTGTTTATATATGTAACATGTGTACCTGTATGTACATGTATGATATTACAGCTTTTGCGAGTTCTTCCGGGCTTTGGAAGTGTATTTACCAGGAATGACATTTGATGAATCTCTCCTCAATACTGCTAAGAACCAACATGAGCTGGTGTTTTAATGAGCATTGAACCAGTCACGCTTATTGTTTTTACTTTGTGAAGACCCGGGTATACATGTACATGTACTTCATTCTACATAGTTATTTCCAGAATTTTTCCACCACAGGCACGCCAGCGCCTTTACAAACGCTTGAGGATATCCTGCACAACCTCCTCCGTGGTCGCAGTGCCGCCCAGATCCGGGCTGAGCAGCTTGCCCTCAGTGAGGTTAGCATCAACAGCCTCGTAGATCTTGGCAGCGGCCTCCTCCTCATTGAGGAACTCGAGCATCAGCGCAGCGCTGCGCAGCGTAGCAATAGGATTCGCAATGCCCTTGCCCTGGATGTCAGGCGCGCTGCCGTGGCAGGGCTCACCAATGGCAAAGCCCTCGCCAACGTTAGCGCTGGGAACCAGGCCCAAAGAGCCGACCAGCGCAGCAGCACCGTCAGACAGGATGTCACCATACAGGTTGGGGGCAACAATCACGTCGTACGCCTCAGGCTGGCGGAAGAGCTTGTACACCATGGAGTCAACAATCTGCTCCTCGACAGCGACACCGGCGTCCTTGAACCGCGGCGCAGCCAGAGCCTCGCGTGCAGTCGAACGGAACAGGCCATCAGTCTGCGACAGCACGTTGGACTTGTGGGTGATGGTGACGAGGGGGCCCTTGTGAATGCTGGGGCTGCCGGCCGCGCGGATCTTTTGGCGGCGCAGGGCGATCTCGCCGGCCATGGTCGCAATGCGGCTGCTGGCGCGCTGCGAAATGCGCTTGACGGCCTCGGCGACCTTGCCATTGGGCGTATCGAAGGTCTTCTCCTCTTTGACGTACAGGTCCTCGGTGTTCTCGCGCACAATCACCATGTCGATGGGCTTCGGCGCGGACACGACCGTCTTGACGGGCCGCACATTGGCGTACAGGTCGAGTTTCTTGCGCAGAGCCACAATGGGCGACGAGTAGCCCTTGACAGCGCTGGTTGGTGAGCTGACAGCACCAAAGAGGGCGCCGTCGCAGTCGGACTTGAGTACGGAGACCGTCTCCTCGGGTAGGGCAACGCCCGTTTGCTGGAAGGTCTCCCAGCCGGCCTTGAGATCAATGAACTCGAACTTAAGGCCCAGCGACGCGGGCAAGGCCTCGAGGATGCGGCGACCCGCGGGGATCACCTCTTTGCCAATGCCATCGCCGGGAATGAGGCCTGGTATGTGCACGAGTCAGCGGAAAGCGGCACTGAGACGAGGTTGAGCAGGTTGATATTGATCACATTGATCTCTCAATTAGCCCCGGGGTCGGGCTGTGCACAAAGACCTTACCGATTCTGAGAGTTCTCCGGGCCGCCATGGTGTGCTCTTGTTTTCTTTTTATTTTTTTTTTTCCGAGGAATATTTTCGAGGCCAATTGGACTAGTCTCGGCAGTGTCAGAAAAGCTGGACTGACGCCATAGGTGAACACGCAGCCGGGATCGGAGCTGCCATCCCGGCGATCGCCCCGCCAAGCGACACAGCTCCGTTTGGGGTCAAAGAGTGGATGTTACAGGGCGTAAGGCACAGTGTGCATTGGAAAATGAGACTGTGAGGTGTCCTCATCGGATAGGGCATGACCCGTAACTTTCCAGGTTGCTTCTTATAGTTCCACTTCAGTCTGCTAACCAACAACGCAAGATCGACGAGCTTGGATGAATGCTCAAGTCACGAGATTTCTATGTCTGGCCATGTTTTACAAAAGTCCTTGCCCTGGTCGTTTCCTAGGTTATGTTTCTTCCAGATTCTGAGGCCCAATCACCCAGAATCTCAGACGATAGTCCCTGTCGAAGCCGGATGACCAGTGGCCAAGTCAGAGACCCCGTGGCATTTCTTTGACTTAAAGTCGCTAGGATACTTAATTTCCAACCTCATGGCATGAACACCAAGCTTCTCCAGTTAAAGAACTTTCGGAGAAGGAAGTGATCCGACCACCAGTCGTCAAATCGGTCGGCAATAACCTCAAGTGTGGCCCCCCTGCATAGCTTCATACGCTCATCATATAAAAACAGACCATCAAAGCATTCTCGACAATGTACTCTACTTACAGATAGTCATCCAACTGTACGGTTTAGCGGACTACTGTGTGTTGAGTTTTCAATGGTGCTACCGAGTCACTAATGCAAGCTACTCGGTCACTTCCATGGTGTAGAGGGCCGAAGCTCGAGCTGATTCGCTTTTGCGACGGCTCGAAACGCGACATTACTTTTCTAGAGCATTTTGGTGGCGGTCTCCATGCTAATGTCTTTCGCGCAATCATTGATGACTCGGAGTATGCGGTGAAAGTGGTAGGTACCAGAGCCGGTCGAGAGGTAGGCGGATAATGTTTGGATCATTTAGGCTGACTACTCTCCAATTCCGCTTTTCCCATCCCAGGGAGCTCGTGCTCTAGAGTTATCTGGATGACGGCTACGTTAATGCTGATGATGTTATTCGTCAGGAAGACGCATTCTATTGCGACTGTTGAGCTTATGGACGCCTTAAGGAAAAAAGTCGCGAAGATCTCACCGTGCACTGTTATGGCTATGTGCTCTTGACCCAAAACCAAGAGGATGACCTTAGGCAGCGCGGTTTCGACGACTGGAATCGAGGTGCTGCTAACAAGGGACGGCCTCTTAGGGCAATTGTTAAGGAATACATAGTCAGGAATCCTTCTGTGCCTTTCACATACGAGATGTTGCCCTGGATGCGCCGAGATATTCGAGAACTCAATCTGCTAAGAATTGTGGTTTGGGACGTTCAAGCCAACAATTACCGGGCCGGAAAGCTCGTCGACGTCAGTTAGGCACTTACGGTAGCGCATAGAGAGCTGGACTGAAACTCAACCTTCGACTTTCGCATCACGATTATGAAGTTCTGCATCCAGGACCAGATATCCTTCTACACACGATATGAAGTTCTGCATTCAAGACCAGATATCCTTCGACACATGATATGACCTACCAGTGGAACGATGACCATCCGGATCGGTCACTTTTCCACGTCTTTTTCAAAACAATCGCTTCGCGCGGCGGTTGCGCAAGCCACTGGATGACCCAGCGTATCGTGAACGGGAAGGGGCTTGGTTTAACGCTGCCTTCTATGACTGGCAAAAAAAAAGGTCCGGTGTGAACGGGAACTCAGGCGCGTTACTCGTCAGGCGCAGTTGCGTCTCGCGCAGGAAAAGAGTGCCATTCAGAAGAGGTGGCGGATAGATGGCCGAGAAACGCCAGGAACGAGCAAAGTCTGTGACATGATACCCAAACGAAAGATGAATGGATGGTATGGCGCGTTGGACCGTGTATGTATGTGATTTTGCCAGCTGCCTAGGCAACCCGTAGGTGTGGTGAAGACGGGTCAGCTAAGCCGAGGCTCCATCAGCCTTGTGCTCTCCGACGCTCAAGTCCTGAAAAATGTTGAAGACGATGATGGAGGCCTCAAGGAGCTAGGTGACATCTGCAGTGATGATCAACGACCGGGGACTAACCATGATAAAGTCATTGACAAAGAGAGCTGGCTGACGGGGAGTGTTCCAGGATGTGATGATAACCAAAGGGAGCCCTCACAATTGCCTTAAATCTATGGAGGGCTGGAAGTGATGATGCTAGAATTTAGACGCACGACTCACGAAAGCATGTGCAATCAGATGAACGCCTTGTACATCGGCATTCCTTGGAGGGAAAAGCATGATTGGAACAGGACGTCCCACACGCGCGACCTGTTTGGACCCACCGACACTGCCAACGAACGACAAAGCCGCAACAAAACTGACGGGCCTGCATTCCCAGCTGTACCAGAAGATCGCAGGTCCACGAGATGCGCCAAGCCCAGTCGCCGTTGGCTGCCGAATCCCTGAAACGCAGCGTCCGTCGGCAGCTGGCCCTGGGCCAGGGAACCAGTCATTGTGGCATCGGGCTATCCGTTTGATTTCAACAGGAACCTTGCCCGCTGGACCTGTGGACTCAGGTTGCTTGGGAGCTTGGTGGCCGGAGCCTGTGCCGCCGTGTGAGCTGCCTCATCATTCTCCCCTCCATAGCTTTAAACTGCTGCTGCAGGTCCGCATTGCGCGCATGTCTTTCTGCGTGCCTGCATTGTTTGGGGATGACGAGGAGCACAACCACGAGGGGATCCGCAGCTTGCCAGCTTCCCCCTGAAGTTAAGGCCAGTCCCCCCATTGTTCAACCCCCCCTCCCCGACGGGCAGCGTGTTTCCCAATTAGTGAGGCAGGCCGCATTTTTATAGGGTGGCACCACTAAGCTGTCGCTCGACTGAGCAACCGCGTCTTCATTTGTCGCTCGGCGTCCCTTCGTCGCAGGTCTCGCAACCTCCCACTTTGTTAAGCTGGCCACTTCGCAACCTGCCATCAGCAATCAATCAACAACCCGCCCTTTCTGGCTCCTGACTGTTGCCATCACCGCTTTTATCTCGCCTGCATCAAGTCACGGCGCTTCCTCGTCGTTATTGGGGAAGCAGCAAAACACATTCGAGTCCGTGTGCTCCGCCAACAAACCCCCAAGGCTCGAAAAGACGCGCTTCCGCAGCAATACGCTGCAGCTTTTTCTTGTCGCACCCCAGGCTTGGGTTGCGCGACATCGCGACATCGCGACACTACCACAATTACCTTGCAGTTTTTTTTAAAGCAACATCTTCGCGTTTTCCATTGCGGTCTTTGTGTCGCACCTTATCTTGATTTCCTCTTATCCATCAAACCCTCTCAGCCCTTGGCTTAGCTTCCCGAAAAATCAGCAACCATGAGTACCGGCGCGGTCAAGAACCTCCGTGCTATGTTTGAACAAAAATCGGGCGAGAGCAACTCTCCAGAGCGAGGCAGGTCTCCTGGTATCCCACGCGGTAAGGCCAGCACTTTCCCTCGGATTTCACGGTGCTCCGAGACTTTGGCCGCCGCCGTGTTCTCCGTGTGCTGTACAAATCGAGGCTAACACTATGCCCCCTAGGTCCCGGCACCGAATCTCCCAGACCACTCTCCAAAATTCGGACCAACTTCATCGCGATTGAAAAGGACGGTAGGGTAGGCCTTCAGCTTCAGCGGCTTGAAGGAAGTCAAGATTCTGGTTCGGTTTTGCGCAGCGGAGTCACCACGCCCACAGCAAGCACAGAGCGCCTGAACCCGTTTGACACAATGATCAAGTCCCCTCCTCGGACATCGTTGCTCAACCAGACTATCAGTGACTCTCCGCAAACGGTGCAGGAGAACAAAGAATCGCCTTCTTCTCAAGGTCAGCCGAGCTCAAAGCCCGATACGTCCGCAGCTCCTGCGGCAAATGGAACCAAAGAGTCCTCTCCCGAGAAGGCCAGGCTATCACAGCCCCAGACGACGAAGGCTACTGAGTCAAACGGTGGAAAAGACCAGAAGCCTGCCGAGCGCGAGCCTGGTAAGACTAGTTCGCACACATCAAAGCCTACCCCAAAGCCCATCGCCGTCTCGTCAGCAACCAAATCAGCTCCGAAAGCCTTGAAGTCACCCATCAACTTGAAAGGCCCAAAGAGCCCGGGCGAGAACCAAAATGAACAGGTCCCTGTGAAGAAGACTCCTGACAAGAAACCTCACCCTCCTGAAAAGTCAACAAGTCCCCGGGCATCCACCACTTCCGTTAAGACCTCGACCTCTGTGACCGCAAAGAAGTCGTCTTCGGTTACATCATCCCCTCACACTAGTTTTGTCAAGCCCAAGCCCAAGTCGCCAACGCGCCCTGTCAAGCTCCCTCCCAGCTTGACTTCGCACACGGCCGCTTCGGGATCCAAAGTCACTTCGCGTCAACCTTCACTGTCTCGTCCCAGCGGCAGTGCCGCTACAACTGGCGATTCTCATGGACGCCCCTCCAGCAGGGCAAGTGTTATCACCAATGGATCTGTGGTTCCAAAATCACAAGCTCCAAAGCGCCTTAGGAGGCAGAGCTCGACCATCAATCGGCCGCGGCCAAGCCTAGGCCCGCCCCCCAAGCAGCCGGCAAAGGATCATCCGCCAACTAAAAAGGAGAAGCCTGTAGATGAAGGGTTCCTTGCTCGTATGACACGCCCTACTCAAGCTTCGGCCTCCAGAGCCGCCGAGAAGGCCGCCCACATCACTGCTACTAAGAAGCCGGTGGCGGCGGCAGCACCTAAAAAGACGGTGACGACAAAGACTGTGAAGAAGCCCGCATCGAAGCCCACAAGTGCTGCATCCTCTTCGACCCAGCCGCAGAGCTCGACCACTGATAAACCCAAGGTTGAGGCCGAACCAGCTTCCCATGCCCCTTCGACCAAACCTGATCAGGCTAGGGAAAACAAGCCCGATCAGAGGGCTGAGACTACCCAGCAGGCTCCTGCAGCTGAAGTCAACGCTGCCCCGGAATCGGATGACGCCAGCAAACAGGAGCCCACTGCTAGCGACATTGATGTGGCGAATGAGAGTGTTGAAACACCTCAGTCGTCTGAAGCGACAGCGCCAATCTCCGAAGATCCAGAGCAGAGTGTTCCTCAACCTGCGGCCGAGGCACCGCAGGAGCCTGATATTGTGGCAGAAGCTACGCCAGTAGTCGGGACTGCAGAGGAAGAAGCCGCAGCCGCAGCTGCGGCTGCAGAGACCAAACCAACGGAGGCCGCTGAGGGTGTTTGTGCCCCGGGCAATGAAGAAGCTAAGAAGGCCGAGGAGACATCGGGGTCAACCTCTTAGTAACGTCAGAGATCACAGCGTACTAGTTTGCATGCTGGCATAGCAGGTCATGTAGGGTGTTCCGTATTGCTTTTAATTTCTACAGTCCTTGCATGCAGGGGCACTGTTGATGTTCAGGAAACTCCATATATGATACCTGGACCAAAGGGTTTTGTAGTTTGTTTTGCTTATCGGTTTTAGGAGTTAGCGGTGGTTCATGTATGGTAGATAGCGTTGGCCACTGGCGTTAAATCAAGGAAGTTCATTTGTATTTATGTATCATGACAGTCAATTGTTTAGACAGGACATCGACATTAACCGGACAAGTGACGATGGGGATGCTACCATAGCCGAAGTGAAGGACATATTCGGCGATTTAATGTACAAAATTGTCAATAGAAACCGTACTATAACACAAGATTTGACAGATCCTTTTTAACCGCCAGTATCATACAGAGCACAGTACCCCTACTGGTTATCAATTGCGTCTCCGTTCTGGACCAAGTTGACTCACTAAATCCAGATGGAAACTTTGACACCACACCACCCACATCAAAAATATCCCAACCAAAACTCCTTTATGACGCCCGACAGAGAACCAGTCCTCCAACCTTCCTTTCCAACGCCTCCCGGATTTCCAGAACGCCGCGATCGGTGCTCAAAAACAAGGATTCACCCATGGTTAGCCCCTTGAGCATACCGACAGGCAACCCACGCGCGACCAAGTTCAACTCCTTCAGGTTCGCCGTCACCAGCCGCGACGGCTTTGAGATGGGCTGCAGGTTGCGCAGCACGGGCTCATTGTTCCAGTATTTGAGCCCGATCCATAGGCGGCGCGTGGCCACGTTGGCTGGGGTGACCGGCTCGGTCTCGAGCGTCAGGAGCTCTTCCGGCGATGGGGGTCTCGGACCGCCACGCGTCACCGATGAGATTAGACCTGCCCGGTGCATGGCCAGCATCAGCCGGAGGTTATACTTGGTGTTGGGGATCGAGGTGAGTCCCAGGCGGGCGCGGGAGGAGTTCTGCAGGTGGGCGCAGGCCTGGCAGACCGAATGGATACCCATTTTGGCGAGTCTGAGGGGAGAAGAGAGAGCTGGCTGAGTGAAGGATTGGAAGGGGAGGAAAGTGTAGCTGTGAAGCACCTAAAAGCCCCTCGTTTCGGGAACGATGTGACGACCTGTGCGGAGGACTCGACTGTAGGCTGTAGTAGATGGACGAGGAGCGTCTCGTCGGTTGGACTGGGTCATGCGTTAGAAATTGCCAGACGTAGACGTATGAGGAAAGACCGTAGCTCTGCGAAGGGGCTGGCTTACTGAAGAGAAGTGTGGACTCGCCGAACTGGGAGGGATTGCGCCTAGGACGATGTCGTCGGCCTGGTCGTCGGTGGGTGTTTCGTTGTGACAAATTTCCGGTGGACCACAGCTGCTACAACCGTCGGCTTCTTCCGTAACGTCCAGCGGCGCCCGGGCCAAGCCTTGAAAATTTGGCCAGGGCGGCCAGGTACCCTGCTGGTCGAGCGCCCCGAGGCAGCGAGGCTTGGGTTTGGGACGACGGCAAAGACTCCACAAATGTGGGGTGAGTTTGGGGACCTGTGGCCCGTGCACACAAAACCTGAGGACATGGGATCCGACCCCGCTGTGGCCCATTAAGCATCCTCACCCTCATCACCAATTGGCTCGGCGCCATCCCACTTTTTGCAGTGTAAGCGCCCAGCACGGAGAGCCTATGCCAGTGATGCTATTGCACTGCCATGACAGGAATACGCGGTGAGAGCTAAGTGAAAACGGCTCTTGATCAGCTAGCCGGGGTCTCAGGGTACAAGTGCTGCATGGTTGACGCCACTGCAAATGCTGATTCGACGATGTGGTGTGCCGGCAAGCTCAACACGCGACGGACGACGCTTTTGGTTGTGCGCGGGGCAGTGACAGGTAGGAGACATTACCCAAAAGCCGACGGGAGCCAAGTAGTGGTCCTGCAGCAAGACAGACGAATTCTGGCTGCCGTCACACCAAGGTTTAGGACGGGCTGCACGGTCCCATCGGCGACATATTTCTCGTGCTCGTCGTAGGTTTTGTCCTTTTTCAAGGTTACTCGGACTTTCTCTGGCTCTGTGTCAAGCGGCAGCTCCCGATCTGACCGTTTGCTAAAGATAAGCTGGGCCAAACCCCAACGTCGTCTCGATACTCAAGCTCCCTTCCCTTAATGCATAAACCTCTGGTAGCTTCCCTTCTCCCCGCAAGACACTACCCCTCCTGCACCCTTCTTCTAGTCGGAGCCGATCTTCCAGCGCTTTCCTGAGCTGGTATTGTCCCACAACTGAAGGCCGCACAAGATGGCTGCCCGGCCAGGAGAGGAGAATGTGGCCACACTGTAAGTGCCGCCACAGCTCGGCTCGAAAAGAGAGCAGCAGCCTGACCGCTCGTCTCAAGCTATGGCGACGTGCACTACTTCTACAGCCCGCCGACAACGAAGCCCCCGCACCACCGCTTCGACAAGGGATCATATATCTATCTGTTTGAGGACGCCAACCAGGGCCGCGCGCGCTTAGAGATTGCAAACAACCCTGGAACCGAGGATCAAGATGCCTTTACCGGTTGTAAGAACTGCCGTGTGCATCGTAACTTGGCCGCAAGGAAAGGCTGACACAGAGAATGGGAGAGCCAGACCTCGACAAAATCCATTTGCGCTACTCGTATAGGCACATATGCCTGGTAACACTCACGGTCGGCGAGGTCGAGGGCACCCAGGAGTGGCACCTCCCAACATGGGATCCGCATAACCAGGCCAAGTACCACTACAAGCTGCATTCCTTAGACATCTACTTCTGGACTCCCCAAGATGCATTGATGTTCGTCAATGGCATCCGACGTGTCCTCCCTGCCGCTCAGTGTGAGGTTCTGGACGAGCCAGGTCCTCCCCCTCGCGAGGAGCCCGAAGTCAGCGCGGTTGTGCAGAGGCTTGAGCAAGCTGCCATCTCCGAGTCCCAGGCCGAATCAAGCAACATTGACTCCAACGAGTCGACCGAACAGCCCGCTCCAAGCTTCTCCGGAGCGCCAGTGTCTGCAGTAGCTGGAGCTACTGGCATACCCGCGCCTGCTGCTCTTCCTTCCCTTCCTCCTCCTCCTCCTCCTCCAGCCCCTCAACAGTTCGCTCCCATTGCCTACAACCCTGCCGCACCTCCTGCACCCGAGCAGGTCGTCCATCGGGAAAAGACCCCGCCACCAGATGATGGTTCGCTGAACCCATTGCAACAGACGCTTGTCAACGATGCTGCGACCCCCTTCTCTCCCGGCCTTCCTCCGGGAGGGCCGAGTGTGAGCCCAATCAGCCCCACGGTACCGCCACCGACCTTCCAGCTTCCTCCCGGGGCTCCTACATTCCCTGGCCCTCCCCAGCGAAGCGTCACATCTCCTGGGTTTGCACCGCAAGGATTTGGCTCGCTCAACGTGCCGTCAACTTCAACGATCGGAGCTACTCCTGTTCCCACTGCAGCCCCGGTTCCGACGCCGGTTGCCTCCGCTCCGTTGCCCCAACCGGGCATCACTCGAGCTACAACCATGCCCGTACAAGGTGTTGCGAGTCCACTCGCAAGCCCTAGCTACCCGAACACCGGCATAATAGGCTCGGGTCTGGCCACTCCGGGCCTGCCAAATCCGTATGCTCCCGTCTCGTATCCTGGCTATATGCAGCCGAATCCTGCCGCTACTCATGCGCCAACCCCGCCAGTCGCTGGAGTGAGCGTGGCCCCCCCGCCCGCAACACAGCCGATGGATTACAGTGTACACCAGCAATTTTACGTGCCGGAGAACCATGTTAAGCCGACCCAGGAACCGAAAGGCAAGCTGGAAGCAGGGGCTGCAAAGTTGGACAGAGCTTTAATGGGGATAATGAAGAAGGTTGAGAAAAAGTTTGGATAGACGATCGCTCAGGGTATTTATGATTCTTTATGCTTCTAACTGAGGGCGTGGAGTTGTTGGGTTATTGAAAAGAAGTTTTGATCTCCATTTTTTGGTTACCCAGTCTATACCATCTTGTCCCCAGGTGCCGCGTACCATATATAAACATGATCATAACTGCTTGATACTCGGTTGCTTCGACTGGCCTGCAGCGAAGCACATATCTCCATGAGTCTGATCAGATTCATGGGCTTGAAAATCCTTTGCTGGAATACACACCGAAAGCGCTAACGCCAGCTCTTCCCCCCGAGGGCGTCATGCCTGAATAGTCTCAGCATTGAATCTCAATGCTTAACCACCTTACCAATCTAGAGCCGGCACTCCGGCATTCCTCACAAGGGACCTGCTTTGCCTCTCTCTTCTTGCCTTTCCTCCGCGAGCCAGATCCTCCTCTCCGTCATCTTCTTCCTCATCCCTGCCAACCTCCTCATCCTTTAATACATCCCAATCAATTCCATATCTTGCAGCCTCAGCCTTAACAATCCAGTCCCACTTCCTCACGAGGGGATGTGCATCTGCCACATCCGCAAAGACCACCTCCCCCTCCCGATGCTCTTGACCCAAGACTTCGTACCGCCACGTGCCATCCGCAAGGTCAAAGTACTCCGCGGCAAACACTCCGCCATTCCCACCCGGCGCAATGCGCAACTCCTGCCGCGCCTGCTGGAGCAAGTCCTCCAGACGGACTGCTTCCCTCCTCATGATCGCCCCCTCGTTGCCATCATCATCCTCCTGTCCCCCTTCCCTCCTCCCTACCACTGCTGACAGTGATGTCCCCTCCGCCGCCGCTGACGAAGCAGCAGCAGAAACCTGCAGCGCCCTCAAACCGACAGCCCCGACCAGACCCTCCAACACACCGAGCAACATCCCCGCACGAGCGCCCAGCGTCGCGCCAAGGCCGTACCCCTCGTCAAACCCTGCCTGCGCCGTTTTGGCCTTGCCCTCGGCAATGCCATCGCGGTAGCCGAGCGTCGTGTACGATTGCTGCAAGCGGGGGACATCACTAATAGGGAGCTGTTGCTGCTGCCGCTGCAGTAGGGATTGCTCTCCTTCAGGTTGATAGGGCTGGCGGTATTGTGAAAAGTCGGGAGAGTTGGGAATGGTGGCTGGATCGTCGGCCCAGACGTCGTCTAGGCTGGTGTGGGTTGCAGTATCATGAGGCGTGGCAAAATCTGGGCTGTGTACAGCCACGGTGAAGGGGAGGTCCCGATCAGAGGGTTCGGAAGGGTAATGGAGCCGCATTTCTCTTGTAACCTTGTTAGGAAAGCAAACCGGATAAAGTAATCTGAGCTGGTAAATTGTGATGATCTATTCCTTTTCAGTTGCAGGGGTTGTTGACGGTGTTTTGATAGTTTTGTTGCTAAGTAAGTGATTACAAACGCAGGTGGAAACAGTGAAAAGCTCGATCTTCGGATGAAGTGAGAGATAACCCTAACCCTGGCAAACTATGACCCAGGCCATTGTCCAACTAACTCTCCGAGGTGATTGCTTATGTCATAATTCTCTGAGATACCTGATACCCAGATAAGGAAATATAGACAGATCGAAGATGCTTCTTGTGTGTCAGCACCAGCATGCCTTGTTATATTCCTTCAATTACACTGTTGGTAAGAGACAATATGAAAGTCTCATTTGCACGAGTACCTAAGATACCTTGGTGACGCCACCATCTTTGATACCCTTGATACATCATGCTCCAACATAACCCAGTGAGAACTGCTAAACGTTCCCAAACATCTCAACCAACAATGAATGAATACAACGCGCAAGAATGTAAGCAGAACTGATCTTGACTCTTTGTGTTATTCCGTCATATGATAGCGCACTTTACAGGCAACCCACAGAGTCCGTCCTTTTCCTTCTTCGCTCTCTGGGGGCTCTTGGTACCGTTTCCTCCCTCTGAGTCTAACTTGCTCACCGAGACCGCTGGTACCTCCTTAGTTGTATCTCCCGCCCCTTTCCCAACCGCATCTCATTAGCGACTTACACATGCCGATTCCCTCCACATTCTCTTTGCATGGGTGGGCATCACGCACCGACAGACTTGGCAACCGTCTGGTAGAACTTCTCGCCCTGGATGCGGGCAAGCTCTTTCTCCTTATCGCTTGGCTGGCGACTGCCATCAGCACCAGCAAAGGTGCCAGCACCCCATGGGCTGCCGCCGCGAACTTCGGATAGGTCGGTCAAGAGTCCGAACGCCGGGTAGTAGCCCAGCGGAACGAAAATAATGCCGTGATGAGTGAGAGTGCTTATGATGGCCAATGCTGTCGACTCCTGACCACCACCCGCGCTGGCAGTCGAGATGAAGACGCCGGCATACTTGCCCCAGAAACCGCCTGTGGACCACTGCTTGCCCGTCTTGTCCCAGAAGGCCTTCCACTGAGCAGGGAAGTTTCCATAACGGGTCGGCACGCCCAAGAGAAAGCCATCATACTGCTGGAGGATGCTGGGGTCTTCGAGGATAGGAATGTCAGCAGGCTTTGGAGGGGCGTGCATCTTGTCCAAGACCTCCTGGGGCAGGGTTTCGGGGACTCTACGAAAACATGGTTAGTGATGCTGAAGATTTCAACTGAAAAGAAGGATACTAACTGGTAAAGGTCGGCCGTGCCTCCGGCCTTCTCAACGCCCTCCTTCTCGGCCTCAGCAAGCTGTCGGATGTGGCCGTACATGGAATACTGTCGTGGATTACATCAGTGAATGGCTAGAGCAGATGGGGATCTTGTTGGAGGACATACAAAAACGATCGCGATCTTGGGAGCCATAGTGTTGGGTCCTACGGTGTTCACAAGCAAAAGACCGGGATAACAAACAGTGGCTGTTAGAAATTGATGGGAATGGCTGACTGATGAGCCCGTCAGACAGCCCGGGCCTACCTGAGGAGCCCCCGGCGATTATATATACCAAAGCAGAAGCAGAAGAGGAGAGGAGGAGGTCACGACTCGCAGCCAGGGTCTGTGAGATTCGCCATTGCTGCTCGTAATGTTCACGCAGCATGCAATACACCTACTTCTGTTTCCTGGATGATCACCAGCGTCTTCCTGCAGAATCACCGGTTATGGCGGCGGCGGCTGCTGCTGCCACTCTCATGTCGGGGTAACCTGAAGGTACTTGGGGCCTGGAACCGCTGAGCCCAGGACCCCGGTCAAGCGGAAGCGGCATGGGATTCGTCAGGATGGGATAATCATGGTCAAATCAAAGACGGCACTTCCTGAGAAGTTTCCTCGCCAAAATGCCCCTTAGCTCAGCTGTGTTGGCTGTCATCAGGTTGTCAAGGAAGGAAGGAGCCTGAAAGAACGTGACCGGCCTGGAGGGACCCTTGGAAGGCTATCGACAAAGAGAGTTAAGAGGGGCGATGTGCCTGATTCACGTCAGACTCGTTTGATTCAATTTTTCGGGGCAGTACGGGTTAATCCGTACCCCTCAATCAATTTGGATACCTGCATGGCATTGCTCCTGATGATTCAATAAAAAGAACTCTGTTGGTGACGAACATTCCCCCCAACCCCTTCGGGCCCCTCTTTAGCTCCCACGGCAAAGCCCCACTCCATTTTCCCTGATTTGGTCCTTGGTGCTGATGAATAAGAGCTTACACCACAAACCGCAGCTCACCATTGCGTTCTGGGGATGACGATGCTTAGTCACACTGACAAATCGACCGTTAATGTGTCTCGGGAGCTGATCGCCTTATTCCCAAATGCAGATCGTAGCCGAGACAATTTTATTGGTCGGCCCGGCACCCAGGAAACATCTGTATGGACGATAAAGCCCACCATCTTCCAAGACGAGAAGGCTTCCAGGTTCTCGAAGTGGCTTATGATTACACCTAGAGGCTAGAGAGGCACTGACGCGTGTGCTGATCAAGCCTTGGGCCTTGCACCTTCGGATTGATCGCTGTTATAGGTTTGCGTTTCGTTCTGGTCCCTGGCTGCATGCGACCCTCCCCGGCATCAAGGTCGGCACTGATATACGCGCAGAAAGATGGTGTTGTGACGTCTCGAGCACCCTCACCCAAGCACATCCAACAGTTGCTTTCCCTTTCTGTCCAGGCACAGATGGTCGAACTGCAACTGACTTTGGCAGCCTCCCGCAAATGTGCGTGTCTGTCAAACCCCTCGATCGATCAAGACAGTTGAATGTCTTATCGCGACATCACCGTCAGGGGATTTTGGCGGCGATAGGTTGCGGGGGATCCATCACCTCCTAGGCCCTCCAAGTCTGCTTCCTTCGATAAACAAGGATTCTTGCAGACACATAAAACAGAGTGGCCACCAGCAGTCCAAAGGCAGAGTACAGGATGGTGCCGAGCCATCGAGGATCCCTATCATTGCCCAAGATCGCTCCAGCAATGGGCGTACCAACGAGAATGGCTACACCAGACACCACGAAGCTCATGCCCATCCTTGCTCCAACCCGGCCCATATCGGGACACAGGCTGACGAGAACACTTGGGGTGAGACTGACAACACCGCCGGAGAAGGCGCCGTAAAACAGCGCATAAACCACCGCGCCTCCGAGGCCGCGGATACCCAGCCAGCAAAACACCATCACTGTGCTTCCAGCCGCACACACAATCGCAAGGTTCAGCGATCCCCATCGGTCGGCCATTGCAGTGGGGATAACACGGCCTGGGATCGATCCGACATTTAGGAGTGTGACCAGGTATGGCGCAAAGCTCTCACCGGACACTCCACGGGATGTCGCATACAGCTGGATGTAAAAGAAGGGCACATAGAGAGCCAGAAACGCAAACAAGCCTCCGGCCACGAACAGCACGTACGGCCAATCCATGAATGCAGTGTTGTCGATGAAATAGCTCCAGTCTCTCTTCCTCCCTGCTTTTGTCGGCGGCACCCTAGTTCGCATGAATGCCACCGGGATTGTTGACACCCCCAGCAAGATAAATGCAATAGCTCTCGTCGCCCATCCAAACCCAGATTTTGATAGAACTTTGCTGAATACTACTGGAAACACCGTGCCGGCCACCGGAGATCCCACGCTGGACAATCCCAGCGCCAACGCCCTATGCCGGCGGAAATACTGCCCGAGAATGGCCGCCGATGGCAAGAAAGTCAACCCCATCCCACAGCCCATCGCCACGCCCTGCGCGAGCATGACCTGCCAGTACGTGGTGCATAAGGATGTCATGAACTGTCCCAGCACTGTCAAGGCCTGGCCTGTGATGAGCAGGTGCCGGAAGTAGCCTGCGTCGTATAGCGGCCCAGCGATGACGCCGACGAAGAAGAGGAGTGCTCCCTGGGCCGATCCGATCCAGCTGATTTGCGAAGAGGTGTGGGATGATAGGAGGGATGTCTCATAATGGGCTTGGAAGACGCCAAAGGTGTTGATGACTCCCCAGGTGCTGACGAGAATGGCGGTCGAGCCGAGGACCTGGAGCCAGGCTTGTAGTCCGCCATCTGGCGGATCATCAGGAGTTGGCACAGGTGGTTGCTGGCTTGTTGATGCTGGTTCTGGGTATTCCGAAAGATTGGCAGTGACTGCAGTATTCTTTTGTTCTTCGAGCTGGATTGAAACGTCGACCTCGGTACGATCGGACTCGGATGCAAATGCGGGTTCTGGGTCTTTGTCCATTATGGCAATGGCAAGGCGCGGTGACGCGACTTTTTCTCCGGACAGAGGTGTGTAGGCTTTCTGGACCTCGTCACTCGAGGAATGTTGTCGGATGCTGTTAATGCATGGCAAAAAGCCCAAGATAAGTATTCGCTGCCAGGCCGAGCACCTATCCCCTGTACTGGTGGGATTTGGTGGCGCCCTCCAAAACCCAGTCGACGGCGGGATTGCGCTTAACGCGACGACAAGTTGTCGGCGACCACGAAACTGTAACTTATACCTATAGTTTCTTTTTGAGCAAATCTAGGACCGTCGATCTTATATCCTAGTAGATATTGAATGGCCCATGCTTTTAGTCAGCTTTGTTCATGGGATCGGGAGCTTTGCTCGAGCCGACGACACAGTAACCAAGTAAGCAAGTCTACCCGCGGATGCGCTAACGCACCGCTCCCCCGCGCTCCCCGCATTCGACCCGGAAGAGGACATAGCTCATGGGAGACGTTTGGCGAGAGCAACACCAGCAGCATTATCAGTGACAAGGCGCCACTGACTGCCTATTCGTGATATCTCAAACAAGACGTTGCCCAGGGTCCGGAAGTGTCTTGTGTCATGTCCTGCGGGCTCAAGTCCTAATACCCCCTGCTTCACACTGGTTGCTGAGGAGCATGCCATTCAAGGCCGTGACACACGATAAGAGTTGGGGAAGGCTTGCGGCAGTCCTACAGTTATCTTCACCACACCGATTATGCGCTTTTGTGTGCTTGATCTCGAGCCGGCGCATCTGCCGAAGGGACTTGCAGGTTTGGAAGCGCCGGCGGCCCCACTTCCGGATCGGAGCCGAGGGCCAGGGTCCCTCCGTACATGGACACATGAGCTGCCCAGGCCAGGCCAGAAAACTTTAGGTGGTAAACATGTTCAAGTTTCAGATGGAAAAAAAAAAGAAGAGATCTGGATGGAAAAACAGAGGAGCTCTCAGCCCCTGTATGAAATGTTCATGCGAGTTAGAGTGGCATTAGAAACCATATACTTGAACGAGTGATGACAACCATCGACACATGCTTTGGTGCCCGGGCCAAGATCTCGGCGAACAAGTGGCTCCACCTGGAATGAAGGGTTGAGAACTTCGACCTGAGCTGGGAATATCACCCATACGTCAACGGAGAAAGCAAGAACTACCTGATATTATCGCTTGCTTATGTGAAGAAGTATAAGGCGAATTCATAGGGTCTTATCGAGTTAGGGCTCCATCTAACTCTCATGGATCCTGGGTATGTTTATCCGCCAGGTCGTTGTCTAACGTGACCCCCTTGTGTTGCTAAAGCAACCCATGGCGTTGACGTGGGTAAACAAACACACTGAGCGACAAAAGGCGGTTGTACCATCACATGCACCAAAGACAACATATGTAGGAGGCCATTCAAGCAGGTATAAGACGAGTATGTACACACCCATTAAGAAGTCATATATCCAATCATCAGTCATTACACCAACTCCGTGCCCTGTTATCACCATCCCATTACGATGCCGACCACCGATACAATCCAAACATTTTAGCTCAACCGACCCAACCCAATCCAAACCACCCAACATGTCACTTCAAAATACATGCGTACAGATGCAAGCGGGTCCTGCGAGGGTTTCATACCTAAGCGCACCAGACTTTCCTGTATTCTGAACAAAAATAAAAAAACGTTCACGGTTTCCCGCTTTCTGGCTCGATAACTATTTGCGGAATTTGGTCTAACCTCAAGCTCGGTAACCTCCTGAGACTGGGTAACCTAGGGATACCTTCGCTCACAGTGATTCTGTCTTGCTGTTGCTGCTGGTGTTGTTGTTGTTGTTGTTGTTGTTGTTGCGGCTGACCACTCGAGTCCTGGCTTGTTCCTGTCCCTGTCTCTGCCGTCATTAGCCCGGCATCACTTTCCCCATTATTTCTCTCCTCGGGTCTCAATTCTGCTGGACTCGATATAGGAACCAGACCTGGACTCGGCCCCGGATACTGCGGAGGAGGATCTGGGTAGGGACTTTGGCTTCTGCTTGCAATGCCAGAGGCCGAGCTTCTCCTTGAACCGATTGGCGTCATGAAGCTCTCCCCACCGAGACTGACTTCATCATAGCTCGGGGGAGGACGATCGCCCAAATCCACATCCTCGAATGTGATGACCACAGGAGTCGAGCCGGCCTGTGGGCTAGGAGATGCAATTGGGCTCAACACGGGAGAGCTTGCTCGTGATCGGTTCAATGGTGATGCATAAGGGGAATCCGGACGGAGAGCAGCAGAGTGGGTCGTGTTGATGGAGAGAGCACCGACCGAAGCGCCCGAAGCGGAGCGACCGCGGTTGCTGAGCAGGCTGAGAGAATCAGCTGCGGGCGGTGCGGCGTCGGAGAGTAGGCCAACCCGTTCGGTGCTGACAGCACTGTTGGAGCGAATGCGGGTGCCGTCAGCGCGGGCGATCCCGATGTCGGCGTAGGCCACAGTGCTGGCAGAGCGCTGGCGGGTTTCCCGGATGCGTTCATGCTGCTGGCGCAATTCCTCGATTTCCCGAGAAGCCTGGAGCGCATCCTGCCGGGCTCGTTCACGGAGCCGTTGCAGTGCGACGGTATCGTTGTTGGCGCGTGCCTCACGGCGCAAGCGACGGCGTTCTTCTCGCTCTGCCTGTTGGCGACGGCGGGCGGCGCGGATCCTGTAGAGGGCCTCCATCTCTTCGTCTCGTAAAGCTTCCTCCTCTTCCTCGGTGCGCAACTCAACAACCACATCGATACCATCGCGCTCTCCTTCACGAGCGATGACCGTCTCGTTCTCCGCAGGCTTAGGTCGGTAAGGGGGTAGAGTCATGACACTTCGTACCGAGGTAGTGCGGTCGACACCACCTCCGGGGGCAGACTGTTGACCATTGTTAATGTTATTGTGCAGCTGCGCTTCAGCCAAAGATTCCTCTAGGGCGTCCTGATTTTGGCGGTTAATTTGACTCGTGGTTGGAATATCATCGTCATGGCGCTGGGCCTGTTTATACGTGTATGAACGCGCGTGTTTGCGATAAAAGTAATGACATATGATAGCAAGCGCGATGGTGAACATAATTGCAGCGAGGATATATATAACAATCTACAGACAGCAGCTCTTGTTAGAGAGAACGAACAGCAGATGGAGCAGCAGTAGGTGACTGACTCGGGAGCTATGGTTGTTGTGATGGTTGGCAATCTGACTAGCAAGCCGTGGTAGCAAGCCATTATCGGCTACTCGCAGCGGCACGGGGGCGGAGAGCCATCTTCGCAGAACTGGAGGGGCCATTGAAGACAGTAATGGGATTCAAGAGGTCAATTGCAGTGGTCCGGCGCCCAGCTTCTCCATGCGAAGGCCAGGCTTTGTCTTCATCGCCAAAATCCCCGGAGGGAAGCCGAAAGTCGATTGTGAGGCTATCCAGATCTGTTGAATGCAAAATTGCAGCAATAACAAAATGGAAAGCTTGCTTGTGTTTCGGTGACAAGAGGGTCGCAGCCCTCGGGGAGCTGGAACAATGAGGGGTTCTGACGACGAAGCAAGGGTCGCAGGCTTTGTGCAACGTCTCGGCTCTCGATGTGCTCAGAGCCAGGTCGCCAGGTTAGCGACGGGTCGGTTTCAATCAGGGCTGTTGACGTTGTGCAAAACAAACGTGATGCAAAGACAGATGGACGACGCTGAACAGATAAAGAAAAGAGGAGGAAAAAAAACAAAAGATTTGGACCTCGGGCGCGTGCTGATGTTGCAGCGGCTGGAGTGCTGTTGCATTGCTTCCTTCGACTTTCCCCAAGAGCGCCAAGCCTTGGGCCGCGGCGTCAGGTGGTAGGTCGAAGGCCGTGGGCTGTGGGCTGCTGGCGCCCCTCAGTGGATCGCGGGGGCGCTGTGGGTTTTCAGGTTCTCCAATTGGCCCCCTGGGCCATATGGATCAGCACCCGCGAGACGCATAAGTATATTTGGGATGTTTGCTTGTTCGGGCGTGCCCCTGTCAATCCAAGTCCACTTTGCCGGGTGGTTGCATCCATCAGAAATAACGAAAATCCTTTGTGGGAAGCTCATTCTCATATCAAAGCGAACCCTCCAAGGGTTCGTCATAAAATATTAAGGTATTGTTTCAGTTGCAACCTAAGGCATTCGAGGTCAGTCGAGCCTCTCTCCAGGGCTTTGCTGGTGCGGATCGTACGGCTGCCTACATAGTAAGGACTGTTTCCCCATTCCCTGTCCGCTGCTCGAGGCCAACCATAGGCTATAGCCGCCGCGAAGTTGTCGTTGGCCGCCCCAACCATAGCGCAACAGGCCATCCCCTCAAAACGGCCAACTGAGCGGCCATTGCCCTTCTATCCTGGTGACCAAAGCAATGACGAAGGCGCCACACGGCCTGGCCTGGTCTCAGCCCGCCCCTCCAATCCTTTTTATCAATTAGGCAGAATCACGTCCCCTTCCTTAACAGAAGGCTATGCCGGTCTGACCTCTGTCGGGCACAGCACACAGCTCCTTACGGAACGTTCTTCGCTTGCCTGCTTGCTTGCTGCCATGCACCCCAGAGAAGCACAACTCCGAGCGTGGCATTGCTGCAAGCCAAGCCTGACAGAGACATCCATCCATAGGCGCTTAATAACTCTCGATTTGCACACAAACGGCCTCGCCACCTGATGTGACAACAGCGATATTGGCGACGGAGTGGACGCTCGAGTTTTCGTATTGAAGTGTTTGCGTCACAAGTGTTCGATCTGCTACCGGGGCGCAGTTTTCACTATGGATGCCAAAGATGAGAATTTTGACATCAGGATGGTGTTCGGTTTGAATGTTCCTATCCAGGTGCCTAGCCGCCGACCCGACGCGCAGCGGTCGCCATTGATGGGCCAGAGAATCCCGGATGATACAACTGGCCGGTCTTGTTAGCGGCCTAAGGAGGTAGGGGTAGTTAAACAGGTAAGTAGGTATTGATCGCCCAGCATGCTGCTTTCAACCAGACCCACGCCTTCAAGCCTTTTGGTGGCTATCATAACTGCTTTCTAGAGGCTGAAGTTGAAGGTCCTCCTAAGGCCCGGCCTTCCTTTCAGTTCCTCTCAGCATGGGTCGATCCAAAGAAAGGAGCCCCCTGGCCTTCTTGATGGACAAAGAACGAACCTGAGGTTAGAGACCAGGTGACCCGCCGTAACAGTTCCCTACTTCCCCAGGCCGTCACCCGTGCCCTTCCATCCGGTTCCGAATTCCGAGTCCCGACTCCCGAATCCCAAGAGCGGACTCACACCTTTTCCGGATCAAAACCAACGGCCCCACTTCCACATGCTTGCCGGGCCTATCTATACAGTAATCAACCTCGTTCCCATTGCATCATCCCGCACATCCCAGTCACTTTTGCCTTTAACTGGCTTGCCATTGGCATATAACATTCTTTTGTGTGAGATAGCATTCCGACGTCATTTCAAGCCTTTGTTGTCATTTGCAGTCAGTATATCGCGCGCGAAACGGCTTCTATGCCACTCCGGTTACTCCACGTTCCCCAGCTTCTCTTTTTTCTCGACCTCGGTTCCAGAAGACACGGCTATCAACCATGACAGACCAGCAGGAAGACCCTATCATCAAAGCATTGCAGGAGTACACAACGTAGGTACAGAAAAGATGCTAAGAATCAGTGAGCGATACTCAGCGTGTCTTACTCTTGGACTGCTCAGCTGCGATGTGTCCGACGCCCTATGCAAGCTTAAAGTACCGCACGGCGGCTTCCTGCCAGGTCTCACCATGTGGTCCCCCCAACGCCAGGATGGCAACACAAAAATCATAGGCCCGGCCTATACGGTTCAGTATGCTCCTCTGGATGATCCCAGGCCGAAGCATCCGAGTCATTATGTGAGATTGCGCCCTTCTTGTGCTGAGAACCTTTCAGCAACCACGGACTGACATCGTACAGATCGACTCTGTCCCGGCCGGTGCTGTTGTCTTCGTGACTACTATCCAACAGACGTCAAATGCTCTGTACGGGGGGTTGATGTCGACCCGGGCCAAAGCATTAGGTGCTGTTGGATCTGTAATCAACGGCCGCTTCCGCGACCTGCAGGAGCAGAGGGAATTGAACTATCCGGTGTGCAATCATCCTCTTTACCCATTAGATGATAGCGATACTAACTGCTTGAATAGGTTTTTGCCCGTGGCGTTGGCACTGCACCCCCTGGCCCTGTGCTCAAAGTGGTTGGTGTCAACATCCCGGTAGAGGTTGAGGCCGATAAAGGGCCCATCACAATCAACCCTGGAGACTACCTTATTGGTGACGTCAACGGTGTTGTCGTGCTTCCAAAGGAGTTAGCTGAAAAGGCCTTACCGCTCATGGCGAAACAGGTAGAGGCCGATTCTAAGATGGCTGTAGAGATTCAGAAGGGTATGACCTTTACAGAAGCTAGCAAACGCTTCCGGCTATGAAATTTTTTTTGATACCTAGATATGGAAGGTCTTTAATCACATTTTGATTCATTGTCTACTGACAGTTTGAAGTCCTTTTTTTCTCACCTTTGATCCACTGAACATCCATTCGACTTCATCCCGTAACATTGCTCGGATGACCAGCCAGCTTCTCTCTTGACAGACCCAACTAAGGTCCAGCTTAGTGCTTCGCAGCTTTGAATATGACTATTCTAGGATCACACAAAGAGGCTGTCCAAAACCAAGAGAGGTCCTTGATTGCCTCAGCATCTTCATAGCCCAAGACTTTGTAGTCAACAAGCTCTGCCTTGGCGAATAATCCAACCTACTCCTCGTCCAAGATATTCAAAAGCACACCCCCTAACTCAATTGGTGGCTCAGAGTTAATCGTCATCCCGTATCCATGACCCCCTTCGATTGGCTTGGTCCACCTCACAAGGACTCCCATGCTCTTCTTCTTTGTAAGCCCTACTCAACGGCCTCGACTAGATACCGACCAAGTCCCCCCCCGGCTTCGAATACCTGCCCATGTTTCCCACCATCGCCTCCAGGTTGTCTAATTGGCCAGCGTAGTTGAAGACAAAGCTGGCCATATCCACTAGTAACTTTCCTCTCGCAGTGGCAAGGTGCTCCAAGGACTGAGAGACATACCGCGGGAAAAACGCACCACGTCGCGGCTGAGCGATTTTCCGTGCTCTCTGGCGATCTGGAGCTACTTGGGCGAGAGATCCATGGTATCGACGGAAGATGCCCCAAGGACGATGGCATCCGGGCGATGAGACTGCTTTCTCGACCGAGGTCAAGGATTGTTTGGCCAGTAAGATCGACCAGGGAGCACTTGGTTAGTAGTTTTGCAGAAGGCTAATCGCCGTTTGGGCAAAGCCGTCACATATTCGGCTTGTTTAGCGTAGTCCTTCTTGGCTTACTCGATAGTGGTCATGATGATTGAACAATGGCTTAGTCTCTGTTGATGAGGAGATGGTGGTAATAATGGGCTGAAGGATGACACCAGAGCGGTGAATCACTTGCGCCCTGAGAGGGATGAGTTACAAAGCGTTATTTTCCCATGGCCTGCTCTTTCCCTACATCTCTCGGGCCATCTGCACCTATCATATATACATGGTTAGGAAGTCATGCTCTGCCATACGGACTGTTTCATGCCATGTCTCAAAATATTCTGGAGAGCCACAAGACCGACACGTAGAAGTGTGGTATGAGAGCATATAATACCATTAGAGCCAGGTCTCATCGTCTTACAATGCTAAATACACAAAACAGATATAGCAAAGCCGAAGATACAGCACGTTATCCTGTCACAAGCTTGGCCTCGTCTTTCGGAAAACGACAATTGTGGTTAAGAAGGTTGCATGTGTATGACGTATGGGTGCAAAAGTTGGTCATTGGCTCTGCTGTGTGATTGTGTCAGCGACCAACGGCAGTGTCGATCCAGGTAACTCATATCTGCCGATGCCATTGGCCCTGTCAATGGATATTCAATCCTGCTCTGAGCACCAAGTGCGTCATTGGACGGGGCCTTGAATACGAGACTCAAACAGATCATGGGATTGTGTATCACCTAGATGTGTTGGAACTCTCGAACTATGTAAGAATGCCTTGACAGGCCTTGAACGTTAGGCGCCCTGCGGGGACCTTATTCTGATTCCTCCTCTGCTTCGTTTTCTTCCTCGACTTCATCCTCCTCAACTTTTACCAGCGTAGCACAGGCGATGCGGGCGCCGCTTGCGTCGTGGAAAACGATTGATCTGTTTCCAATATACCCCAGTTGGATGATATTCATCGCCGTGTACGGATCATTGAACCTGTACCCATGGTCAGAATTGAGCAGTGGTTACGTAAAAGTACTGTTTTCCCCCCTCCCCTTTTCCAAGAGCGGAAAGAGTATCACATACTCTTTTTTGACATCTGGTCCTGACACCGTACCATACTTTCCAGACAAGTCTCCCACCTCACAAGTTTGTGGCATTGAGCTGTCACATGGCGGTGTATCCCCACGGACGTAGGAGTCAAGGTGTCCCCCCGTTTCCAGGCAGTCTCCGTTTTCAGGCACAGGACGCAAGTGAATGTGATACTCTACCAAAAGTGATCTCAGTCAGCACTCCACAATTTGTGAGTTTTATGTCCAACACGTACTATAAGGTGCTTGATCTGGATCTAGACCAGTCACATCGATCGTGTAGTTGATCCCGACTGTGTGCGCAACCGCCGTCACTGTACCCTTTACTGCAAGAGAGTCAAACGTAGCAACCCAAGTTTCTCCGATTACTGGGTTGTTTCGCACCGGCCGAGCATCTCCCAACTTGCCTGTTGTATGGTTGGTTGACTGACAAGCCACAAGGACGAAGATGCCAAGAAAGTTGAGCGAGAAGATCTGCATGCTGAAAACTCTGTTGAAAAGACTAAACCCTTGGACAATATTTTTTGGCAAGATAATGAATGCTGGCATCCAAGACCACACTTCTTATAGCATAGACTCGTAGACTTGGGAACACAACAATAAAATAAGAGGGGTTGACGGCGCATCAAAAAATTTTAATCAGACAAAGAGATCATGGCTCTGATCTCTTGATATCTTTGTTCAAAGTGAACCAAGCCAATAAGTTTACTTCATCAGCCGCAGCCAATATCGAGTTGGGGGTCCGACCCGGCAGGTAATGGGCCGGACTTCGGCATAGCGATAGCGGGTCTCTTCCGGCTGTATGGATAAGTTATGGGATGCTGATGCCAAGCAGGGGAACATGATAACTTGAGAGAGATGAAGGGCACGCTCAGAGGCCGGCTGTAAGCAATTTCTATTATTTCGTTTATAGATGCGGATGTCAATTCATTAGTATTTACTCTTGCCGGCATTCAAAGTCCGATCGGACTCCCGAGGGGCAAAGACGTTCATTGGTTATGATGGCCAGGGGTAGAGCTATCAAACAGAGCAAAGCTTAATCAACGTTTGCCAGATGGTAAGGCATGGGGTACTGCACCACAACCCCCCTAAAGTGACGGTCGTTTTGAGAAGTTCCTGCCGGTACAGCTGACAGTTCTCCGAAGCTCAAAGGATGCAGGTTGACTGAACTAGGACACACCACGACCAACTCTGGATCTGACAATGACGACAGAGGGTATAACTTTCTAAGCCCAGGGGAAGATGTATTAATGAAGACAGGTGCAAAACTATGCTGATATTCGTCGTTGGTATGTGCGAAATCGTAAACAGTGGTTCGCACGATGGATCAAAAACTGCAATCTAGCTTACAAAGTGGCTTGTAAGCTCAGATCCAGGTATCATTAGGGATGCGAAGTTTGATTTCAAGAGAAGAACTCGCCCAACTGAAGGAGCAGACCGCAACATTGATGTCACTCCGTCTGCCATCTTTGATTATGGAGAAAGGGCTGACGTTATCGAGATATCTGACACAGGCCTTCGAAACTTCATGAAGCTGAGTTAGACGCCACCTGCGTACGAGTTCTTCCGTAGGCAAAAGCTTGATCCTGGTTTTCCACCGCTCACAGACATCGACATACGCACGGGTCCCACGGTCCGGCCCGTCCGGGGTATGATTTGAGTCAAGTCCCTCCCTGTCTCTTTGGTCAAAAACTCTCACTATTTTGAGGCGACGACTAAATTGGCTTGAGCGATTGAAGAATGACTAATGTATGACCACAGCAGACTCGCAAAGCATGAGGAACATCCCCGCTGAGGGCTTCGTCTTACCCGCTGGAAACCAAAAAGAATTTTAATGAAACTGGACTGTAGTGATCACCCAGCTGCCTGGGTTGTTCGTAGTCGGTCCGAGATCTTTGGCCCAAAGAATCTCTTCGCAGCTCGAGTTCGTTGTCACCGCCCTCGATATATCTATCTATTGGCCGAAGAACGGGAAGCACTATTGGAGAAACAGCAAAAGCGCAGTGTGATGTTCGTGACGTGTGATCAGACAATCCGTATTGGGAGCAGAAAAGGGATAGATAAAGTTCTTTACCCCAGTCGACCTAGAAGCAAGCCTGTGGTAGAAAAGCGCTCCATCACCAATCCTCCAGCAAACAAAATCAACACCAGGCTGCAGGTAAAGGCAGTTCCAGGCCCCTCGTTGAGATGCTGGGTGACATTACCACGGCAGGCCCTGCGCACAGATGTTCAACAACCGGCCCCAACGGCTGACGTGCCTGCATCCCAGCATCCTTGGCATGTGGAGGATGAAGAAGATGTGGAAGTTTCAGACAAGTTTCAGCAAAGGTAAACGTCCGTGCCCACGCGCCTTGCTGACGAGAGTACACTTACATAGGTAGATCGATGCTAATGGCGTTGCGGGTATCTCACCGGTCTCACAGGGTCACGATGGAAGATCGGCATTCTAGCCCGGAAAGCACAGACTGCCGACTGGGCAGCTGATACACTACAACAAACTGTACACATCCTGCATCGTGCATGTTGCGCTGGTATTGCACTTACTTACCTACGGATTACGTCGAATCGCGATACTACTCGGCATCGAGAGATCTTGGAAAACTAGGAACACAGGCTTGGGCACACATCGGCTGGACGGGATTCTTACTCCAAACTACCCGAATGCGGTGGTGAGGGTTAACGATGCAACCTTTTGAATTTGGCAATGACAATCTTGCCCAGCACACCTCCTTTGCTCGTTGACCGAGCTCGAAGGGCCGTGTAAGCAGACAACTTATGGGCCTGCTATACTTCCTGCAAATAACTCGGAAAAACCTTGTTCTTCTGCAGTTTGCGATGACTGTTGGGACTTGGACGCTAGGTGCCCTACACTAGCGTACGCTAGTGTAGATGTGATCGGAGGGAGACCGCTGTCGACGACCGTTGTCGACGACCGTTTTCCTTTGATCGTCGCCAAGGTGTTCTCCAGATTCTACTTCCATCATGGTGACAGCTTGGCTAGCAAGGGGATGGCGTTGATGGGTCTGTTCAAGAGCTCTTGGCGATGCTGTGGATCTGTGGTTTTGTTCTTCTCTATCCCGCCATGCCTTGTCTGGCATGGCCCGAACTTCCTCATCCCGTAAAGCCCCGCGACGTGTTCTGATTCGGCCAGTTAGCATCGGCCACCAACGTCGACTGGCGCCCGTGAAGTCTCCGCCAAAGTCTGAGGGCTCTGTCTGGCCGACCAGCCGCTAGCGGACTACGCAATGCTACAGCGGAGGAGCTAGTTTACGTGCACTAGCGTAAACTGTGCGGTTAGCAGGGTTTTGCGCGGCCAGGACGATATCGCTTTCCAAGTCATCAAGGTGAGACCTCAGACCGCGGAGACATAATTTGCCCTTACGCTACAAACGACGAGGAAGTTTGCATTTTCGAAGGCCGGAGAGTCTTTCCGCTGGCGCTGTGCTTAACCTCGCTTCGCGTTGCGCATCCATCCTGCTGTGGATAAGAGGAAGCTAGCGTTGCTCTCCTGCAGAATACATCGCATGAGGGACTCAGGGCAACGGCAATTGGAACGCACTGACTCTGGCGGTACATCTCCGAGCCGTTGAAAGTAGGGTCAGGTAGCAGTTTCTGTATTCCTGCCATTCCAGCTCGATGACTGTCTCTGGCTTTTTCGCACTACACAGTCCTTATCAAATGGCCTCGATCTTATGGAAGGCTAGGCCAACCTCCCAAAATTTGTGGGTCCTCTGGCCGTGTGCACAGACGAGGACCTGCGGGCTAGGCAGGGCTATCCCAAACTCGGTTAGGCCGGCTGCGACGGCGAGCTAGGTTCCAGCGGTCCCCGCACGCCGATTCCTCGATCCAAGAGACCTTGCCCGATTTCTCCAAGCGCCATCTCTGTTCCCATGTGCAACGGTTGGCGGCGCATTGACGTCTGCGACACAAATCGGGGACCGGGGTTGTCGAAGGGCCATAGAACCCCTCCCAATCCACCCTTGCACAAATTGGTCCGCTTCCAAGACCTGCAGAAAGCTGGAGTGCTGGACGTGCGTCGTTGTGCGAGCTGCAGCCAAGAACTTGGACGCGGAACGCAAAGCCTGTACTCTGCAAGGGCCGCATTGTTTTCGTGCAACCTATGGAACTGAGGTTGCAAAAACTGCCTCTTTTCTTTGCTCACACCAAGGGGCCGGGCTTGGCATCCACGTTGGGGACCTCCTTCCACTTGTGTTGGGCCCTCGATTTTCTCCGGGCCCTGTCTGTCCGTCGTTAAGGTCAAGGGTCAGGCTCTCGGACCGAGCCAGGGTTGGTTAGGGGCATTGGGCACGACTTTCCAGACTTCAGTGATCAACGAGTGGCCGTTAGCTGCTGTTGTTTTGATGGAGAACAATGGCTGGCTTGGAGTGGTGGCGATTCAAAGGAACCATGCTGACGTTTCTCTGCCCTTGGTCAGATGTTTTGACCCATATTTGTCTCTGAACTGGTCCTTAGCCTTCCATGGAACATGGGACGGGTTAATTGACTGCTTCGCGTAGGTCTCATCCTGGGAGCATGGAGGGGGGGGTGCGCGCGAGGGTGCTCCGGGAATCGAGGCAAGCAAATTAACACGACCTAGCAAGTGTCAGGACGGGGTTTCCGATATCCGGGTAAAAAAGCTCAAATGCATACCTCTGCAGCACCCTTCGATACGGAGCATACCTCGGCGGCGGAGCTAAGACCCCGGGCGGGAAGAGTTAGCGTACGGCAATCTGCCGCACTAGCTTCTCGTTTTCCACACACTGTCCCATCACGGCGCCACAACAGCTACCTCTTACAAGGACAGCTGCAGTCATGGTCGGCCACCAACAGTTATCCATCTCTCCAGAGTCTGAGACTAAGGGCAAAACCCAACAGTGCGGGATCTGAAGATACCCTAACATCCAAGCGCGCAGATTGATGGATTAAATGGATCAAAATTGGCCGGTAGATATCCGAGGAAGGAGCAGCAGTACAACTACTCCTGTAAACTGTTGACACATGGGGAAAAAAGAAGTCTTGTACATGTGAGCAAGATTTTTATGTACGTACTTGCTGAAGGACCTTCGGCTTCATTCCATGAAGGACGACACATTGGCCGAGCCAGAAAACGCAGTGTAAAACTCTTCCAGCACCCCTTCTGACCTTACGCCGTACTCCCCTTAGCTTCTATCCAGACACCCCTCCCCACCATATCCCAGCTTCCGTTTTGGCCGGGGGTGACCGGTCCTACCTGCATGCAGGCCTTACCGAGTTGACCTGGCCTAAAGAGAGGCCCGTGGTCCACTGATCAAAGCTTATACTCACTTAACTCACTTAGCTCCCGGAGCTGGTTCCTGTCTAACATAGCACACTAGCTCTGCCTTACATCTGTCGTCAGTCGCCTCGCCTGGACCCCCGATTAACTTCCCGGACGCGAACTGCTCACCCGTTCTAGACGTCTCTAAGTAAAAGCATACTGGGGACAGCATTTGGCGTGACAATGTCGACAACAACTCCCGAGTATGACTATGATATCTACGATTCTCGGAGCGGCGTGGCCATAGCCGCCGTGTCGGCATGCCTCAGCGTCGCCTTCACTGCAGTCGCTTTGCGAGTATACACACGAGCTGTCATGATCCGGCAGTTCGGTGCTGATGATTGGGCTGCCGTTGTGGCCTATCTTCTTGCTTTGGCTAGCGGCCTGTTCGTGGCAACAAGTATGCTCAGGACCACCTGATCAGTCTGAAATGGAACTCCGGTTGCTAACAATTCCCTCAGATGTGATGTTTGGGCACGGAAAGCACTTGGCTTACGTGATTCAGGAGGGAATCCCGTTGTGGAAGTACTTTAGGGTAAGCCAGGGCTGTGTTGATGCTGTTCGGGTGCTTGACGGGGACTAACTCGCGGCAAAGCATTTTTATATTTCGATTGTGCTGTATAACGGCTCATTGACGGCCACTAAACTCACCTTCCTGCTTCAGTATTATCGAATCTTGGGCGGGACGGGTCGCATGCGGAAGGCTGTTATCGTTGCTTTTGTCATCGTGGGTCTGTGGTCAGTCTCTCAGCTTCTTGTCGTCATCTTCACCTGCTCGCCCATCGAAAAGTTCTGGAATTCGGATCTCCCGGGGACCTGCATCCCTAACCTGCCTTTCTGGTATATCAACGCGGCTGGCAACATCGTTACCGATATCATCGTCTTCCTTTTGCCACTGCCATCGCTCACCCGCCTCAACCTGCGCAAAGGGCAGAAACTTGGTTTGATTGGTGTCTTCTCTCTCGGTTTCTTCGTACGTACCAACCGGCCTGGACACAAAGTTAGTGAAGTGTTTGCTAACCAGTTCTACTCAGACTTGCGCCATTTCCGTCATTCGCATCCAATATCTGAAGCTCAGTACTGATGTGACCTGGGACAACGTCCCGTCATCTTGCTGGTCCATTGGCGAGCTCTGCTCCGGTATCACCTGTGCTTGCTTGCCGACTCTTCGCCCCTTGCTAGCTAAGGTGATTCCTGGCATGTCAATCCATAGCCAGAGCAGCCAGCAAAAGTACTACCGTCGGTCGACTGGCCGTGACTTCTCGAATGCCAGTCGGCTCAAGAGCACAGACGAGAACGGCAGCAGCCGCGGCATCATGTATCCTGAAGATTTGGAGATGCAGAGTGACAATGGCTCCGACAAAGAGATCCGTATTGCTGTCAATCGCCAAGATGGTAGCAGCAATTTCAACAAGGACTCCTCGAGGTCTCTCGACAAGCTGCGGCTAGGACTGAACACTACTGTTAAGACCGAGATAAAGGTTGGCACACCCACGCACGGGGCGTGGTCTCAGGATGGTTACCCTAGGGGTATTGAGGTCAAGAGGGATTTCATCACGACCACTCGGGAGTCTTAAACGGCTATGCCTTGATTTTTTTTTGATTACTCTCTTTCTGTGTATATCTTCCTCTGTTTTCTATACCATATGGGCTACAACGGATGGAATTAACTAGAATCTGGGAACAAGGTATTTGGGATATCAAATTCTTTGTGTGTACCTGGATGCCTGCTGAGATGATTTTTTGGAGGGAAAAATAATAGACGTTTGACCAAAGTGATTTGATATCATCCCCCTTGTCTTGTTTGGCTAAGAGTGGCGTTTATGATAGAGCTTGTATGCTGGGAAGAGTTTACCGCTTGAACTCCCAAATGTCTGACCTACCGAAACCCTTTCAGCTCCCGGCCCCTTTTCCTCATCGGAAAGATAAACTTTCGGCATTTGCCCCTAATTCTTACAGCGATTGTGTTGAAACAACACAGCAGACGCTTCAGCCCTCACTTCTCAGTTTCTGGTGCTTCAGTGTATTTGGCATGTCGAAGTAGTAGTGTGTGGTATGCGACCCCTTCCCTGAGGACTCGCATGCGAAGGTGTGACTGACAATCAAACATTAAAATCCAGAAGGTTGAAACATGCACACCTAGCATTGCGTAGATCCGGTGTTACAAAGATGATCACGGCACACTGCTGGATTGGAAACGTTCCACACCATCGACTTGAATCGAGCTCTTAATTTTGACGTTGCGAACTTTGTGTAACAATGCCATGTGGCTTGAGCCTCCAAACGTGTTTCACCCGATCTTCCAAAGAGCAATGATATGCATGCGCAATTTCGAATTAAAGTGTGCCGTGCCCACACAGCACGGGTAAAAGAACAGGATGAGACAGATCAGGCTGCGGCACTGCTGGTAATCCTCCCGTATGCGATCCTTTCCCTCGGGACCCAACAGCACGTCATGATGTGGTACAGGGCGAACTGCAGCGCGGCGGCAGTTGCCAATTGCCATATCAACTGCTTAATAAGTCCTCACGGAGTCACGGGATCTAGATAATGTTTGTGTGGTTGCGCTGACTGTTTGATAGGCTTCCGTCCCTGCAGTTCTGCTATTCCGTGTCACACAGCAAAACTCCAAATTCTGGGCAGCTTCAAAACTGCAAGAAAGAGGTCAAGGTAACTTCAATTGTTCCACCTTTTTGCTGCTGGCCCGCCTCTGTTGCAAATCAGGTACGAATTGACAGCTTTCCAACCATTCTCTCTCTTGGCAAGTTTATTCTCATTTGCTGGGCGTTGTATGGAGCAATCCGCAAGAGATGGAGGTCAATGGAGCACGGCACTCATTCTGTTTGGGCCCAGACCACCAGGATCCATAATTCAGATGTTGTGGATGTTCCATCACCACTCCCACTGCACCCCGTAGGTTGTGGAAATGCGATCCACTACCCTGGGACGAGATAACGGCCTCATTGCAGAACACAAAAATTTTGAAAGCGATACCGAGCTGCACATCGAAATCAAGAGGGCAATCAACCGATTCTCAAGATCGCAAGCAGCATTGTGTGGCGAGACTGCAGCCCGGACCAACCAAGACGTGCGGTGCGTCAACAATCGCAGTTTTTGAAGCCCAGCGATGCGGTAGCGATAAGCCATAGAAGCAGGAAACACATGTCGCAATCGCTCTGGGTGTTTGCATCAGCCGCATGCCACACCTTGTGGTTGGGCTCTGGGTCTTTAAGCTTTGCAGCCTCCCCCGCGATTGCGATGGCGTGCCGGCCCACGCTGATGACATCAACACACTAACGAACTCAACCCCCCAGTCCTGATCCCATCAACCATCCTGCTGGAGCCATATCGCTCGTGAGATGGATACCGGAGGCTGCCTTGGCGTCTTCATCGTCTTGTGATCATTGGACAGATGCACGGTTTTGTCAGTTTGGGGTGAGAGGCGTCAACACCTAGCCTCACATGTCCGGAGACAGGGTTGAAAAAAAAGTTCAAACGTGCTCCCTAGCATACAGGAGCAATGGAAGTATAGGCGGTGATGGAAATGGAGTAACCTCGTCTACTAGCAATCCAGATGTCTATATAAATCAACCTTTGTTGTCCTATTTGTTTGTTTGAATCCAGTATCCAGAGCCAGTTGCCCGGTCTTGTCAACCCTCAGGCTGGACAAGAATCAGTATCCAAATTCTCTTTCATAATTGTCAACTGTCCAGATCAGCTCTTCACGGCTCTTCAGTATTATGGCAGACGCTGGACGGCACGTCGCGGTCTCCGCGACTGTGACGGATGAAAAGTGTGCAGCTGTGCTGGACGAGAAGCAAATCGCCAGCTCCGAGAGTCAAATAAGCCACACAGACGATGAAGGCAATGAAATTACGTGGACTGAGGAGGAAGAGAAGAGGTTGGTTAGGAAGTATGTGATTTCGAACTGTGAATGTGGGGGAAAAAATCAAACGATTTACCAGTACTAACGGATTGATTTCTAGGATCGACACAATGGTTTTGCCCATTCTGATCATTTGCTTCTTCGCACTTCAGCTTGACCGTGGCAACATGTTGGTTCTCTTAATGTTACACCCAATTTTGATTTACAATAGGTTCTAACCTTATGTGCAGCGGCAATGCCATGACTGATTTCTTCCTGCAGGAAGTTGGCATCACCCAGTACCAGTTCAACATTGGCCAGCAGCTACTGTCTGCTGGTATCGTTCTTCTTGAGGTTCCCAGCAACATCATCCTCTATCGGCTCGGCCCCTCGTTATGGATTGGATTCCAGATTCTCGCTTGGGGCTCCGTTGCAACATTCCAGGCCTTCATCAAGGGCAAGGGACTGGGCCCGTACTTGACCACCCGTCTGCTGCTCGGTTTGTGCGAATCGGGCTTCATCCCAGCTGGCCTTTTTACCATCACCCGCTGGTATAAGCGGGAGGAAACTAGCAAGCGGTTCGCCTTCTACTTCATCGGCAACATGTTTGCTTCTGCCTGCTCTGGCCTTCTTGCCTATGGCATGTACGTTGCCCCCATATAACCCAGACTATGTGAATATGATCATAGCTAACATTTGGACAGCCTTCACATGAGAGGAATCTGCGGCCTCAGTGGCTGGCAATGGCTCTTCATGCTTGAGGGTCTCTTTACCATTCTGTGTGGCTTTATCTTCCTCTTCCTGTTCCCACGCTCTACTGCGAGGCCAGTTTCTCTCGCAGGCGTCCGTTTCTTCAGCGAGCGCGAGTCTCAGATCCTTACGCAGCGTGTCCTGCGTGACGACCCGTCCAAGTTTCAGCCGCACAAGAATGTCAGCCTCGCCGAGGTGAAGGCGACAGTACGTTGTCCCAGAAGTCAGAACCTCAGGAGAGTCAAGACTCACACAATGACCCTTTGTAGTTCACTAACTGGCGCCTGCTCCCACATTTCCTCGCAACCGTCCTTGGCATGGCTCCTGCTCACACTATGGGCGCGTATGCTCCCACGCTTATTGCGTCATTTGGCTACAACAGGCTCAAGGCCAACGCTATGGCTTCCGTTAGCGCTTGGGGCTTGTTTGTGCTGAATATTGTTTGGGGTTTGCTTGCCGATAAGTTCCAGCGCAGAGGCTTGCTCATTTTTCTGGCTGTTGTCATTTACTGGGGCTTTACGGTAAGAATTTCCCTTCCTGTTCCTTGCCATATCTCGGGCAAGCCCTCAAACTGATGCCTCCGGTTTTGATAGCTCGGCAATCGCATTCTTATTGAGTCAACGAACCGCGACCTGCGTTTCGGTATCCTTACCGTTTCTCTTATGTTCCAAGCTCCATGGCGTACGTTAATCGCTTCCCTTGTGTGTCTCTGAGCAACTTCAAGAGCTGACTTTTGGCTTAGACGCTACAAACGGTTCGTGGATGGCGCTTAACGCCCGGTCCGCTGGCGAGCGATCTATCACCATGGCCATTTTCGTGACGGGCGCCAACCTTGCAGGCATCATTGGTAGCCAGATCTTCCAAGCTGAGGACGCTCCCGTGTACCGGACTGGCTGGACCGTCATTATGGTCCTGGTTTCGTTGTCTCTGTGCTCTGTCATTGTTGCCAACCTACAGTACTGGCTCTTGAACAAGTTTCAGAAGAGGCAGGGCAAGGACAGATACCATTACTAATGAGTTTGAAGGTTATGGTTTGGGTTAATAGGGTTGAAAACTTTATCATGGATTAAATATCTGCAGGGTTTGGCCAAAAGTTGCGATTTCTGGTTGGTGTCGACAATTGACTAGAGCATGTATATGTCTCCGCATTTTGGAGCTGTTTCCTTTGGCCAAGAGTGCGAGTGTATCATAAAACGAAGGGTGGCTGGTTTACTTTATCCATGGGGGACAATTTCAGTGCACTACAACCACACAAGTCCATTTCTGACACTTGAAGTCAACCCGTTTTCTCCCTCCGATATGCTACAGAGCAACAGACGGACTTTTCACCACAGCTGCGCGCATACTTAGACATCAGGTAGTCAACTGCTCCATAAGACGACTTAAGAAAAACAATATAGTGCTGAAACTTCAGCTGGCTTAGCTAGCACACACACAGTTGGATGCGTTAGCGTTGTGTAATCATGATCATGCAGCAGTCTGCTTGGAGCACAGCAAATCTCCGCTCAGCCGTTCACGCGGCACAAAGATATCATAGGTAATTTGCCCCAAACGAAAGACTGGAAAATTTAAAGAGTATTCCTTGCAGGTGTGTGTTTGTGCAATTGCTGTTCCACATATTTGGCCCTCTTTAACTGCACTTCATGATTAGGATGGCCTAGCTTATGGGATACACCTGGCTCGTTTGCAGAGCTTGGTATCCATATCTACTCAAAGCTCATTGAAAGAAGTTTTGGGAACGCGGGGTAGAGCTGGTTTGGTGATAGCGTGGCTTTCGCAAAAAAATCTGCAGATTCTGACTTCGATACTCTCATCGTCGTTTAAACTTTGTATGGATCTCTTAACAACTGCACCCTAAACTCATGACAGCCATCGATGTCGTTAGAAATAAGGCTTTGTTTCAAAAAAGGGGATTAACACTGCACGAGTCAGGGTACTCTGTCAAAGCAACTCCCCGCAAAATGCAACCAGGTCTCGGTTTCAGGATCAAAGACGGCGGCTCTTCACTGGCTGACAAGTTTGCGTTATAGCCAGATCGCACCCTGAGGATGTGGACTACATGCATCGTGTTGGATTGGATCATCGTTGCCTATCGAAAAGCGAACGGAGCCACCAGTCACCAAGCAGCCAGGATTGGTTCCTTCAGGAAGACACTCTAACTCCTTATAGGGCCATTGCCGGTTGTAAAAGCGGGCCCAATATCGCTCCGTATAAAGGTCAACGGACTATGGTCATGCTACCATCCAACCAGAATGCAGGGGTTAATCTTCCTGGTCTTGGCAGGCACACATGCCAACAATCAAACCTTGCAATTTGGGAGAGCCTGGTTTCTAATCTCGCACAGCCCAGCGGGCCATCCTGTCCCGCGGGTAAAGGGGATCCACCCTACAAAACGGGCACGGATCCCCTGGCCAGGTTGGAATGCGATGGGACGTTGTCTCTCCTGCTCACCACCGCGTTGGCATTTTCATATTTGAATTGCTGGGTCGGCTCTGATCTTTCGCTCTTTTCGCTCCCTTCCCCCCTTAGTCGCTCTTTTACTCAAGCACAGTCCGGCAGCAGTCATTCCTTACCAATTCGCCGCCGATTTGCACCTCTTACACAGCTGACACCACGCTGTTCTTTAACATCAAACATCACTAGTGATATCAACGTCAGGAGATCAAAATGCGTGCTCTGTCTTTCCTCGCCCTCGCGGCCCCGCTTGTTTCTGCTATCCAGTTTGAAGCTCCCGTGGCCAACTCTACCATCTTGAAGGGCGACACTGTCAACGTCAAGTGGTCCTTTGTCGACACTGACCCCACGAAGTTCAGTATCTACCTTGTCAACTTTGTCGACTGGCCTCCCTTCTATACCCAAGTGGCCTCCGATGTCCCGACGGATGCTGGAGAATGGAAAGTCAAGGTTCCTTGCGATGTGAACACCTCTTGGGGCTTCCAATTGTGAGCATGCCTGCACGCATGAGATGGCGATGATGATGGAACTTGGGTCTAACACAAGCAATAGCAACGCCATCAACGGCACGAACGTCTATGTCATTCATGCTCAGACCCCTCGCTTCTTTGTCAAGGATGGTACCTGCTCCGGCGAGGCTGATGAGCCAACTGAGGGCAACACTTGCAAGCCTGTCACCGTTACGACCACTGTGACCGCCACTAGCACTGTTACCTCTTGTCCCAATGCTGGTAAGTCTCGAAGTCCTTCATTTGTAATATTCTTCCTATTTCTGAGTTTCGTGTTGCTCTTTATCATCCCATCACCACCATACCATTGTCCCTGACCCTGACGCAACAGAGCAGACCTCAACCGCAATGGCTTCGCAGCAGCCCGCCTCCTCTGAGGCTAAGCCTACTGTTAAAGGTAGTGTTGATGGCCCTGCCCAGCCGGCTGTGACCAACCCCCCTGTGGGCCCCAATGAGTCTCAAAACTACGGCATTACGAGGACGATCTACCAGACCGTTTACGCCGACCTCTCCGAAGCTGATGGCTGTGTGTGCTGAATCACCTGATTGACCAATGCCAAATTCCATCCTGCGGGAAGTTAAGCTGTGTCGAGGCGACGGAGCAAGCCGTTGAAATTAGGTTCAATGCTTTTGCAATTTCTTACTTCGAGGGATAACCCCCTATTGTACCTTTTGGGATAATCTAATAATACGACGTCATGACTGAATTGATTGGCGCGTTTCAACTCTCTCAGTACCAGTTGAGCCAATAATATTAGTGCAAACAGGGCCTTATACCAGAAGACTTTGAACCCAAACATGCTCCTATCAACAATGGCATTAGCACTCGGTATTGGACTTGGTTGATTGTGTTGCGGTTCTTCAATCGGCTCTTTTTCTTACCGTCGCAACCAATAAACCGTTGGTTGCGGGCACTATACAGCGTCAGTCACATAAGCAGGCTCTAAGTTTGAATAGGTATTGTTTGACTTGGTCGAATCCAGTAGAAGCTCATCCATCAAAGTACGACCCGTTGGCTTCAGACCCTCCCAATTCTGTGCATCTGACGTTCCCAGCATGCTGCCTTCGATTTCACGTTGCTGGCAAAAGAAGGTTGATTTGGCTTTGACCACTTAATGACAAATTCCGATCGACTCTTAAATGTGGTGTGACGAGCACTACAAGATACGCCTTAGGAATGACTCAGTATGCAACTCCTCTTGGGTTACAGGGCATCTCAACTCGATTACCTTATCTTGAGGGGGAAACTGCGGCACGATGTAAGGTCTTCAGTTGTCAGATGGTCCAGCAACGACGAGCTCAACTTGTCCAAGTGCAGTGTGCTATTGGCCAACTTGGTTTGAGTGCTTGATTGCCAACCTACCACTCGGCAGACTTGTCATGTAAGTGACAAATAACCTTCCGCAGGCACCTCAAAGGAGCTGTTAGGTAGGACTTATATGCTAAGGTACACGTGTCTCATGCTTCCGTACTAACAGTCGAAATCGCACAGCCATCAGTCTTTTTGCTATTAGAACCCTTCTTGGAAGGGTTGAGAAATTAGTTGGCGACATCAAACATCTTCAAGAACACATACATTACTAAGTCAATAGGTAATAAAGTGGTGAGACTCTTCTGCTGGTCATTGCTCTAAGTACCAAGTGCCGGCATTTCCGGTGCAATGGCCACAAGCCTCAAACAAAGCCCTGTCGCGGATTCAAGTCTGATACTAAATAGCCAGACACTGAGAGTAAGATGAGAGATAAGGTGGCGTTGACAGTGTCGAGGTGTGCCGACCAAGTGGTAACTGAAGTATGGTGCTGACGGACAACTCAAGGACATTCATTAGGTGGGATGAACTTCCAAAAAAAATCTCCCAAATGTAGCAGTGTATAAACCTCCTGTGGTGCGCAGTATTTGCGCAAGCGACAGGTCGTGTGGGAAATAATTGTTGGATCACGAAAGGGTTGCGCCTTCAAGTAAAAAGAAAGTACCAGGAGGTATGCAGTGTAGGAAATGTCGAGACATAACCCCTGGCTTTAATCTTGACATTCATGGCCACTGGATTTGGTGTTGCGGGGTCAAGAGGGGCTGAGGGGCAACCCCACCATCAGGCACAGGCCCGGTACCCCGCCCGGTCGTTGATGGAAGTGGGGAGCTCTTTCTAGATGACAGCCAATCAACATCTCGGATTACCATCGAAAGGCATCGAAGATCCAGAGCTTTCCACGAGCCTTGCGGCGCCCGAAGTGTTCGAGCTGAAATTCCTCAGCATCACCAGCCTGGCTGTCTGTTTCTACAGTTCCGGATTCAAGCCCAGAGCAGATCGAACAACATTACCCACCTGACGCAACATTGCTGGATCTCTCCACCACGAACCTCGAAGATCACTCAACTACCTACCCCTCACCATGTCGACTGCCGAAGAGCTTAAAGCTCTGGGTAACAAGGCCATTGCGGCTAAGAACTTTGATGAGGCAATGTAAGTCAGTACCGTCCTAGCGGGGTATTGCGAAGTTGTGATAGATTACTTGTTGGACGGGGCTGACAACATTCACAGCGACAAGTTTACCCAGGCGATTGCATTGGACCCCAACAATCACATCCTCTACAGCAACCGTTCCGCCGCGTATGCATCCAAAAAGGACTGGGAAAAGGCCCTTTCCGATGCGATTAAGACCACGGAATTGAAGCCCGATTGGCCAAAGGGCTGGGGACGCAAGGGAGCGGCTTTGTTTGGGAAAGGCGACCTGCTTGGGGCTCATGATGCCTATGAACAAGGCCTAAAGCTCGACCCCAACAATGCTGGTATGAAAAACGATCTTGAGGCAGTCAAGCGGGCCATGGAGAAAGAAGCCGGCGGTGCTGGTAAGCCGAATCCTCACACAGTTGCTTTGACAGCTTTCAATACACGGAGTCGCGATGCTAACGGATATTGTCTAGGTGGCTTCGATCCTAATGCGAGCATCGGCAAGCTTTTTAGCGACCCGAACCTCATTCAGAAATTGGCGAGCAATCCAAAGACGAGCGCCCTCCTTGCTGATCCCAGCTTTATGGCCAAGCTGCAGTCAATCAGGCAAAACCCGAACAACATGCAAGAGCTGTTCAGCGACCCGAGGCTAATTCAGGTCCTTGGTGTGCTTATGGGTGTCGATATGGAAATGCGCAGCCCAGATGAGGCCGGGGGCCCATCAACAACGAAGGCTCAAGAGGACGTGCCAATGCCAGATGCACCAAAGAAGGAGCCGGAACCTTCTAAGAAGGAGCCGGAGCCGGAGCCCGAGGAGGAGTTGGATGATGAGGAGCGCGAAAAGAGGCAGAAGAAGGCAGAAGCTGATAAGGAGAAGCAGCTCGGCAACGAAAATTACAAGAAGCGGAACTTTGATGAGGCCATCAAGCACTACGAAGCTGCCTGGGATCTGTACAAGGACATCACATACTTGAATAACCTGGGTGCGGCCTACTTCGAGAAGGGTGACTATCAGGCCTGTATCGATACTTGTACCAAGGCAGTCGAGGAGGGCCGCCAAATGTTTGCCGATTTTAAGCTGATCGCCAAGTCGTACGCGCGCATTGGCACGGCTTACGAGAAAATGGGTGACTTGACCAAGGCTATCGAATTCTACAACCAGTCACTGCGCGAGCACCGGACACCCGAAGTTGTCAATAAGCTTCGTACGGCAGAGAAGAACAAGATTGAAGCTGCACGCAAGGCGTACATCGACCCGGTTAAGGCTGAGGAGGCGCGTGAAGAGGGTAATAAGAAGTTCAAGGAATCCGACTGGCCAGGCGCGGTGGCTGCGTACTCAGAGATGATCAAGCGGGCGCCCGATGACCCGCGTGGCTACAGCAATCGCGCTGCTGCCTTTATCAAGCTGCTCGAGTTTCCAAGTGCGCTCGAGGACTGCGACATGGCCATCAAGAAGGACCCCAAGTTCATCCGTGCCTACATCCGGAAGGCCCAAGCCTATTTCGGCATGCGCGAATACAGCAAGTGCGTTGATGCTTGCGCTGACGCTTTGAAGGTTGATGCCGAACACTACAACGGGGCCAATACCAAAGAGATTGAGGCGCAGCAGCAGAAGGCTTTTAGTGCTATGTATGCGGCACGTGAGAACGAGACAGAGGAGCAGACTCGTGAGCGTTTGATGCGCGATCCTGATGTGAGTTTCCAATTTTCGGTATATATACGGATCGTCGTGACGATGCTAACATGCTCCCCAGATTATGAGCATCATGGCCGATCCTGTTATGCAGTCGATATTGCAGCAGGCGCAGGCTGATCCGGCCGCTCTAGCGGAGCACATGAAGAACCCGATGGTGCGGACAAAGATTCAGAAGCTTATCGCTGCCGGCGTCATTAGGGTTGGCCGGTAGAAAGAGGCGGGTTTAGTGTTTCGGGGACCGGTTTTACAGGGTGCTTAGTAGTTATTATGTTCCAGTGTTTGCTTTGGTAGTAATGTCATCCATGAGGAACGAGGACATGTACTCTAGAGGCTTTTGGATTCGGTGTGTGGTTGGTTTGAATTTCCATGGCGCCCTTAAATAAAGGGCTTGCTGTTTAGTGCGCATCGCGTTTGCACCCGTGTTGCGTCTGCCCTAAGCTTCCAAGCCCTCACCATAGAGCCATCTAACCTCCTTGGCGCTGATACCAATTACTTTGACGCCCTTGCTTTCCATATCCTTCTTGCTTTCTTCCCACGGCTCCCCGCCATCCACAGGCTTTGTCCCATCCTCAATCACAAACACTTTCCCTTCCAAACCTAACAGTTTTACGGCATCCATTGCAGTTGACTTCACGCAGTAATCTCCTGCCAGACCTACCACATATACATGTGATACCTTCTCATCTTGAAGTAAGCTGTTAAGACCGCTGTCACACACTCCCAATGGGTCGACGAAAGCGCTATACATCTCAACACGCGGGTCAGTTCCCTTCTTGATGTTGTGGGTGGCCTTGCTTGCGTCCAGCTCCGGAATCAGCTCAGCCCCCGGAGTATTCTGCACGCAATGGTCTGGCCAAAGACGTGTCTCATAGTGGCCAAGAGAAGGGTCGTCTGGATGGTAGATGGTCACGGTGTCGATAAAGGGGCGGTTGTTCGGGGGCGGGTGATTAGAAGCAAAAGAGACATGGTTCTGGGGGTGCCAGTCCTGGGTAGTGACCTTCGCTACGAAGGAGGGAAGAGAGAGGAGTTCGTTGATCACTGGGGTGATAGTCCGGCCCTCAGCAACAGCAAGAGAACCATTCTGTAGAGCACAAGGAACAAGGGAGTGGTTAGCCCGTGTTTCCGTCGAACACAATCTCTCGTTATTTTTTTGATATGGCTCGAGAATCACAGTGGGACTCGCACAAGAAGTGATCACGAGAGACTCGTTACTTGACTATCGTATGCTTACCGGCGGGCAAAAGTCCTCCTGCATGTCAACCACAATTAGGGCAGGCCTGAAATTGTAGGAGCTTTGGGCAGCCATTTTGTAAAGCAGTCAACTGACACAGAGCGTCACAGCAAAGATGCGATTCGTGTGTGTGATCTAGAGACGATGGCAGTATTTAGTCTAAGAGGTGTGAACTGGCGATGCAAGATGCAGATACTTTTTGATCAGCTGGAATTGATAGCAAAAGATCAGAGTTAGTGCGGCCAAAGAACCCATGAAAGTTGGGCAGCTATGAGAGAGGGGAGAGGGAGGGATTGAATTTTGGAGGGGCAGCAAAAGAGGGGCAAGCATCACGGCCCATGATTCGATCTGATCCGATCTTATGATAAGATAAGATCGTTCTCTCACAGGGGTTCAGCTTGGCAATAGCAGGCGTGCCCACAGAAAATAAATCTGTTGCCGATCTCATTAGTCGATGGCTTCATGGATGTAACCCCTCCATATCCTCTTCAGCCTCTCCGCGTGTGGTGAGCCATTAAAGGATGCTGTGGATCTATGAAGAGGTGAGAATGCACATAGTCATCCTCAGCTCAGAGTCAAGCTCGGACGTACTTGTGGGCAAGGGGGTCGATGCTGTTGTCCTCGGCTCAACAGTTGTTACTGATCATCACGCATTCCCTGAGCTACGGTTGGTGACTATGTAGGTACACGGAAAAAACAGAAGAGTTTCTATCAGCTCTTCGGGACTAGGCATATGTCCCGGCCTAGTCCGATCGAAGGTAGAGCAAATGATACCGATATTTGTTAGCGGCTGGACTATTTGCCCAACAGGTCCTGCTACCTTACCTATAATCTTCAGGAAATCCATCTGTGATGTGATGTGGCAAGCAGATGCAAGAATCTGACCAGCAGCTGCACCAACCACACAGTACAATGCAGACTGTACACGTATCGAAGCGCTCAGCGAACTCGCGGGCAAGTGGATGGATCCTGGTGTTCAGTGTGTTGGCATAGCCGGCGAGCAGGTCCTTTGCCGCTCATGCAAGTTCCCGTTATCGGGTCTAACCCAAAAAAGATGGGACCAAGGCAGAAACATTTGGTGGAGAGACTCATGAAAGAAATGATGCCCAACACTACGAATGCATCTATAGGGCTTCAGGCATATGGATACAGGCGGCGACTTTGTAAGAACTTCACACAGTGCTTGGAGAACAATATTAGGGAATGTTTCCCAACAATTGGAAGCTTGACAAAGATAGAATACGTGTTGTCATCCTGTCATGAAAGGCGGTGTCCAGAAAACGCGTCCGGCTTGCAGAAAAGGGGCAAGGCCATTCAAGGTTGACATCAGCCACGGCCAGCCAGCGACGTGGATCGGATGCCAAGACGTTCACACTCCACTACCCTAGTCCATAACCGGAAACGGTTGGGGGTTCAGACCAATGGCCGAGTGGCTTGGCGACCTGGGTTCCGGAACCTCTGGAGAAACCATGCAGGTGGTCCGTGCCAGAAGTGCAATTGAAATTCTTTTTATCACCGACCACCGCTCCGTTCCGCCTCAGGCAAGCGATCCCAAGGCACGGCCGCTCTCGAGACTCGCCAGTCACTCATCACCAAGGTCTGACATCTCCCGTCTCTCTTTGCCCAATTCAACATTGTTGCCGGCTTTTCGAGAGACTGGTGGCGGCTAGAGCCTGGGCAGCTGGACTCTTTGTCAATTCTTGTCCATCCCAACTTTTTTTTTCTCTTTACCGGCCGGGCGCGATTCTGTGCATGGGAACACGCCAGACACGTGCGGTCGTGGGTCTGCCTAGATTTTGGGCTTTGGTTGGAGCTTGCCGAATCGACCCCTAACCTTCTCAACTTCACCGACTGCCCACCACGCTACTTACCCACCCGAATCTGCGAGCCTGCGTGGCCACGGCAGCACGACAACTCATTCGCATCACCACTACACAGCGAGAAGCTCGCGCAACTGCAAAACCGGCGTCTAGGTGCCGACTTGGCCTGCGCCACGCAGTGTGCACCTGATTGACGCTCCCTGTTATGTAAGTAGCTGGAAATCTCCCCTTTCTCTCCCACCTCGAGTTGTTTTTCCTCTTTTTTTTTTCTCGTTTCCCCTCCATCCTTTTACCATTGGAATGGCGATGTGTCACTCCAAGAGAAGCTGATCTCGCTGTCAATAACGGGCATAGCCAGGAGCTGCCGTTTCTTGTCGCTATGTCATAACTGCTTCTCTGCGCATTCTTAACGACACACATGGCCCTCTGGCCTAAAGAATGATAGAATGTCGTCCGCTGACAGCCCTCTGCAGAGGCTCATCCGTCTGTTCAATATCCCACTCCTCTCCAATGTCGTCAAGGCTTCAATAAGCTTCGCATTACTCACTGTCACCATGATTGCGTCCAACTTTCTACCGTCACGCTTCCGCGGCGAGCAGCCGCAGTGTCAGAATGCCGCGCCCTCGTGGCTCAACAAGAAGGTCACACCACTGCTTCAGGTGTTGGCTCGCATCACCTCAACACATCCAATACACACCATTGTGATTGTTGCTCTCCTAGCCAGTTCATCCTACATCGGTCTATTGGAGGAGAGTCTTTTCGATGCCGCCAGGAGCGTTCGCAAGGCGGAGTGGTCTTCCCTCGTCGAGGGCAGCCGTCAGCTTCGCGTTTCCGAGGACACAGCTTGGAAGTGGCAGCCTTACGATTCCGATGCTCCCATCCCCCCAACTGCCGATCATCTCGCGCTTCTAACTCTCGTCTTCCCGGAGGCTCTGTCGACCGACCCTTCGCGGGCCCCTCCTCTGGCGAACTCGGTTCCCATCCCACAAAACTTGTCGATTCGCCCGCTCCCGTCGACTTCGAATTCATTCAGCACGTACTCTCAAGATAGTGCTCTTGCCTTTTCGATTCCCTACAGCCAGGCTCCCGAGTTTCTTGCCATCGCCCAGGAAATCCCCAATGGCATTCCGTCACAGGAGACCAGGGAGACCGACAACGGCCGGGAGACAAAGATGTGGATTATGAAAGCAGCGAGAGCCCGCACCAGCAGCAGCATTGCAAAATGGTTCCAGAACGCCTGGGTTGAGTTCACTGACCGGCTCAAGAATGCCGAGACTCTGGACATCGTGATCATGACCCTTGGTTACATCTCCATGCACCTCACATTTGTGTCTCTCTTCGTATCGATGCGTCGTCTGGGTTCCAACTTCTGGCTGGCTACGAGCGTCATCTTCTCGTCCACGTTCGCCTTCCTGTTTGGTCTGTTTGTCACCACCAAGCTCGGCGTGCCAATCTCCGTGGTCCTGCTGTCTGAGGGTCTGCCTTTCCTGGTTGTTACTATCGGCTTCGAAAAGAACATTGTTCTCACCCGTGCTGTTCTGTCTCATGCCATTGAGCACCGCCGCCCTGAGAAGTCGTCTGGCAAGAGTAAGAAGGCCGATGCGTCTCAGAGCCTCATCCAGTCGGCCATTTATATTGCTATCAAGGAGAAGGGTTTTGATATCCTCAAGGATTATGCCATTGAGGTCGCATTCCTGATCATCGGCGCTGCCTCAGGCGTGCAGGGTGGTCTGCAACAATTCTGCTTCCTGGCCGCTTGGATCCTATTCTTTGATTGCATCCTTCTCTTCTCCTTCTACACGGCTATCCTGTGCATTAAGCTGGAAATTAATCGCATCAAGCGCCACGTCGAGATGCGCAAGGCCCTGGAGGATGATGGCGTCAGCCGTAGGGTTGCCGAGAACGTAGCCCGGAGCAACGACTGGCCCCGTGCTGATGGGAAGGATCAGCCGGGCACAACCATCTTTGGTCGCCACATCAAGAGCACTCACATTCCGAGGTTCAAGGTGCTTATGGTTTCTGGCTTCATCCTTGTCAATGCTCTAAACCTTTGCACCATTCCCTTCCGGAGCGCAAATTCAATCTCGAATATCTCCTCATGGGCTCGCGGCTTTAGTGGTCTTGTCAGCTCCCCCCCTGTCGATCCTTTCAAAGTCGCCTCGAACGGCCTTGACATCATTCTGGAGAGCGCTAAGGCCGAAGGCCGGGAGACTATTGTTACAGTTCTTACTCCCATCCGTTACGAGCTTGAGTTCCCATCAGTGCACTACGACCTGCCGCAGAAGGCCGCTAAGGACGGCGAGGAAGGCTTTGCCATTCGTGGATATGGTGGCCGCATGGTTGATGGCATTCTCAAGAGCTTGGAGGACCCAATCCTGTCGAAGTGGATTGTGGTCGCCTTGGCTATGAGTCTGGCGCTTAACGGCTATCTCTTTAATGCTGCGAGGTGGGGTATCAAGGATCCAAATGTCCCAGATCATCCCATTGATCCCAAGGAGCTAGCCCAGGCGCAGACTTTCAACGACACCGAGTCAGCCACGCTTCCTTTGGGCGAGTACATGAAGCCTCCTGTTCCGACCCCATCTGTTCCGCCAACCCCGGCTTTGTCTGATGATGAGGCGGAGGCGGCCCGAAAGAAGCTGGCTGCTCCAACTGTCCCTGAGCAGCCTCAGCCCATGCGGAGCCTACAAGAGATGGAGAAGATGCTTCTCGAAAAGCGTGCTCATGAGCTGACGGATGAAGAAGTCGTTGCCTTGTGTCTTCGTGGCAAGATTCCCGGCTATGCTTTAGAGAAGACACTTAAAGATTTCACCCGGGCTGTTAAGGTCCGTCGTACCGTTGTCTCTCGCACCAAGGCTACCGCTGATTTGACCGGCTTCCTCGAACGCTCCAAGTTGCCATACCAAAATTACAACTGGGCTCAAGTCCACGGTGCCTGCTGCGAAAATGTCATTGGATATATGCCTGTCCCGGTCGGTGTTGCTGGTCCTCTGGTTGTCGATGGTCAGAGCTATTTCATTCCTATGGCTACGACGGAGGGCGTGCTGGTTGCTAGCACGAGCAGAGGTTGCAAGGCTATCAATGCCGGTGGCGGTGCGGTCACTGTCCTTACTGGAGATGGTATGACACGCGGCCCTTGCGTGAGCTTCGAGACGCTGGAGAGGGCTGGTGCTGCTAAGCTCTGGTTGGATTCTGAGAAGGGTCAAGCGATCATGAAGAAGGCGTTTAACTCGACCAGTCGCTTTGCTCGTCTTGAGTCAATGAAGACGGCCATGGCTGGCACGAACCTCTACATCCGCTTCAAGACCACTACTGGTGACGCCATGGGTATGAACATGATTTCGAAGGGTGTCGAACACGCCCTCAATGTTATGATGAGCGAAGGTTTCGAGGATATGAACATCGTGTCCGTCAGCGGCAACTACTGCACTGACAAGAAGCCTGCTGCCATCAACTGGGTCGATGGTCGTGGCAAGAGCGTCGTTGCTGAGGCCATCATTCCCAGTGAGATTGTCAAGTCGGTCCTCAAGACTGATGTTGACACTATGGTTGAACTAAACCAAAACAAGAACTTGATCGGTTCTGCCATGGCTGGTGCCATTGGTGGCTTCAACGCCCATGCCGCCAATATCGTTGCCGCTATCTTCATTGCCACCGGTCAGGACCCCGCCCAGGTGGTGGAGAGCGCCAACTGCATTACGATCATGAGGAAGTAAGTGAAGAATCAAGAGCCTTGCATTACCGTTTTCATGTGGGGTTGACTAACAATTTCTCAGCCTCCGTGGTTCTCTCCAAATCTCCGTCTCCATGCCTTCTCTCGAGGTTGGCACTCTTGGTGGAGGTACCATTCTCGACCCACAAGCCGCTATGCTCGACATGCTAGGCGTTCGCGGCCCACATCCGACTCATCCTGGTGAGAATGCTCGCCGTCTTGCCCGGATCGTGGCTGCCGCTGTGCTTGCTGGTGAACTGTCGCTCTGCAGCGCTCTCGCGGCCGGCCACCTCGTCAAGGCACACATGCAGCACAACCGCAGTCAGCCTCCGACTCGGTCAGCGACGCCTGCCCCCACGCAGTCAGCGCCTGTCGCAACAGGTATTGATCAGCGGGGTATGAGCGCGGCCGCTATCGAGAGGGCAAGGCGGTGATTAAAACCCCTTGTTGCGGGGTGATAAAGTGTGTTTTAAGGGGTTGTATATACGAGTACTACTCTGGAAGAGTTACGTACCTAATGTAGATATGAGGTGTACCGTTGAGGGTAATGTGCAAGACGCCTCCAAGGGGCGCTTGCCAATGGTGTACGAGGTGCAGAAGCACTGGATGTGGTGTGTCTGGAAACAGGATTGCTTGGATCTTGCCTCTTTGGCACCTACCTAAGTAGGTAACATGCGAATGCACGATTGTGATAGATAAGCTAGATAAATTAATGTTCTTGTTTCTTGTCTTTCTTTTGCTCGAACTGCTGCTTGCATGAAGTGAAAAGATGAGGATTTGATCTTCATGGCAAGAGTTCTGATGTCTCTTGTGGTCCTTGTAGGGCATGGCTCCAACATAGCCGCAGAGATGATTGCCTCAAAGTCATTCTCTTCCCCTTCTTTACTCCCCATCCGCAGTCAAGGGGTAAGTGCAGGTAAGCAGGAGGTACCTATATGGCATGATACTGAACCCTTGGGGTGTGTCGGCAGAAGGTGGGTTCTGTTCTCCAACGATAGCACTTTCTGTATAAGGAGGACGCAGTAAACTTGATGTTCTGCTGAGCACATCTCCGTGACTGGCAGGTTGTGTTACGGGCAATGTGAAGACATGGTTCTTTGATGTGTTGTCCAGTAGCCGAGTGTTCCATGCATGATAACATCTTTGCGACTTCTTGGAGGCCAGTGAGGGACGGCAGGGCCTGTTGCCACACAGGACGCAGGTTGGAAGGTGGGCGATCATTCGAAGGCCTGAGGCCTTGAAGAGAGAAATTCTACAGGTACTTGAAATCTAGAGCACCATCTGATCAAAAGGAGAGTGTGAGAGTGTGAGAGAGCAGGATGGCAAGACAGACTCGATCCTTGTGCTCTGGGAATCTTTTTGTGAACAGAACGATGGTGGGTTCTAGTCAAAATGATCCTCGACAGAGCTGTCTAGGTGGATGGCAGGGGCTAGCAATGGATATGCATACCTAGGTACCCGGCCAACCTTGTTTATGAGCTGCTCAGCCACTGCATATATCACCCAAGACCAGACGGTTAAGCAGTATCACGGTTACCATTCCTCATACTCTCCCATTGCCGGGCATCGACTGCAGGCAAGATATTGGCGGGATAGAGATGTAATGCTGTGGCGAGCTTACTGCCTTCGTTGCCCGGCGGCGTCGAGAACTTCAGTAGCAACGGCTTCTTGGTATACTCGGCAGGTTATTTCCGATCAGATAGCTCGATGTATCCAATGGTTCATCTCTGTGAGACGTATAAAAACCACAACGTCATAACATGGATGAGCCGTCCGTAACTATATCTCCCCAACTACTTGAATCGAAGCACCTTCTCCCGAGCTCTTTATGGAGTTGGGGGACAGAAGCGGAGTTGGACTGCCCTGTCTGCTTGACCAGTTTGTTCACATAGCTCCCCAGAGACACCAAAGGCAACAAAGGGAAGATGCCAGCATGCCACACCAAACCGCCAACTGCTCACTCCCCTCCGAGAAGTCTAGATCGGCAAGATCCTGGCTGTTAATTTTCTGGTCGCTCTTTAGGGGTATCACATCCCCTCATCAATGTCCAGGCTCAACAAGGTACAACAGACAACGGCATGGCTAGTCAATGGACCAAGGTGAGCCTCAGTGAGAACTCATGGTCCCTCACGGCAACAAACCCCCTACAAACATATCATATAGCCGCTCCATATCACCTTGTCCAAGTCCAATTTCCCACAAACTCTCACGAACATCACTATCCATATCACCCAAATGACCACACAAACCCACACTACGCCGCTCGAACAATACCCTTCCCTGGCTACACACACCATCCCCCTTCCATCACTTCCGAACCGCCATCACCTCGTCCAACCCAAACCCACGTCCAAACAACACTCATCGTCCTCTCCCTCGCCCTCACCCTCTTTCTCGCCGCCCTGGATATAACAATCCCCAGCGTCTCAGTCCCAGCCATCGCCCGCGACCTGACCAGGAGCAGTCATCCTGCTTTCTCTGTTGGCAAATCAACTGCCTCAGGGGGTACACTCGCGCCAGGCTTCAATCTGGATCGGCTCAGCTTATATACCCTGGATAACGCGTCAGCGGCGGGGCTGCGGGGGAAGTTGTCTGATATTTTGGGGAAAACGAGGATTCTGTTGCTGGTGGTTGGTGTGTTTTGGTTGGGGTCGTTGGGGTGTGGGGTCAGTCAGGCACTAAGGATGCTGATTGCTGGGTTGGTAGTCCAGGAGATTGGAGGGGGAGGAGTGATGTTGATCAATGTTGGTTGGGTGGAAGGGGGGGGGGGAAATTTATTCCCGCCTAGGATGAGGGCTGGGTTGGCTCCCGGTTGTCCAGTTTTGTAGTCGTTGGATACCTACTAACTAGTTGAGGACTTACATTGGGGCCATGGGCATGGTCTGAGCCGTGGTATCGACTGTTAGTCTCGTTTCAGGGGGCTTGTTTACGACGAGGACGATCTGGAGATAGTGTTTTTACGGTCAACCTGCCAACATCAGGACTCGCCATGGTGGCGTTGATGATTCTCCTCAAGCTACACAACCCTCGAACGCCGCTGCTGGACGGTCTGAAGGCGATGGACAGGCTAGGAAGCGTGAGCATTATCGAGGCTATGGCAATGCTCATGCTAGGACTCGAGTTGGGCTGTCTGCTCTCATCGCGTGGAAGTTAGCCAAATTACCTGTGGTGCCTATGCAACTGCTCCGGAACCGAGCCAGCCTGGCACCATTGGTGATCTGCGGATTCCATGCATTCGTCTTTATCTCAGGATACCGTTACCTACCTCTCTACCCTCCAGGCTCTCCTGGGCGCGTCGCCCCTGATGTGCGGCGTGTACATCCTGCCCTATGTCATGTCGATATCGCTTGCGTCTGCGGGGATTGGAATCCTTAACTCAAAAGTAAGAGAAGTATCTGGGATACATAATCCTGGGAATGGCCATCATGACAACGGGATTTGGCTTTCCATCAACCTCGAGGCGCGTCCGGATTGGGGCAAGATCATCCTCTTCCAGCTCATTGCTGGAATCGGAGCCGGGCCTAATGTCCAGGGCCCCCTCATCACACTGCAAGCAGCACTCGAAGGTCGTGATATAGCTGCAGCAACTACCATGCTTGGGTTCATGCGGAATATGTTCGCGTCGATATCCCTCACGTTTGGCGGTGTCGTCTTTCAGAATGTCATGCGAGACCAACACCCGCAGCTCGTTGCAGAACTGGGCTAGGAAACAGCAGAGCTGCTCTCTGGGCCCAGGCCGCAGCCAGCGTAGGGCTGATCACGCAGCCTGCTGAACCACAAGACGGAGTTGCCATGATGGTACAATCTTGGAAGCCGGCGCATCATCATGTGGGTGACGTACGTGCTGTGGACGGGAGCAGGGCAGTTGTTTTCGTTTCTTGTTGCTCCACGCAGGCTATCCCAGCAGTACGAAGAGTACAATACTGGGCTAGACAGCACAGCATGAAGGGAAACTGAGCAGCACCAGCCCTCGTCAGACGACGACAGTGAAGTTGGGGATGCCTGGGGAGTGCAGAATTTCAGATACGGCCAAGCAGATGTGTGAACACGGGGAATTTGTCCGTAGAGGTGCCAGGCGGGGCATTACCTGCTACCTAGGTATGCTACCATAAATGTTTTCGATGACCCAGCTACCGGACAATGACGGGCGGCGAGAATGATAATGCGTGACACGTTGGGCGAACCTGGTTCCCGGATTCTCAAGAGTCAAGACCACTCGCCTGTAACACCGAAGCCAACAAACAAGCCCGGATGACGATGCGAGCAAAGCTTGCACTAGCTGAAAGTAATGGTGACGATGCCTCAACATTCTCGAGCCAATCTTCCACGTGTAATGGGAGGTTGCATGTTGTATGTTGCATGTGGACGACCAGGAGTTGGAGGTGTTGACGATGTGCATGCGAACCATGCCATCGGGTGCAACGGTTCATGACGACGGCTCGCGCTAAGAATTCAGGCAAAAACAACGACTGGCAAGCACCCGGCGGGGTTCCGGGCCAGTGCCACGCCACCAGGCGCACAGTGGAAGGCTTCTGGAAGAAGGGCCCTGCACCACTGCAATATCTTGGCTTAGCGATTTTTCCAGCGGGGGCTTGCCCTGTGCTGCCCTGTGCTGCCCTGTTCCTCAGTGGTCAGTGGCTCGCCAGTGGCCCATTAAGCGTCTGCTCAACCAGCCCCTGGATGCGACATCAATCGGACGGGCTTTCCTCCATTCCGGTTGCAAGCTGGGGAAAGCACTAGACTCTCAGACCTGAAGGCGCGACTAAACCATCTGCAAAGAGAACAAGGTGGAAAGAGGAAACGTCGGTTTTCTCCGAGTCGAGATGTGCGCTGGGTGCTAGGGCTCGGGTTTCTTTTTTTTTTCCTGTCCAGCTGCGGCTAAGGCTGCCGTTGCCGTTGCGATGCAATCCCGCGTTCCTTATCCCCGGTCCTCAACTGGCAGTTCCACTCGGCTCCTTCATTTTTTTCAGTATTTATCCTCTGCTGATAGCTGATATTGACACCCAGAGCAGCGAGAACATCGTGCCGACATGTTTCTACGCATTTCACCTGTTTCAGGCAGCGCGGTTGGCTGGCTGTTTTGATAGGCACGATGATGGTCCACGGGAACTGTCATCAAAACAACAGCATGAGATGAGTGTGCTGGGTCTGAGATCCATACCAGTGAGGATTACTGTAACTGACATCCATCTTTACCACAAGCTCACAGCTTTGAAGTCTTAAGTCTTCTGCAGAGAGTCAACCGGTAGAACTTGGAACGTGCTCGCAAGATTTTGCGATAAATGGATGCATCGTGATGCTCTTGGTGCAGGCCCCCCGCCCTTCACCCGGAACCTCATCGTCCGCATCGAACTTGGCTGTCTTGCTCATATAGCCGAGTGCCCTCTCCGCGCTCACCTCTCCCTCTCCTCCCCGGCATGTGCCTACGAAGATCGAGACCCAGTTTCATGCGACACTGCAATGACACCGTGACATGCAGTGGCATGTTTTCTCCGGCTTTGCAACCAGGCTCGATCTGGGGAATATGAATCGGCGGCCCGGCTATGGACGAGATGGGACCCGTCCTGTTGCCAATTGGGCTGCCCCTGCCATCCTGCCTATCCTGCCGGCCTAAAGCACTTGTAGTGTATATAAGAGGAAGGCGGCCCGCCGCGGGAGCTTGAGGGCGATCTCTTGGGAAGGCCGTGATCGTCGTCGTCAAAGTCCTCAGCAAGTTGGAACCGGCCAAGAGTACTCCTACCGCGTAGTCTCACAACATGAAGCTCAATAACCTTGCCTCGAGTCTCCTGAGCCTGGTGGCGGTTGCCGATGCCGCCTCCCTGACCCAGGTCACCAACTTCGGCTCCAACCCGTCGGGGGCCCGCATGTACATCTACGTCCCTGACAGGCTCCAGACAAACCCGCCCATCCTGACTGCCATCCACTACTGCACCGGCACCGCCAACGCCTTCTATACCGGCACCCCCTATGCCCGTCTCGCCGATCAGTACGGCTTCATCGTCATCTATCCCGAGTCTCCCTACAGCGGTAGCTGCTGGGATGTGTCGTCCCGGGCGACCCTCACCCGCGATGGCGGCGGCAGCAGCACCAGTATTGCCCAGATGGTCAGGTGGGCCATTGAACGATACAATGCCGACCGTAACCGCATCTTCGTTGCCGGCACGAGCTCCGGCGCCATGATGACCAACGTCCTTGCCGCCACCTATCCCGATCTCTTCAAGGCCGCTGCTGCCTATGCCGGTGTGCCCGCTGGCTGCTTCTACACGGGTACCGTTGCCGGATGGAACAGCACCTGCGCCAACGGCCAGTCCATCGCCTCTCAACAGGTTTGGGCCCAGACGGCTCTCGACATGTACCCCGGCTACACCGGGCCTCGTCCCAAGATGATGATCTACCATGGGTCTGCCGATACCACCATCTATCCTCAGGTAAGCTTTGCAATACCTCTTCCTCCGTGATAAACAAGAAGCTAATTCTCCCATTAGAATTTCAACGAGACCATGAAGCAGTGGTGTGGTGTCTTCGGCTACACCTACGGCTCTCCGCAGCAGACCCTTGCCAACACTCCTTCGGCCGGCTACACCAAGTACGTCTACGGCGAGAACCTGGTGGGCATCTACGGCTCCGGCGTCACCCACAATATCCCCGTCAACGGCGAGAACGACCTGAACTGGTTTGACGGCATCAAGGGCGGCTCCAGCACCCCGACCACCACCGCCGTCACCAGCAGCGTGCCGAGCACCACGCTCTCTACTTCGACTCGAACTACCACCACCTCCTCGACTTCTGCTCCTACCCCGACCGGCTGCACTTCCCAGCGCTGGGGCCAGTGCGGCGGTATTGGCTGGACTGGCTGCACTACTTGCGCCAGCCCGTGGACCTGCACCAAGCTCAATGACTGGTACTACCAGTGCCTGTAAAGGCGGAGGAGGGGTCGAGACCTCTTTCGGAGAGTTTGACAATCTCCCAAGGTAGTTGAGGTTGGATGTTTCGTTTGTACATGTTACACTTAACGATTTGAAAAAGAGTTCGTACATACCCAAGCAGGAACATCTTTTGTCCTTGCAATATGAAAGTACTTGAACGTCTTCATGGTATCCTTCTTGCCCTTCTCCTCGCTCATATGATACCTGTGACGAATTTCCGTGCTTTGCATCGCTGAACAACTCGGGCACTACAAGTCATCTCATTCAGGTATTCCTCTAAAAACGTTAGGTACTTGTATTAAGATGCTGCTGTCCTATCTTATCAGCATCATCTACCTTGCTTTCTCTGTCTCGTCGCTACCGACTTCTTTGTCACGCGAATCGCATCTATTTCCCTGAGCGGCCTCTTCTCTTGGTGGAATGATGGGCAATACAACGTAATTCTGGTAGTCTGGGCCAAAGTGGATGTGATTCCACCCCTGGAACACCTCAGGATCCCTAGAGTATCATAGCACCAGTCAGCAAGCAACATCAAACACGGCCAGATTCCTAACTTGAGAGTAAACCTACCGATCATACTCATCATCATGCGTAAAGATACCACACCCCTGCGTATCCCCCGACGATACCTCCAGCAACAGTTGGCTCCCCTTTTCAACCACCACGCACGTGGGCCAAATCTCCACGTCTACCGTGTACACCGTCCTTGCCTCCAACATCTCCTGGTCAACCTTACGATACTCCCGGTACGGCAGCCACGGCCTGTGCCAGGGGTGCTCTTCGTTCACTTTGCGCAGAGACACCCGCAGCCATCCTTTGGTCAGCGGTACTGGGTCGCCCGCCGTGCCAGTGTAATAGATTTCGCACCCGTCCGGGCCGATGTGGCGGAGTGTCAGGAAGAGGTCGATGTCTGTGGGTTGCTTTGGTGGGCGCATCTTTGCTCGGTCGGCCGAGACGCTGACGCAGAGACGGGCTATGATGTGGCCTGTGATTTCAGTTTCTTCTTCGAAAGGGGGTGTGATGAAGTGAAGAACTTCATCCCAATCGTCCGGCGTGAGAAGCGCGTGGTAGGTGAGTGCCAAGGGCTCTGGCCCCCGAGGCTTTTCACGGCGCATTGTCCGGTCGGGGTGCAGATAGAACTTGGTGTACTGAGTGCGAGCTAGAGGCCATTCATATTCCTCCCGACGTGGGTAGGTTGCTTCTCCGTCTGGGTTGTTGACTCCCACGTTTCCTTTACGGATCACGAGGTTGATAGGAGGCACTTTCCCGGGCTGTGACCAGCCCACTCGGTCTTCACCCTTCAGAAAGGCGTCCAGGAAGCTGCGCTGAATCTCAACTTCGTCGTCGTAGTAGAACGGGAGATCATGACGACCTGTGATCATGCGGAGGTACTTAAGTTTAGAGCCCGCGTGGGTGAAGCCCTCGATGTTCCCTCGCAGATGAAGCAAGATTCCTCCCCAGTTGCCGACAGAGAGCAGAGGCACTTCGATGTCAGCAAGGTTGTACTCCCGGCAGGCGTGATATTCATCGTCTCGATAACGGTATTTCCTGTTCTCAACGACTTGATCGCGACGGTTTTCGAGCAGTTCTGACTCAGGGAGGTCGCCTTCGAGCGTGTCCGGTCCCCAGTTCGCGGCGGCCCTGCCTGGGCGGCCATACTGATTTGTAATGACCTGCCTATCCCACCACCATTTGATGAAGCCGTTCGAGTAGATACCTCCATGCCGACATCTGTCCCGGTAGTAGTCCGACATACCCTCCCATGGTATAATGCAAGCAAGGCCTTTAGGCCTGCGAGCTGCCACGCGCCACTGGCTGCCGGCATAGTAGCTGACGCCGAGAAGACCAATCTTTCCCGATGACCATGGCTGTTCGGCGGCCCATTCGATCACCTGGGCGAACGCATCCGTTGTTGATGGAGACATGGTGTCTAGAACACCTGGTGACTGCCCTGTGCCGACCTCATCGGCGCGAACGATGGCGTAGCCATGGGCTGTCCAGTATCCGGGATCTGGAGTCTCCCAGGCTGAGTGAGCCGACTTGTGCCTTGGATTTACTTCGGCGAACTTGGGGGAAAAGCTGCCGTTTGCCGATTCAGTAGGTATATACGATTAGGAAGATTTGGCGGTCCTAACGTACTCTTTATAATGGATATCTTTCCCATACGGCCCGTATGTTACCAGTACGGGAACACGGTCTGCAGTTTTGGGTCGATAGACATTACAGCGCACGAGATCACCGGATTTAAGGTGTACTGTGACATTTTGCTCGAACACGTATGGGAAGCTGGTGTCATCGATCGTGTGGAGGTCAAGACGGATGTGGTTGGGCATTGTGTCAAGTTTGGATCAGTTGCGATGGGGTTTTCTGTCGGCTGAGTTACAACGGCGGACACAACTTGAACACACCTCGAGGGCCATGCCCAGAGAAGTTGACAGATTACCTACCTGAGGTAGGTAAGCAGACACATTCGATTGAGCTCGAGAGCAGAGTCGGATGTTGTACCGGACGTCCGACTGGGAGGAGAAGAGGCAGCTCCCTGGGGGTACCTCCTATCCACCGGATTTACAATGGCCAGACCTTGGGAAACACAAGCAAGATAGATGGTGGCGGTTGCCATGGCTGCCATCCTTACCTACGGTGCCTACTTAGGTACCTACCAGGTAGGTTAGGTAGGTGCTTGCTGTGATGCCTAAAGCTCCCCAGACGAATGCGAAGATTCCAGGTTAGGACTTGAAGATTATGAGCTGGTTAGTGTGGCATGATTTCCTAGTAAAGGAGAATCTGAGATCTCGAGAGGGCCGGGAATGGGATACGGCATGGCTATGTGTCGAAGCATGAGGTGCTGCTGGACAAGGACAAAGGGGCAAGATGATTGTTGAAACTTGAAAGGGCAATTGGAGCTTTTTATTTTTATTTAGTTTTTATTTTTTTTGTCTGTTTACAGGCCGCGGTTGTCTATTGTGCCACAGGCTGACAGCAGCGTTAATACGGTTAATACGGGAGTCAGCACAGCAGCTAAGTAATCCGCAGCACAGCGCAGCGTAAAACGTGCTGCCAAGAAAACAGTCGAGACACACTGCTTAACCACTAAGTGATAGATACCTAGGTACCTAACCAGAGACCTAGCAGTTGAATTCTTGACCAACCCACACAAGGCCCAGATCGTTCTGCGGCTGTGTTTTTGTTGGGTTTAATTGATTTTCGCCAAAGCAAAGCGTACTTTATTCTAACCTCACCAAAAGGCGCACTGGCTGCTTTTTTCCCATCCCATCTGCAGGCGCTGCAGCGAAACCTGGATCCCTGTAGGTTCATCCAAACATGTTGGCGGGGCTAAAATTTTGAGCGTGAAAAGACTTACTGTACTCTAGGGTTGGCCTATCAGCGGTAGAGGCATCAGAGGAGTGGAAAGGCAAGACAGGATCTTGCGCCGCTCCTCGGACTTTTTTTTTTTTTTTTTGTAGCGGAGGGGTCATCTTTTGGAGAGGGAACGGTGGGACACCCAACCGTGGTGACATACAGGTTGTACCCCACGACCGCTGAGAGTGACGAAGACGCCAGTCCCTGGCCTTTTCTCCCTGCATTCACACGTACTTGCCTGGTTGCCTAAGTGAGTCGATTCATATCGCTCACATTCTCTCCGTTCATTCAAAGCAATTCTATTTTTTTTGATTTGCAAAATTTATCATTTACGAATCCAGAAACTTTGCAGCGCATCAAGACATCCATCCATCCATCCATCCTCATCATGGAGAACTTCGAGACCAATCACCCGGGCAACGACAACGACAACCAGCAGCAGCCTCGAGATGCCCTTGCTGATGGTCGGCGCATCTATATGGGTAATTTGCTTTACTCGGTCACTCCCGGAGACATCGAACAGATGCTTCAGGATACCGGCCATGGCCAGTTTGACAAAGTGCATATCTCTATCGACCCTGTCAGCGGTCGCAACCCTGGATACTGCTTCATCGAGTTCTGCGCTCGTGAGGGCGCCGACCGCGCTCTGGCTGAGCTTCCGGGCACTCTTCTCTTCGGCCGTCCTGTGAAGGTTGGCCCCTGTCATCCTAAGACCCAACGGCAGTCCAGATGGCCGGGCAGTCGTGGTTCCAACTATCAGCCAACTTTCCAGCGTTGGGGCGATTGGCGAGCGGGGGATGCTGACGCGGTCGCGGCAAAGCAACTGCAGCTGCAGAGGGAGGTGGAGGCCTCAGGCCAGTCGCTTCTCCAACGTGATGACAGCGTCGAGGAGCAGGGCCCGTCGGGGGCCATTCGCCACATCGACATTCGGAACCGCGTTGGTGATGGCACCCAGCTGTATGTTGGCGGCTTGGGCAAGATGATTGATCAGGAGCATCACGATATAGAGATGAGAGAGCTGTTTGCCGGATTTGACTTGTAAGTTTTCACCTCAACTCACTCACTCACTCACTTATATCGCGATACTCCATCTCTTGTGACTACAAACATCTACACGTTACCAAAAATCCCCCTTCCCGAGATAACTCATTTCTTACCCTTAAAAGTGTTACCATTGGCAAGCGCATCACCGCCCACGAATCTACCCGACATCTGCCCGGCAACCACAACTACTGCTTCGTTGACTTCCGCACGCCAGAGGAAGCCGCCCGTGCTCTTAACACGATGAATGGCGCACCTTTGCCTGGTGGAGGTTACCTGAAGCTGTCGTACCCTCGTCACAAGGTGACAAAGCACATTGCTCTGCCTGGCGTCCAGGCCCAGCGCGTGGATCGCTGGGGTCAATCCAGTCTAGGGGAGGCCAGTCGCGGTTCATGGGAGCCCCGAAACGACGGTTACAGGGAGCCGCCGCGTGGACGAAGTGGCTACCCAGCGCATCGAGAACGTGCCCAGAACGGTCTCGATGGCGATAGGGAGCAGCGCTCGGAGAAGAGGAGAGAGCAGAGCGAGCGGCAGAAGGCCATCATGGCTGCTGCTAGCTGGCGCTCGGGGGCCGGTGCAACCGCTTAGAGGGCGCCTAAGGACTGGGCAGCGGAGGGGAGGAGGAGCAATAGGTGTTATGATCTTTGCCAGGGTTGGCGAGCGTAGACAATTCTCGTTCTATGGCTAGCAAGTATGAACTTTCCTTGGCTGGCTTTCGGGTTAGCACGGCGTGCAATAGTTTTGGGTAGCTCTCCTACGCGTTTGCATGAAGCCCCCAACCGCTCCCCATGGCTAGATCGGTCTTCCAAGACCGAGTGAGATTTGACATGATCTAGTTTGTTTACTCGTGCATCAAGTCGCCATCTAAGCCAAACATTTGCTTATGCTATATGATCGTCATGTTGTATCCAGATCCCGTCACCTAAACACCAGAGAACCTGCCCAGCAGGAGAAATGAAGCATCCTTATTAGAAAACATCCAGCTCCCACAACTAACTTTATCCAAAGCCAGCCATCCTCCAAATTGCGGCTCCAATGTTGAGATAGGGAAGTGAGAGTGATAATCAAGCAGGACGGAGAGGCATATCAAGAGGTTACTAAAAGGAAACAAGGCAAATGAGTCCGCAAACCTCAAGAGAGGACAAAACAAGGGATCGGTAGATCCCTAGGTAAGCAGAAAGGAACAGAATGATGATCAGGAACACAGCTCTCAACGTTCGACCGTTCTGAGTCTTAGCCGTGATGTTCTGGACCATTAAACAGCCCTAGACAGCGCCCCAGCACCCTTGTACTCCGTCGAGACATGCATGCCTTCACCAAGGGTGCCAGCATCGCAGTCCACACCGAGTCGCCTCTCAGAGCTACCGGCAAGGACTCCATAGAAATACCGTCTCCCGAGTTCGCGGATGCGTAGCTCCCTTTCCTGTCTGTCCAACCTTGACAGACCCTGAAAGTCTCGTTCCTCCACAACCATTCGGCTCCGGGAGACGTAGTACAACAACCCTGCGATGCACCGCGGGTCGACTGGCATTGGCGGGTACCTGATAAAGAAAGACCAGACGAGTGTTGAGATCATCAAAATGAGGAAGACACAGCTAAGTACTGCGCAGACAGTGGCTGCTGTTTGAGTTTGTGCGAGGTTGAAAGGCACGTTGGAGAGGATGACGGGAAGGAACTCGGACAGGATGGCTGCTCCTGAGACGGCACCCAAAAATGCGTGTCGGTGCTTGATAGCAGACCAAATGCCGGAAAAAGGGTTCGTGTTAGGGGAGAAAAGGATCGAATGAATCGCAGGCTGTGTCTTGGTCGCCATCAACTGGTAGGGAGCCATGATGCTGACGCTCAGGAAGAAAGACTGCCAGCAGAAGGCGATGATAACACCGATAATGGCCGACACAAACCGTACACCGAACCGATTGGCATTGAGGAAGAGCCATAACCGACCGCCATCTCGGATGCCGCCACGGTAGTAGGCGTGGTAGTAGATGATGAAGATAAGAACCGCCAATTGGAAGAGGACGAACACGATTCTCCAGGGATATCGTAGCGTCATGAACGGGAGTTGCTTGCTCGTCAGGCCGGCAATTCCTTCTCCCCCTTTCTCTTTGTGCATAGCGGCCCCTGGATCATCTCCATCTCGATCATCAACTAAAGTCTCTCCCTCCCTATCATCGTTCAACCTCCTACCCGCTTCATCCAACAACACAATCCCATACTCTTCCTTTCCATGTTCTCCCCTGAATGAAGCCAACCCATAAATCTTCTCAGCCATAGCTCTTCTCATGTCATGCTCCCCATTCTCCCTCACCCTGACCAGCCTACTCCCAGCCAACGACGCCACACCAGCAACATTCCACGGATTCGCCGCCACACCCGTCACCCATCGGCTTACCAACCAACCCACAACCCCCACCAATACAACCACCGCGGCCAGCAATCCAACCAACGCGTACGCCGGGCCCCTACTAACCCCCAACGCCGGCCCACACCTACTGCTCGCCGTATTCAGATAACATTCGCCATGCAACTTCAACCCGACCGCCTCGGTCGCCAACGGTACAAAAAAACTCGCACACGCGACCATCAGCGTCGTCAAGAACGGTACAACCGCCTTGCCCGAAAACAGCCCTACGATCGGCGTCCACACGACGCCCAACACGCCCGAGTACTGCAAAAGAAGGGTCTGCGAGCCAGGCCCGCCGCCATGCTTAGCGAGGGCTTGCCAGGGCTGATAAAGTTTTGCGTTGAGGTCGAGAATGCGGAGCGGGATGACCAGACCGACGCCGAGAAGGGCGGGGAGGAAGGTCCCGATGAAGATGTCGGATTCGGTCCAGCTGTAGACGCGGACGCGGGAAGGAATGGAGGAAGGAGTTGAGGTGGGCGGTGTGGAGGATACCGAGAGGGTCGAGGTGAAGGTGTAGAGGGATTTGGGGAGGGTTGTGAAGCTTGTGATAGGGGGCAGAGTTGAGGTGACGGTTCGGAGGGTGCCCGAGATCGTTGTGAGGTAGGTTGTGGCTGAGATGGTGGTTGTGTAGGTACGGAAAGTACCTTCTGAGATCGAGGTGAGAGTCATGGTGATTGGGGATGTGTCGGTGGGCGTTGTGACGATTGTAGTTATTGTGGGTGTGCCGCCGATCGTGGTTGTGTAGCTTGTAACAGGGAGAGTAGAGACACGAGTTACAGGCGTGCCGTTGATAATCTCGATGATCGTAACTGGTAGCTGTTGAGTCGTGGTAACTACTGGAGTTCCGCCAATGATGGTAGAGATGGTCAAGGTCACCGGTTGGAAGGCAGGAGGAGGGGTCTCAACGAGGAACTGAGTAACGGGCGTCCCTCCATTGACAGAATAAGCCGTATAAGTGATCGGCTGATCAGCAGCGGTTGGCGTGATGACGACAGCTTCCGCGACCAGTGTCCCTCCTTGGTCCCTGACAACTGTGTATGTGATTGGGTTTGTACCAGCAGGAGTAGTAACGATGACCTGGCTGGTTGCAGTACCGCCCACATTGTTGACGACTGTCCGAGTGAAGGACCCTCCAGGATTCACTGTGAGAACAACCCCATTGTTGGTGACAACCGCAGGGACTATTTGTACCGGAGATGGTGTTACGACGACCACATTTGCAATGGTAGAATCGTCTTCCTTTGTCACCCCTATCCGAACTTGAGCGTCCACAGTCTCGGTCCTCACCTCGTCCTCTTCCGGCACAACGAAGACCGAGACTTCCTGGCTCTTGACTATCGTGACAACATTACCGCCAACTTCCTCAACGCCAGTAATTACTGGAGGCTGTGGCACTTGCTCTGGCCCCTCCGTAATCTGGTGCTCAACAGCGCCGGCGGCGCCATTATTCCGGCGAGGCACGCTACTATAATATGTGATTGTGATGGAGCCAACTGAAGGCTTGAGAACAACCTCTGGATCGAGTGTCACTATTATCGTCTTTGTCACAGCAACCTCTGAAGAACTAATTATCGTGGTTATGACAGTTGTTTCGATCACGGTTGGCGCGGGAGGTGGTATTGTTGTGGTTCTTGTCGAGACAGGGATGCTTGAGACGATAGTACCGTTGGTGATAGGCGAATAGATGGTTGTTACGACGGGACCGTCTAAATCAGTTCGGGTACCACTGCTAGTGATTAAAGTTGTCACGGTGGTCTCGTAAGTGGCAACAGGAAGGGTCTGCCATTCCGTAACCACCTCCTCGAGAGTTGGTAGCGACGATGGCTCTAAGGAAAGCCAAGTTGTAAACGTTGACACAAAAGTAGAAATCGGGATTAGCTCGTAGTCTTCGTCGAGGGGCGTGTCTGTTGAGATGCTATTCTGGTCAAGGGCATCCGTAGCCCTTTCCGGCACTGCGCCGATGGTGAATGTCTGTGGCCCGGCTGCTCCTGACGTCTCTGAGATGGTGATTGTCGGCTCGTCATCGCGGATACGCAGTCGAGCAAGTTGAGTTCTGTTTGGATTGAGACCAAGAATAACAGCATCTGCGTCCGAGTCTGGCATCTTTTTGTCGGCTACAATGACCAGCGTCATGGCAACCAGCAGCAGCACGATGATACAGCCGATGAAGGGCCATCTCAACGCCGTCGGCTTGTAGTTGGGCTTGTTGATGGACTGCCAGACAGGGGTATCTTTGGCATGTCTGGGCTCCTCCGAGCTGTTTGTCGGCTCATCGTCCTCATGCCGATCTTCAGTGGCCTGGATATCGTACTCGTACGCAGCTCCGGTGTTTCTGTCATCCCGCGCAGCGAAAAGGGATGGTGGGGGCATGTCTGGGACGGAGTAACGCACTCAAACAGACACGGCCGAGGTGAAACAGGGCCAACGCAGTATACTCTCGTGGGCTTTACGCGGGACTTTGCTGGATATGAGGTGTTCTATGGAGTAGGTCGCAGCGCCGCGACAAGGCTCTGAAAGTCTTAGAGAAGTGCGTGATCACGTAGCTCCTCCCTCCACATAGACACTTTTGGCACTGGTATCGGGCGGCCATGAGTCTATGACCGCACCTCATGTGGCCGCCTGTTTCCCCGATGGGTGGCTGGCCTTTGTGGCTGGCCCGTATTGGGCAGAACCGTGGCACATAAGAGGGCCTTTCATGGACCTTTCATGAATCCCTCCGGGCCGAAGACGTGCAGTGCGGCTGAGGAACAGGCTCGATCACTCCCCTTGGGGCTGACCATCGATTGGCGACGGCGACGAAAGGCTCCGGGACTCCACGGGCTCGGAACCCAACCAGTCAGCCCTACGCACGACCGTTTCCCTTGGAACTTGGAACTCAGTTTGCTGCATCGGGATTGGCGGTGGCTTACTTGGAACAGCCGTGGTGGCGTTGTTGTGTCTTGATAAAGCATCCCGTGGAAGGCACCACCAATCATCTCGCGATTCGCCATGAGCAGGTATCTACAGGCAGTTGGAATTTATGCTGCCATAATCGTTTGGATCAGGCACCAATGCGATCCAGCTACGGCGTCGCCATACGGCTCACGGAATAGCATCTCAACCTTACCTAGGTACCACCCAACGACTTCAAAGTTTTATGAAGCCTGTGTCAATCAGCAACGGCATCCTGATGTCTCGCATGGTTTTGCTTCCGAGAAGAGCATCACCGGTACGTGTCTTGACAAGCCCCTCCCATCCGAGCCCGCTGAGCAAATGGCGTACCCTCATGATCGTTGGAATGAGTATGTCTGTCTCGGATAGTAATGCACATGTTGCATCCCGTAGCCAGTCGCCGGCCTACACCTTGCGGACCATCGCGAAACCATTCCCATGGGAACCAAACGCATTATTCATGAAAAGCACAGAAAAAACGCCCCAGGATGGTATTGTGCTTGTCCCGCTCCAAACCACCCATGCCCATGTACATGTTCCTCTATGCCCGACTTTCCCATGCCAAGATCGAAATCACTTTTTGGATTTTCCACCGCATGGCGGGCACAGCCACACAAGGCGAGTTTCCGAAAAACCAGAGCCGTATCCCCATTCCATGACGACCGTCCTTTCCCGACCGCAAGGCGCTTAGAACACGAGGGCAGCACCCTTGGTCTTCTTGTCACCGCTGTTACACCGTCAGAATCAGTTCGGAAATTGCTGGATAATCATGTGCTTGGAGGGACCGCCAGACGTGTTCCAAAAGTGATGGGCAGAGAGCCATGATAACGTGGGCTCGAACCAGACCCGTAGGTGATGTAAATGCGAGGGAGATGTAATGTGCTGGTTGCCCAGCGACCGGGGGATGGGAATGCACGGGGCCTTGAGCATCCAAAGAATTTTTGAGGAAGCTCCAGAACTATCAAATCCAACATCGGGAAGGCGATATTGAGTCATGACTCGGGGTCCCACGCAATATTACATTCCATTTGAACCTGCATTGCCCCAGAAAATGCACAAACATCGTGGTGTTTTCTGGCGAGCTGATACTTCGATCTTCGACCACATCTCTCAGGAAACTCGCGTGTTGCTCAAGTGCTTCGAATCGCTCAAGGTCGATGTTTGTTCGGCGGTCCCTCCCTGAGAAATCAAAGTCATAAAAAATGCAGAAGAGACTTACCCAAGCTCGAAGTGCTTGCAGCGCTTCAGAGGGAGCTGCTTCTTCGTCTTGCAAACCGAGCACTCCTGTTCCCCAGTTTAGCGACATGTTCGCTCCACATCCAGCCTCTTTCAAACTGCGGTCAAGCTCACCAGACGGAGCACAATCTTCTTTGTGGTCTTCGCCTTCTTGTGGAAGACGGGCTTGGTCTGACCACCATAACCGCTCTGCTTGCGGTCGTAACGGCGCTTGCCCTGGGCGAAGGCAGAGGCCTTGCCAGCCTTGTACTGAGTGACCTTGTGCAAGGTGTGCTTCTGGCAGTCCTTCCCCTTGCAGAAGGTCTTGCGCGTCTTGGGAACGTTGACCATTTTGGCGACTGGGATCCGGTCGTGATGTGATGGGTTGGATGGTCGATTGCGCTGCACTGTCGATGTACCCTTTGAAGTTTTTCGCCCAATTTGCAAATTTCCAGCCAGGGCCACGGTGCGTGTGCGGGTAGTCGGGTAAAAGATGACCCATCCCGCCTTGCCAAGGGATCTTTAGGCGGCTTGACCCCACGTTCCGTTTCTGGAAATCCTTGGCAGATTGCGCCAAGGCGAACGCGCTTGGCTAGGGCAACAGAAACGCGTTCCTCACCAATATTGACAACACAACAGCAGAATGGGTATCGAAAGCTCAATGGCTAACGGCGTGATGCAATTTGCTTTCCGAGGCACAGTAGTACCTCATTATGAGAGCAAGACTCAGCATATGTGTAATTCCTATCCTTGACCTAGCCAACACTTCGGGAATGGTTTCAGGTTTCTTTACCTCTCGAAGAGGGCTTTCTCATTCTCTTATGCCTGGCCAGCATGAGTGCCCGCACCACCCCCTGAGTCGGACATGTCAGTTTTTATGGATGCTAGAAAAGGGACTACACGTGTGTAGGAATAATAGCAAATGCGCGGCAAATCTCATCCTCCGTTTATGGATTGCTGGGTCATACACCATCTGTGCTTGGTGCTGCAACGTGCAAATGTTCTGCCGCACATAGAATAGTAACTCAAGTCTGTTGGTAGGGCTTCAGAGCAAGAGACGGCAGCCAAGAGAGATAGTCCAATTTTTTATCTCCATGTAAAATTCATGGGAGCCGAAGGCTGTCCCAAGTTGTGAGTTCATATGTTTTACAAACATGTGAAGCAGACATATTCGCGCTCCTCCATATATCTGGCTCAAGTGGAGTGGACAACGGCCTGCAAAGTCTTTTTGGGCTCAAGCGGTGCTGAACTTTGCCCTGGTCAGATAGAGCGGCCCAACCCATTTAGCTTGCATTCTTTCTCTGCCATAGACACCAACTTGGATTGTCCCAATGACAGCGGCCAGGTATTCCTGGAGCCCACTAACAACAACGTTTATCCGGCCCGAAGTTTGCCATGTCGTCTACAGACCATAGACTGAACAGGGTTGTCTACATTGTTAATCAGGAGCTGGAGAACTCATGCATGCCTTCTGGGTGGATCAAAAATCAAGAGCACGCTCTTCTCCTGGGATCATCTGCCCGAGTGGCTATTGGCTAGCATGCTCTCAAGGAGAGTGTCTCTACACAACAGTAACCTGCTATCTTGTACGCAAAGACAGCATGTCTTTCAGCTGTCACCATAGCACAGAGATGGCCGGCATTGGCTTATTTTGAAAAACATGTTTTGCACCTACACAATTGTCAAAAATCAAGTGCCTTTTGATATACTTTACCTGCTCGCCGAAAGGTCCTACAAGAGAGGCTACCAGAACAATACTATACTCTCCAGAGAGCTTGAGTTCTGTGGAGTGCGCATGATTTACCAACCTACCGACTTTTCGGTATCGTCCACAACGTCCTCAACTACTTCTACTATTTCAGATACGCCTACTTCTCTCATACCAAAACTCCGGCCGGAGACGTCGGCCACGGTAAGCTTCAACATGGAATCGCTGCTGCAAACTGCTACACCGAGCCAAAAAGATGAAAGGGACAGAGACCAAAGTGCAACAAAGTCGTGGGAGTATTATTATCGTTGAGCGTCTTCAAGCCAGTCTTGGGTCTCACGCTGCGTTGGGGTTCTTTCTTTGGTGGCAGAGTCATCTGGCTCTTACATGAGCTATAGCTGCTCTTTCGCCGTCACTGTTGATACATCCCTTTCCCCCAAACCTATGATCTTCGAGCAGACTTGCAGGATTATCATGACACAAAACTCTCTAGCAACTCTCTATCTTCATAACTTCCTGAATATGCTGCCACAGCGTTTCTTTGCATGACTCGCTACACCAGTCGAAACAGCCGTGAAGCAACAGCTAAAGGATGATGCAGGATGATCAAAGATATGATCGTAAATAGAAACGGTTATGAAGTCGGTTTATTATGTTTAGTAACTGAACGGTACATCGAGAACCAAACCGATATTGATTCTCAATAGTCAAAGTTACTGACGCCAACCCAATACCCAGTAGCTTTTGACCATCTATGCCAAACTGTCTCACACTGTCTTAACAGTATCCTTGTCAGCAATCGTGGTCTCAGATGGATTTGTGCGACTTTTGACAGGACATCTTAGCAGACATCCTTGTCCAATCTACCATATCTATAAACGAAAAACTGGAATTGAACAGCAAAAATCATGAAGGAAGAGAGTCTGGCTCATATAGCCTTCATTACAACTTTTTGATAGCTCGAAGTGTTTGCAGAGAAGCAGACAGACACTAAACCAGAATAGACCGAATTCGGTACTCGAATGTTCTTTGAGTGCACATGAAGCACATTTGATTTTTGAGCACATCGCCCTGGATGTCCGACAGCGAAAAATTGCACTGAAACATATGATACCAAGCCAGTTTAGACACCATAGCCGTGTTAATACTTCAGGATTGTAGTACAAGTCAGAGATCACAGAAATGATTCAGCTTTTTCCCTCTAGAAAAGGGGGAATCTGACTTCCCCATGTACCTGCCATTGAACAGTTGAGCTTCACAAACGCGATTTGAACATGACGTTTCAAATTCTTCACAACATTGATCATTATTATGTGGATTTGTGATAACGGGAATGAGTTGAAGGTGGTTCAAGTGGATTGCAGTAATACTGGCTGCCGTCAATTCCCTTACGGTTCTGCTGTTCATGCTAGAACAAACTACTTCCGGTGGGAAGTGCTTCCAACACTCGCTGACAGATCCGGAAGTTTAGAACTGTAACACCATAAGTTCTCATCGAGTGTTTGTGATTGATAAAAGGGCACATGAGGAAAGACCGCACCGACTTGCGCTATTATGCGACAGAGATGACTCTTACACAGCCTATTCAGTGAAGTACGAGAGAAAACATGGTTTAACAACTCAGTCTGTTTCAGGACCGCACCATATGCGAATCTTGCTAAGATGTTTTCACGTCCACTGCCCGTGTTTGTCTAACCTTGCGTCATCTGCGCCTTTCTCAGATATGCCATTTGGCGGGCTTTCGCGTTTTAGTCAATATTATCAGCTCATATTTTCTTCAAGCGCCGCAATTTGACTGGTCATTGATGATCAATGGGTTCACCAATATCCCTGGAATCACTGGCATTTCATCTTGATCTGAGGATGACCTGATAACTGCAGATGGAGAATGAATGGGTCGACATAGTTAATATCGAGTCCGAAAGTGTATTAACGTTGCACATTCTGTAGTATGTTTCATTGTAACAAGCCAGTGGTCAACATGACAGGGACGGTAGTGGTGGACTCAACCACGATCATAAAGTTCAGAGCAATAGCTAAAGTTAGATGATTCATCCTGCTGCTCTTTCAGGAGCCAAAACCGATGAAGTCATCGCCTAAGATTTGGGTTCAGCGAACCCTTGAGCAGGCTAACAGTGGGGAAAAGCGAATTCTTGATATTCACCAATAGAGTGCATGGTGGGTCCTTTGGAGTACAAGGCTGTGGAAGATGGCGGGGCAGGAAATTTTGTAGCCAACCGTTTCTCTAGCATTTCTCGCAAGCGCCGCCCCCATCGTTTTACGACCAGTGAATCATCCACCAGCAACTGCACAACCATCTGGGTTGTTCTTGGAGGGAGCACGACATTAATATCTTTTCCTGCATTTGTGGCGCTGTGCAATCACTTTGAGTCGACCCCCTATTCGATCTTTGCATTAATCTCTCTCCATTGCAGCGAGTTCGACCAGCCATGGCGACTGAGAATGCTGCAGACGACTCGGCTAAGCTTCAGATCCTTAAAGATGCGCTCTACGAAGAAATAAGACAACATGGCTCAGAAACACGCTTGTTCACACAAAAAGATCTTCTAGACCTCAATATCATTCCTAACAACAATGTAATGCTTCTGGTCAAAGTTGTCCAGGGGCTTTGTAACGACAAGCTCCTGGTCGGCACAACAAACCACCATGCTGGTCTCGCATGGAGATGGCGCAGCCGGGAGGAAGCAAAGAAGTATGTAGTCTATGACTGTTTTTTTATATTAGATGGCAATGCTGACAATAACTCGTCAGGTACCTATCGCTCCCCAATGACGAGACCATGATGGTTTATTCCATCATTGATGAAGCTGGCGCCGACGGCATCTGGAATCGGACGATCAAGAATAAGCTTAACATGCATGAGTCTGTGGTAAAGAATTGCATCAAGTATCTTGAAAGCAAGGGGTATATCACGGCCATGAAAAACGTCGAGCACCCCAACAAGAAGATGTACATCAAGGCCAGCTTGCGGCCCTCGGAACGGGCAACTGGCGGTCCCTGGTTCACAGAAGGAGAGTTGGACACTGCCTTCATTCAGGAGCTTGAAGGCATTGTTTTTGAGTACATCAAGACAAAAAGCGCATATCGCGGGTCACAGCCCCAGCCGGCATCTGCGCCAAAACGTGGGGCCATCGTGGGCGAGCTGCGTGGGACGAAGCGTGCAGCGGCAGACATTACCAACGATGACAGCACAGCAGCTCCTTCCTCTCGCAACAGCAAATCCTTCCGGACCGTTTTTCTCCCAATGCCCGCTGGCTACAAGCATTACCCTACGGTTGCTGAGATTGCCAAGTTCATCCATGATACGGGCATCACCAACAATACCACCCTGGGCGAAGCCGATATCCAGCAGTTAGTGGACGTACTGCACTATGATGGCTTGATCGAGCCTGTTCGTGTGAACCGGCGTAAAGGCTATCGGGTCACCCGCGCTATGAGACAGGATACTGTTCCCTTCCATAAGCGGCAGAAGGATCGTGAGGCAGGTATTGGGTTGGACCAGCCTTTGGTTGTTGGTGCAGAACCACTCAGTAATGCCCTTACCGAGGCTCCTTGTGGGCGGTGCCCTGTTTTTGATTTGTGCGAAGAGGGGGGTCCGGTAAGTCCAAGTAATTGCGTCTACTTTACCAAGTGGTTAGACTTGGAGGACGTAGCAACAGCAGCGGCCCCTGTTGCATCTTTACCTCCGTAAAACGCTTGTCATCTTAACAGGGGGAAGCGGGGACTGTATGTACATATCTTTCTACGTTTAGTCGAGCGTCAGAAACCACAATAATTAATACCCGTATCCATTGCATTTGTTTACGATATCCGCAAGATACGGTCGTCCTAATTTAGTGTTTGACTTGTAGCTAAACTGTAGCCTTGGAGCTATCTGGTATAGAGCAAAGCAGCGAACATTCACCTAGCAGTCATCAAGTGGGTGACGATGCCAGTAAATCCGTTTTATAGGTTGCTCAGGCCAAGAGGCCTAGCTAACGGCTATCTGAATGTTGTAGCCCAACATCCTATGATATCGCCAGTTCATTTCTTAGTTTAGGCGACAACACCGCAGTCAACAATGGTGGGCTTCTTGGAGTAGCGGATAGCGCCGCTGGGGGAGCCAGTAGCCTCGATCAGCTTGACAACCTTCATGGACTCCTCATCAGCAACCTCACCGAACACAACGTGACGGCCATCGAGCCAAGAAGTCTTGACAGTCGTGATAAAGAACTGAGAGCCGTTGCTGCAGGGATGTCAAGTTAGCTTACGCGTAGAAATACAAGGGGTTAAGTTGTCATAGCTTACGTGTTAGGGCCGGCATTGGCCATGGAGAGCCTCCCGGGGCGGTCGTGCTTGAGCTTGAAGTTCTCATCGGCAAACTTCTCGCCATAGATCGAGCGGCCGCCAGTGCCCTGTAATTACCCCGATTAGCTTGGATGTCCTGTGTGGGTAGATCAACGGTACTAACGTTGCCACGGGTGAAGTCACCACCCTGGAGCATGAATTCAGGGATAATGCGGTGGAATGTCGAGCCCTTGTAGCCGTAACCGTGCACGCCAGTGCAGAGCTCACGGAAATTGCGAGCGGTCTTGGGGACAACATCGTCGAAGAGGTTGAAGACGATGCGGCCGGACTGCACTGTAGAAAAGGTCAGTCATCTCTGTGTATGGAGGACAGTCTAATGGCCCTCCAGAAGAGCCGCTCTGTCGGAAATGAAGAACTAGATGGCAAAGCCCTACCGAGAAACAACCGGATGGGGCTTGCCAGCAAGCATGCCTGCCAAAGGCTGCTTCCGATAAAACTCAAGCAAACATAGCTTGAAGTAAACATAGCATAGGCTTTGTCCTAAAAAAAAGGGGGGGGGTCAATTGCTTACGCCGGACCTGGCTGGTGAGGTTGCCCCTCTCATCCATCGTGGGGCCCTCCCACTCGAGCTGGAAGTAGCTGCGGGGTAATGTTAATAGGCAAGCTCCAGCATTTATAAGGGGACTAAAGAGGTCTATGGGCACCTACCACTGCGACATGTCGGCGGCGGAAACTGAGAAGGCTCTAGCAGAGATGCTGAAGGTGGACTGGAGAGACGGCGAGCAGGCCGAGGTGAGAGGAGTTGAAAGGTTGCGGAGGAGAGAAGAGGATCGAGGGAGATGGCGGGGTAGGAGGGGTCGAAACATTTTCCAGTCTGGGAGAGAGTGGGTTAGCGCTTCCACGAGCCAATCAGCGTCAAACAACCAGGATGAAGCAGGCAGAAGGCGTAGCTTTCACGTGATAAGTGAGGGGCAAGCTTGGTTGGCCAGCTGTCGACCTATCAACAATCGCCTCATAGCTCTTCAGGGGGCTGTTGGTTCTTCCCATAGCAGAAAGTTTGCCCACTCATCCATTCATCCGGGGACATTTTGCGGAGGACTGCTAGGTTTGGTAGTTCAGGGACCTGTGATGTTCACAACCCTATTGATGATTGGGACGAAGCTGTGCTGCCAATGGAAAGTAAACAGGACAAGCCATGCTGTAAGTCGCGCTGGGTTGCCAACTGTCTCTCCCTGTGTTGATTGCAAGTCGTGACACTTGATGCACAGGGCGGACAAGGACTTGAGCTAGCGGCCAATTGTCTCAAATTCTCTTGATCGTGCAAGCTGCAGACTGCTGCTTGGTTGCTAATGCAGTGAACTAGAGGCAGAAACTTCTGCAGAGCCAGTTGCGATATTGCCATTTTTCTTCCATGAGGGATGGCAGCCAACGGTCATGGGCAGGAAACGAGATTTTGATATCCGCTTGCCATCGAGTTCCCACCAAACGGGGAGAGACAATGGAAAAATCATATATATTTGAATGGAAGGATTTGCTCCGGATGCTCCCGGTCTTAATAGCCATGCATAGGAGCCAGAACTGGGGAGACCGAAGTGTTGAGCACGATAAAGACAACTCGAAAGCAGCACGTACCGTATCAATACAGTCGGGCTGTCTATATTGATGTACAGGGGAGAAGTACAGAGGGAGCTGGATCCAGGCGAGGCAGCAAGGGAAAAGTGTTTTGAGTACTCCGAGGACTAGAGGGACTAAATGGCCAAAATTTCTGCGGCAGTTGGCCGTGGACTTGGTGATGCAGCTCCCGGTCCAGCAAGCACGGGCCTCCGGCAGCTCCGGCCACGCCTAGGTCATTAAGGCCCACAAGAGCCAAGCCAAAGCAGCTCGGAGCCGGCCCATTTTTGACCGAAGGCGGGGAACCGGGTGCGTCAAACGCCAAGATTTTGAGACCAAGGGGCTGAGTCTTGGCAGGCTGGAAAGCGCAAGGTGGTGGATGCGCTGATGCCCATTCCCCTCGGGGTCTCTCGCTGTGGCCGTTGGACGTTGGCCAACAATCTTCGAACATCATCAGTAAAATCGAGTCGCGGCCATCCAACACATGAAACCAACTATCTTTCGGAAGTCTACTGCTATACATCGATATTGATCTTGCTCTTCGCTACAGCCCTTCAACTATTCGTCTTTTTAATCAAAGCGACAGCTGCAGCCACGAACCTCGATCACAATGGATCTGACAAGCTTGAAGAATACGGTGGCCAATCTCACCCTATACGATATCAAGGCAGGCGTACGAAAAGTGCAAAATGGTATGACGGTAATCGCATCAGTTGTTGTTTACCTTAGTTGTAGGAAGATACTGACCCGGAACAGCGGTGATGAACTATACCGAGATGGAGGCCAAGGTTAGCAAATCTGTCATTCCGGCCGCGGAACCTCCGGCTTGGTGCTAACAGACACAGGTGCGGGAGGCCACAAACAATGAACCATGGGGCGCATCATCTACACAGATGCAAGAGATTGCAGACGGGACATTCAACTAGTAGGTGTCCCTATTGTTTGTAGCTCATGACGACATGATTAGGATCCTGACCACTGCGCTGCAACCTATCAGCCAAACCCTCAACGAGATCATGCCCATGATCTACAGGCGTTTTACAGAGAAGTCCGCTGAAGAATGGCGCCAAATATACAAGGCTCTCCAGCTGCTCGAATACCTGATCAAGCATGGCTCGGAACGCGTAGTTGATGATGCTCGTGCCCACATCACATTGCTCAAGATGCTCCGTCAGTTCCATTATATCGATCACAACGGCAAGGACCAAGGTGTCAATGTCCGGCATCGCGCAAAGGAGCTTGTCGAACTTCTTAGCGATGTTGACCGCATCCGGGCTGAGCGCAAGAAGGCCCGCGCCAACAAGGGCAAATTTACGGCAATAGAGGGTGGTTCCGGTTTTGGCAGCAGCAGTCGCTATGGAGGTTTCGGAAGTGATTCCTACCGTGGCGGCAGCAGTTCCTCGTACGGTGGCTATGCCGGTGGCGTCTACGGTGATGGAGGTGGTTTTGGTGGGCAGACAGACGAGTGGCGTGGCAGTCAGTCGCGGGCCGACAAGTTTGAGGAGTATAACGAGTTTGACGAGTCAGAGAGGCCAGCTGCCTCGTCTAGCTCCTCACGAGCGACCCGCGAGGCGGCTGCAGGCAAACGCCCCGCTGAACCAAAGAAGGAGCCCGAGGAGGATCTGTTCTCCTTTGATGAGCCCGCCGTCCCCGCCGCCTCCGCCGCTGCTCCAGCTCAGTCGTCTTCCTCTGCGCTCGCTGTGCTCGGTTCCACAGCCGACGATGACGAATTTGATGATTTCCAGTCTGCCGCACCTGCCACCCAGTCCGCTTTTACCTCTTCTATTTCTCCCCAAACAACTACGGCATCGTCCTTCGCTTCTCCGCTTGCGGCCCCCAAGCCTGTATCAGCATCTCAGCAAGCCAGCCTCAGCGGCCTCGCTGCCTTGACTTCTATTTCTCCTCCTCCAAGCTCGACCGCTACGCCATCTGCCAACTTTTCAGCATTTTCGTCCCCTCTCTCTGCCAGTAACCTTTCCTCTCCGGTGCAAACCAAGCCTACTGGATTCCAGCCCTCAACACCAAATTACTTCTCGCCCGTGCAAACAGCAGCCGCTGCCCAGAAGCAGTCCACGGCCTCTTCTGGAGCTGGCTCCAAGCCTGGAGCGACGGCTGGTGGTGATGCGTTTGGTGCTCTATGGTCTCAGGCTAGTGCAGGCCTTAAAAAGAACACACCAAGTGGCCCTGGGCCATCCATGGGTCAGCTGGCCAAAGAGAAGAGTAGTGCGAGCATCTGGGGCGCTCCGGCTCCGTCTTCGGCTGCCTCACAGCCTTCTACTAACAATAAGCCCCTGGGAAACGGGCCTGACGACTTGCTTGGCTAGATCTATGCCTTCACGCGTTGCCTGAGGGAGGAAAATGATGTTTTGCGGAGAAGGAGGAAGGGAGTATAGGGGACCGGCATCTGCCGTAAACTACAAAGATCAACGTAGTCTATGTCTTGCTGGTCATGTTGGATCCTCGTCTTGTGGATTAGTAGGCTAGGTGTTCTGCTAAGTAAAAATGCAATAATGATCTCTTTGTCCGGAAAATAGGTATGACACGAAGGGGCTTGAATAGAGGGTTTCAGGTTGCCAACTGGTCAGCTTAGCCAGTTCAATTGCGTTAAGGCACTTTGCGCCATGCCGTAATGCAGGCAATCGGGAAAATTCCGCCTGCAGAAAGTTTGAGCATGTTTTCCCCAATAAAATTCCTGGGGTATAAAGTTTACGCTCCTTTCTCCAGCTGGCGTGTGTCGGTGAGCAGGTGATCAGGGGGCCTGGTGCAGTGGCGTTCTATGACAAATGCCCAGTCGACGCCCAGAAGCTTCGCAGCAGTGAAGGTCGCTGCGGCCGAGCCCTCAAACAGGACAAGGCTTCTGAGCTCCCGCTGCTATCTTCAAACACCCACGGCGCTGCAAGCTTTGCTCCACCGCTGCCTGCTCTTCTTCTTCCTCTTCCCACAACACTCCCCTTTCCAATGATTTCCCGTCACGTACATGACAGTAGCAGGTCTCATGGCGACAAAACCTAGGAGCTTTGGTGGTTGCTGGACCTGCCGGCTCCGGCGTAAGAAGTGCGACGAGACGCGACCCATCTGCGGCGCCTGCTCAACGCTGGAGATCGAATGCCAGTATGGAGACGAAAAGCCTGAATGGATGGATGGCGGCGAACGTCAAAAGCGCAGGGCCGAATGGTTGAAAGCTGAAGTTAAGAGGAGGGCGGCGCATCGTCGCGAGCGTCGCCAGCTCCATGGCCTCGAGGTCCGTCTTGAGTCATTGGATGCTTCACTAACTGACGAGAGCGACTCTACTGTTCCTCGGGACCTCATCAACACCACGGCGCGCCCTGTTGCCCCATCGATGGATGCTTCTTCGTCGTCATCGCCTTATATCAAAACCGAATCGTCTTCTGCATCTTCGCCAAGTGTCAGAACCCCACATTCACGATCGGCCACTCCCCATACTGACTCTTGCTCCTCTGTCCCGACGCCCGAGGATTTGTCGGATTCTCACGCCGAGTCGAGCTTAGAAGCGGCATTCTCATTAGAGATTGAGGCTCACTCTATCATGCTTTACTTAGACTATGTCTTCCCATTTCTCTTTCCCTTCTACAAGCCACCGTTTTTCGATGCTGGTAGAGGATGGCTTCTTGTTCTCCTGACAAAGAATAAGGCTCTCTTCCACTCCGCAGTAAGCCTGTCCGGATACTTCTACGGCATAATCTTGAGCCACACAAGTCAGGGACATCAGCACTGCACCAAGAACACTCACGAGGCCCTTCATAAGCAACAAGGTTTAGCTCTCCAGTGGTTGCAACGTGAGATGCAAGATATCATCACCCGCGGTGTGAAAAGCAACCTTGTTGAAGCAAACCGTGTGATGGCCAGCATCGTTCAGTTATTGACATCCGAAGTTGCAATTGGCACCCCGGGGAACTGGAAGATGCACTTGGGTGCCGCGACAGAACTTTTCAACGAAATCATGAAGCACCACGCCGTTACGCCCTCTGGATTCCCTTGTTTCATGTCAGTACTCCTTCGACTTGGCACAAGACCGTTTGAGTGGACGCCGAAGAATCGGCCGTGGGGTTCCGACCAAGCAACCTTGCGCTTTTTCACTGCCCAGCTACTCTTCTACGATACCATTGCCAGCACTGCCCTGGGCCAGCCTCCCCGATTGCAGCAGTGGCATCAACCGCTCCTTGAGGAACTTCCCGATGAGATTAAGCAACTGCTGCCCGGGAATGAGAGAGAGACCATCAGCCCGCATATCAACCTCGAGGAGTTTGCCGGTGTCCAGAACTGGGTCATTCTTTGCATTGGACAGATTGCTTCCCTGGATGCGTGGAAGAAGGAGATGAAGCGTGCCGGGTCATTTTCAGTGCCGCAACTTTTCAGCCGTGCATCGACGATCGAGCAGCGTCTGCGCACCTGCCTCGAATCTCTCTCTGATTGCCAGGCCGTCAATGGCTCGTGTCCGGCATCGTCCATCAATGGCTGTTCCCAGTCTCAACCTTTCTTACCCTATTTCGCTTCTGATGCCGGCTCTCCCTTCTCTCGTACCCTGCATACATCAGTTCTTAACACCCGGATCTGGGCCCAAGCAGCCCTCACATACCTGAGCGTGGTCTTATCGGGCTTCCAGCCTTCAAGCCCCGAAATCTGCGAGTCTGTATCGGCCACAATCGAGATGCTTCTATCTTTGCCGAATCCGGAGTGCCTGCGCACACTCGTGTGGCCATTTACCGTGACTGGGTGTCTGGCAAGCCCAGAACAGGAGCATGTATTCCGCAACCTCGTATCAGCTATGGGGCCATTGAGCGTCCTGGGAACTGTCAGGGAAGGATTGGCAATCTTAGAAAAGGTCTGGGCTAGGAGACGTGAGATAGAACAGGCACCCGATGGGTGGGATCTTGCAGCCTGCTTGGGGACGTTGGGCCAGCCAGCGTTGTTGATCTGAATACGATCTTACTTCCAACATAATCGGCTGGCTGATGTGAGGAATGGTTCAGATAAAACAGAGTAAGTATCCACTTAGGCGTACCACTCCACTTAGCATTATAGATTCTGTCGTAAGGCTAACTCTCTCAAAGTGTCAACGGCTCCTACTCCAGCGATGGGATTGCTCGGCTTTTTTTACTCTATATAGGACTCTGAGTTTGGCCATGTCAATCGTTGTCTTTCCTCTCTCGAACCATGGCTATTAAACCATGTTGTCCTTGCCGTTCCCCCATACCAGCTCTTCAGTCTCTCTTGTGAGGCATTAAACCTTTGAGTTTACTCCTTCTAACGCTTCAGGCGCTCGGAATTCGTTCTTAAGTTGATGCTGCGATCAGTTCAGTCTTGCTCCAAACCAGAGCTGCTACTACTCTAAAGCCATCTCGGAAGCTGGATCCTAGCCATGATTTCTAAATCGTCTTTGCCTTGTAACCCAAGTCGGTCAATGCTTGTTACCACAAGATCCTTCCCGCGAACTCAATGAAGTTCACGGGTTAATCATCTCGCCGCCCCCATACGCCTGAGAACCCCTTGGGTCATGATACATCCTTCCGGTTAACGACAAGGCGGGATGGCTCACGTCATCTAACTTGCTGACGCTGCCACCTCTTTCTGGGCAAATCGTGATTGGTCTGTTCATCTCTAACTCGTCTTCATGATGGCAATTCCGTGTCGGAGTGAGCCATCGATTGGATAACGAAACGGATTCATTCACATCCTTCGCCCGGCTTGGCTTGTCAGGCGCCTTCTCATCATCCCGAAACATGGTCGATTTAGGATACGGTCTCATGAAATTCCCAACGGGGCAATACACCGCAGCAGGGCTCCCACCGGCTGACCTGTAGGGAGCAACTTGCTCCTGCATTTGCATCCTTCTGTTTCTCATCCACAACGCAACCAGGGCAGCCACCCCCATAATAAACAACCCTCCATCGCTTATTACTAGCGCCCACAGCACCTTCACCTTCACACAAGCCTGCATCGCTGCTTTCTCTCCTGCAGGAAACACAAGCCGTGCAAATTCCTCTGGTACTGTGTCCCCAGCTGGCACCATTATGCTCAACCTCACATCTTTCGTGCCATGAAGGGTATCACAAGTGAGGTTCGCGACGCTTAGACCCCACACCACTGCCAGCCCGGAAAACGCTGTGAGAAAGAGAGTGTCGACCGACAGCGTGGCTGGGTAGGGCATGTAGGATGCGTTGTGAGCCGGGATAGTGAAGAGGGTGTACAGGGCTCCTGGGATGGAAAGGCCCAGGGTTAAAAGGAGAATTCCTGGGGGATTGCGCCGAGATGCTGTTGGGCTGGAGTTAGAGGTATCTGGTAGCTGAGAAGGATCGGTGACGGTTATGAGGTTGACTGTGAGGGAGGAGAGGGCTATGAGGGTTAGGGTGGTAAACGAACGAATAGTTAAGAATAAAACAGCTGGCAGACTTCGCGGATCTGTTGGGATATGTGAGTTCTCCGTTGTTGCTGGTGGGCTAACAACCGTTCGAGAAATTGGGCTCTTGAAGTGGGTTTTTTTTGTCATTTTATTTCTAGCATCGATGCTGCAATACTTCAAGACGTAAAATCAATGAGCACAGGCATAGGCTGCTGGTTGTAAGTATGTGTTGTAGATGTCAAATATTCGTCTTCGTCTGCACAGTCTGAGCCTTCCGGGCCTTGATCTCAAGACAGATCACAAAACGACGATCACATCGTTGGGTAAGTATCCTGCTACAGGCATGTAGAACAACCAGTACGTCCCCAATATCCAAATGCATGTTCTCTACCGCACTTGCAGGTCCGATTTGGCCTTGTCGCGGTCCGTTTGCTCAGACTAGGGCCGTGAGCCGTGCTGGATTGTAGTCAGATCTGGGGCCGGGGCCGGCTGATCGACAGGCCGAAGCTGCAGACATGGTGTGGGTGATGTGCATCAGACATAGAGATGGAAAACCAAGGTCTGACAGAAATCTGCCATTAACCTGCCCGATATATGTCCAAAATAGGTTGCCTCAGTCTCTTGGTAAGGAGATATCCCTGGGATCCCCCCGATATCAAACAACTAATATATCAGCGTATATTTCGATGCACCCTTCGCTGAAATATAGGTAGAAACAACGCCTATACGCCATGACTCGAAACGAAGAAGACAAAAACTTCCATCAAGTCTTCCCAGCTCCTTCCCTTTGCGCCTTGATTTCCTGTGCCCTGTAGGCCCACAACTCTTGCGGTTTCCCGTTTGAATCACATGAGGCAAACTTCCACCAGCCGTAGTGCACAGCACCAGCCAGATTGACCAGACCCCAGCGAATCGGCCCAGGCATTGGTGGCCAGTTAGTCCACATACCCTCCTCCACAGTCTTGTCTAGGTTCATCAAGAAGAGCGGCACAACGTCCATAACGCCAGCCTTGGTGACTGTGCTCTTGCCCCATGTCTTGAAGGTGGTTGTAGCGGCCTCGTTCTCAGGAGTGTCTGGCTTGGGCGCGTTTGGATGATCGGCAAAGGCGGCGATTGTGGCGACTTCGGAGTGAAAGTGGTGCTCGAAGTCGGCTTGGAAGGTCGACATGATGCGGACTAGCTCTTCGCCGTCAAAGGAAGAGGGGTTGGTCTGGACGGAAGTGAGGTAAGACTCGAATTTTGCGAGGCCGGGGAGGAACGACTCTGTTCATACCAGGGTCAGCGGTTAGAGGGAGATAAAGCAAGCAGCACGTATTTTGTAACCTCACCATGCTCCTTGTGTGTTTCGGCGAAGATAGTCTTATCCTGCAGGACCTCCTCGATCTTGTTGAAGAGGGTTTGCTCTTCGTCGTCATGGTGTGACTTGACGAACTTGTACCAAGCAAGGCAGTATCCGATGAAGTCGGCTTTGTCCTGTTCAAGAATGAGGGGAGCTTGTAGGTAGATGGAGTTGAAGCCGCGGAGGATAGAGTTGTCTGGGATTTAGTGGTTAGCCCGGTGTGCTGAACTGGCCATCTGGATATCTGGACATTAGCGTACGCAGGAGGGCCATGTGGGTGGCGCCAGTGGTGAAGACGTCAGTCCTCTTAGTCTGGTACTGGGGGGTGGTGATGAGCTTGAGAGGCCCATCGGCCCACGGCTTTGTCGGTGGCACAGACGTCATGTTGTAAGGGGCGCGGCTCAACAGAAAGCCGATGATCATAAACGGGATAGAGAGGAGGACGGTCACCTTCGGGTCAGGGCCCGGGGTTGACATGGCGATGTTAACCTGATGGGGAGCTCGGCGACAGTGGTCTCTGTCTCTGAACCACACCGAAGCAGCTGTTGGAGCTATCCAGCAGCTGTCCCAACCGAACGACAGCTGCTGGGGGAGCAGCTGCCGGCCAGCGGACTTCCCCACAATTCTTATCGCTGATAAATCAAGCCATGATTATTGGCTGGTAGCTGATAAATGGCCATCGTTCCCCAACCTACCCCTCGCGGAGCTGGGCAGCGCGGCTCACTTCTCCCATCACGAAGTTGCCCATCCCCAACCTTGCTGTTAAAAGAGCTTCTTGGATCTTCCTGCCTATCCGTCAAGATGCAATGATTTCCATTACTAGTATTATTGACTCATGATCCATGTAAATCGCGTTCAATCGCCAAATTGTTGAAAATACGAACATTCCAACCCTTATGGGTTCGGGTCAACAATATAGGTTGGACACTTGAAATGCCACTCTTATTCGCCAAGGAGACCAAGAATTCGATTTGCGGTCGAGGTATTAGCCATCTGCCCATGATGGGAATCATCATGACCTCGATATCCAGGATCTCTGCTCACTTTTTGCGCCCTTAAGTAGACAGCCTGCCAGCTGCCAGAAAACCACACCCGAAGAGGAAGGCCAGAGGTGTCTTGTCGGACCCCAATCAGGCTCGCCGGCGTTAGCAGCGCCCCGCGCAGCCCGCCGAGGTGACTCGAGCGGGGTCAACGCCTACCGGTGGAGACGTAAACCGAGAAACGCCGTCTCGGCAGGGAATGGCCGTGGATCCTAGGCATGAGGGTGACTCCAAGTATATAAGGAAACCGAATACTTCGTCGGCTCGTTCGACGAGCATAGGCTCGATATTTTACTGTGTAATTTGAACCATCCATAGCCATTGGTATTTAACAGGATTTAAACACGTTCCGAGAATCTCGACAGGTTGAAATGACGACGAATCCGCGGATCCGGGTCCGGGACGCCACCCCGGCCGATGCCCCGATTATCACCGAGATCCACTACAAGGCTTTTGCCCACGGCATCATGGACCAGCTCATGTATCCCAACGGCGTAACTGAAGACAACCGTGCAAAGTTCGCCGCCCGGCTGTTCCCTCCACCACGCAGCGAAGACGAGAAGGCGAAGAAGGGCGAGAACATGGTTTGGGTGGCTGAGTATGTCCCTGACGACGGGCCGGCCGAGATTGTTGCCTTCTCAAGATGGACACTCTACCGCCAGCCGAGACCAGAGGAAGTGTGGAAGGTTGATGCCGCGTACAAACCAACCCTCGAAATGTTTGGACAGGGTGCAAACATCGAGGTTATTGATACTTTTGTTGGCGAGATGCGCCGAATGTCAGAGAGAGCTGCCAAAGGTGAAGCAATGTTGTGTAAGTACCGGCAACGTTGTCTGTTGGAGGTATTGCATAGCTCACATTGCCACAGTCCTTGGCATTCTGGCCTGTCTTCCTGAGCGCCAGCGTCTAGGGGCTGGTTCGGCTCTGCTGCGCCGTGGTGTTGAGTTAGCCGATAGCTTGGGTCTCCCTATGAGGCTGGAGGCGTCTCCTGAGGGCTATGGGCTGTACAAGAAGTTCGGCTTCGAAGCATATGACGTGCTAGATACGAAGGTCACTGAAACATGGGGACCGGTGCAACCGGAGGGAAGCAACTGGGGGAATAACAATGCAGCTGAGCTTTTCGGTCAGGCCCCTAAGGGTGTTTTGCGGACCGTTCTTATGAAGCGACCTGTGAAAGTCTCCAACTAGAAGTTCTGGCACCAAGACCGCAAATATAGGCCCCTCAGACGCCAAATGGTCTTTCCTGTGAAGATTCACAAGATCTGGTCATGGACGATGCGTACCACCTTGGCTTGTCTCTCGACTGTTGAGCCCAACACATGCCCACAGCTCGACAAAAACTTCAGTGCCGAATATGGTGTACTCATGCAGTCGTCAGTGGCTTCGGATGAGAACTCAATTTCTTCTAGCGTCTGATCCATCATCTCTATTCGTCCTCCGAAACGCAGCCGCCGCGGCGAGGTTCGTCAAGCAAAGATGAACATGCCTTATAATAATTTGCCCCCTCTATGACAACCAATGTAACTCTGGGTCGACGTGCCCGAATGTCAGGTCGCCAACGTCTTTTCTTGGCGCTCGGCATGCTCTTCGTCAGCCAATCTCCGAGATCTCGGTCTTCCATTAGGCTCTCAAAAGTCGTCCCAAATTCCAGGAAGAGATCCCTATTTGCGTCTGTGGCCTGTGCCCATGGACTGCTTGGGAGCGCGGAAATGAAGGGCGACAATGCTGCTGGACAAAACAGTTCAAGCATGATCCGAGCATGACAAGGCCCATGCGCTGGATGCCTGAGATCCTTGGTGCATTCGGCAGTGCGCTCCGCGTGACGAGGGTCGGGCCGACGGTTTACCTCCACGAGTTGCCCGATTAGGAAATTTCTTGGCGCGCCCCTGGAGCGCTTCTCCGCACGTCCCGTCCAGCTGCAGGTTTCGGGACGACGGCTAGCGACCCCAGACCCCCAGTTCACTAAGTCGGAAACAGCCTGCGGCTCATCAAGCTCCGAGAATGCCACCGTTGCTATATCAATTGACCAGGACCCTTCAACAGCATCAAGATGCTCAGCAGCGCGACCTTGTGGCATGCTGGTCTTTATGACAGCAACCCCAATTGCGAATTTGACCTTATCGACTCTTTGAACCCGCCTGCATAGTCCCCAGGCATTAATCATCAATCCACCATCATGGCTGTCGCGGTTGCTGCTCCCAACATGGCGGCGGTCAAGGAACCCGCCGGGACGATTCCAGCCAGGAGGCTCACCAAGGAGGAGCTTCTGAAGTCACATCAGGCGTATCTTGAGAAGCAAGAGAACGACCCCCACGCGCAGCACGAGCATGCGCATGCGCGCCCAGTGAAGCAGCCCATCCTTAGTGAGGCATACCCTCCCTCGACTAAATCGATCAGAGAACTGGAAATTGTAAGCTGCAGTGCTCGCACTTCGGAGCAATACTCTACTAACACAAATGTCCAGATTCCACTGAGTGAGCTCCGAGTGGGAGAGCACCACAGAGGAAAGGCGATTGTTGTCAAAATCGCAAGCCCTCCATTCATTGGCGCTGGTGCTGTGAGCATTGTGGAAGACGAATTTGGAAATGCCGACAGGCTTGCCATATACAACCAGCCTGACACCAGCATTTTGTCAGCCGTGCCTGAGGGCTGCATTGTGGCTGTCAAAGAGCCGTTTTACCGGCACAACGGCTCAGAGAATGACTTTATGATCTGCGTCGACCACCCATCCGACGTCATTCTTCTGAGGTTTAATGATCCGATCATCCCGGAGCCGCTCAGGCTAGGTCCCCTCCTTCAGACAGCCGACGAGTGGAAGAATGCTGGCGATCGTGCATTTCTTGAGAGGGACTTTCCCACAGCCGTATTCTGGTATGCTTCGAAACACCGGTGTTTTAGAAACAGTTGGTCTAACCCACACTCACAGCTACTCTGAAGCGCTAGAATCCTCCACAGACCCCTCCTTCCACGCATCAATCTACTCTAAGCGTTCGGGTGTCAATCTCATCCTTGGCCGCTATGATTCCGCGAAAGCAGATGCTCTTAAATCCCTTAATTCCGATTCGCCTTCACCACATGACTGGAAGGCTCACTATAATGCCGGTCGTGCTCTTTACGGTCTTTGCAAGTATTCCGAAGCCATGACCCATCTCGCCAAAGCCCTCGAGCTTAATCCCAGCAATTCATCGGTCCAACGCGATCATGAACGTTGTGCCGCCCGCCTACGCGAAGAGCAGACGGGCGAGTATGACTTTAGCGCAATGCTGGCTTCAGCTCAAAAGAGTGTTCATATCGACTGCGGATCCTTTCTCAGCAACACCTATGTCGGAACTTCCCCTCTTCACGGTCGTGGTCTGTTTGCTGCGCGCGATATTAAGGCCGGCGAGATTGTGTTCGTGGAAAAGGCGACATTAATGCCAAACCAGTACGATCCGGCACGGTCATCGGCCGCTCTTTACGCCCTCACCGTGCGCCAGCTTTGCGAGAACCCGTCTCTCTCCGAGACACTTTTGGATCTGTGGGATGGCGGCTACGAGCGGTCTGGGAAGGAAGGTACCATTGTTGATGGCGTTCCGGTTATCGATGTGTATTTGGTGGAGTCCATCCGCATCAAGAACTGTTTTAGCGCACCACGTTCGACCTTTGAAGACACACGGCCTAGTTGGCCCTCTCACAGGCAGGCTCGGGGTCTTTGGGCACATGCCAGCTACATGAACCATGCTTGCGTAGCCAACACTATGCGCTCGTTCATCGGGGATGTGTTCATCAGCCGTGCAACTCGTGACATCAAAGCTGGCGAGGAACTCTTCCAGCAATATGTTCCTGTACGGTCACTTCCCGATGTCCGCAACAAGCAGTTCAAGGACGGTTGGGGCTTCGAGTGCGCCTGTGCTCTGTGCGCAGGGGAGAGGCGCAGTTCCGAAGCTGCGCTCGCCAGGCGTAAGGAGCTGCTGGCCGCAGTCGAGAAGCTGTGCAACAAGAAGCTGCCCCGCAAAGAGATCCTGCCAGAGTCGACGATCCGCCCGGTCGAGAAGCTGGCTCGGCAGCTGGAGGAGGCGCACGAGGCAGATGTGTATGACGGCTTGCCGCGCCTGACGCTCATCTACCCGTGCAACTGGCTGATTGGGGCGTATCGCGGGCATAAGAACCACACTAAGGTGATCAGGTACGCAAAGAAGGTGCTGCGAAACTTTGGGTTCCGCGTACCTGAGGAGGATGGCGGCGAGTGGGATCCGAGGGAGATCTACTCGAAGTCGGGTAATGCTACGTTGATGACGGTTCATGTGGTTGCTGCTTTGAGGAGAATGGCCGAGGCCTACGAAGGGCTTGGGCAGAAGGAAATGGCTAAGCGGTGCATCGAGGCGGCGAAGTTTGGGTACATGATGGTTACAGGGTTTGAGAATGATCTAAGCAATCTGGATAAGTAAATGGGTAGGACCGGTCCTTAACTGAATGAATCTTCATCTATTTGTGCTGTAATATAGGGGATATATCATCTACATGGCGTTATTTACATAAATGAAGTTAATTCCATGCGCACTGGTAGTCACTGCCTTTTGAAAATTTCAAATCTATCTAGTTGTTGATCTCCCGGTCGAAGATCAATTTTATACCTAATGTTCTCATACTTTTCCTATCCACCTCAGCTGCTCAAGCAATCTGATCAGAATTCTTCGTCACAGAGCAATGCTCAAGTCCCAAAACAAAAGTTTCGTTACACCTAGTCCACTCTTCCAACTGCATGTACTTTGTTTTTCCTTCTCCTGGCAAGCTCTTGTGTGCATATTACAAACCTCAGTCAGTATGCACTTCCTCGCAACTTGGGATCATAAGGCATCTGGTACCTCCGTGAGGGTTTCTGTTTTTTTTACCAAGTGTTTCGCATTCCCCTCTTGATACCGGAGTGTTTTACTGTATGACCTACCTGCCTGAACCTATCATACTCCGTGCTCTGCTATCTACCATGGCCATGAACCCGATGAGAGAATGTTTTATATACATCCCGATCGATGGCCAGGAAAACGAATCAGTTATCTTGTGATTGCCTCAGTTGGGTTCTCAGAGTGGCAGCGCAAGAGTCCAAGGTCACCTCCCACTAGTATCCAAAGCCAGTTAGGGCCCCAGTATACCTAATTGTCACATGGACACGGCAGTCCAAGGAGAAGAATTATCCTTGAAAGTCGACACATACAACACCAGTGACACAAGAGCTGATAAGGGCAAAGGCATATCTGATTGGTAGAGCCCGGAAAGCATGAGGAGGTGGTAAGAATGAGTTAGATAACCTTGCCACGCTGAGAAGAACCCCTAAAGATTGCAGGAGACCGCGAGGTACTCACAAGGGCAAAGGGATTTTATAAGGGGAGCTACTTGGACATGATGAAGGATTTCTCTTAGGTTTTCCTCTCCCCAACACAAGGACACTGAGGACCAAGAAAGATTATTACACGTAGTAATTGACTCCGCTGTGTACCCACATCGTCAGTGGCCATCATCTAACCCATTTGACCTATTATCGATCCCTGTCTGCACCAAACCAAGTCACTCGTTACACTAATGTAGCAATAAGGAGGACAACAATAGGTAGGTACCTTCCCACATTGTTCACTATGTATGTCATGACAGACTTCGCATAATGCGTCCCTAAAGCTATTGTCATTCATCTAATAGCTCCATAGCATTTGATGCCATGAACTTTGTCATGCATGCTGGATCTCAGACTGGTGATATCCTTTGAATTTGACTAGTTAATCAAGGGATCCTCTCCAGGTTGAACCAGGCAATCACTGGGACATATTGGCTTACTTTTAGCCACCCATGTGATGGGTTTGAATTCCTCTCCGTGCTACTTGCTCATCCTTCTTTATACCGCCTGGCTGTGTCTGGTGGCTGTTGAGTTTGGTTTCTCGTTTAATATTTTGTCCAATGACCCTTCATAGGGCATATTTTCCGATTTCTAGTTCTGTGAGCACCCACTCCAAACTGAAGTTGAGATGGCACGTGTTTACTATACCTAAGAACAATGACATTTTAGAAACTAGTCACTGGCAGTTGTTTGGTTCTGTAACGGGTGACTTGGTCTGGTGCAGGCAGGGATCGACAATAGGTCAAATTGGTTAGATGATGGCCATTGACGATGTGGGGTGCACAGCGAAGTCAATTACTACGTGTAATAATCTTTCTTGGTTTTCAGTGTCCTTGTGTTAGGGAGGAGGAACCAAGGGAAGTCTATCATGACCGGGCAGCTTCCTTTATAGAATCCTCATCATGCCTCGGCCATATGGCTCATTCTCTTCCGTCATCCGGCTCTAGACATCTTCCGGGATCAACCACGTATTTGTGCGGCTCACAATTATCCTGTCTCTGGTGTCCCTTGTGTTGGCAGTCGGGGACATCCCTTTCCTTGGACTGCCGTGTCTATGTGACAAATTCTCAGCTGAAACCATAGCCACTCACGGGTCCTGAGAGTTCAGACAACATGTGCAAAATCTTGTGCAGATAACCAGGCTTCACGTGAAGACAAAAATCAGTCCTTTTCAACTGTCATCCACCAGTGTAAGTAGGTGCCGCAATTAGCATCGGAAGTTCCACTGTATGTCTTTTGCACTTAAAAATTAAGCAGCTAAGAGAAGAAAAAGTTTAGCTTGCAAGATTGAACAGCATCATGATTGGCCATAGTCTCCGGCTCTGAGTCACAGTCAATAACACATACAGAAGAAGTCATGATCCTCAACAATGTATTAGGTTCACTGGTCCAGAGAATCTATCAATCATGGCGAAAGGCAGCGTCATGACCGTCACAGACCTATTTTTTTGAACAATATCCGGCACAATATTGTAACTCTGCCTGAGCAAGTGTCTCACAATAGCGTATTCCCAACAATACCGGTGCTTGATAGTGTGGCTATTTCTGCAGTTTGATCTCATGCATTCTGCTATAAAAAAGGGTAGGAAGTGGGTTTCAATAAGCAAGAACGAAGATCAGTCACGTAACTGGTATGTACTCTATGTCTAATTTTGTATCGACATGAGTCATGTTATGCATTAGGCACATTAAAATGTGCTTGGCCTAGACACTAAGTGACTCCTAACTGTCAACATAGACTCACCAACCAGATTGTCATGAATAATGATCTACACTCTCCAACACTCTCCAAACCGTACTGAGAACAATGTGAAGGCTGCTGAGTCAGTAGGAGGATTGAGCTACCTCAGAAATCATGACAAATCGTGCTGCTTATGGTGCTGCCACTGTGGCCATTGGAGTGACTATATCTTGACATCCAGCACTTTAGCATTTCTATTTGCCCTTGGAGAATCTGATTACTTTGATCGAAGCTCAGCCTTCCAGGAGTGACAGGATCTCCCTTGCGACTATCAATACCCTGACTATAAGCAATGCATCTGTACATCGTTGATTGCAAGATCTTCAATCCTTATGGGGAAGCTATTATGAATGCGATGGGGCAGGTACTTTCAGTGGGCCAATTCAACGTGATCTCATAGCCAAATGGGAGCAGTTCTTTGTGTTTCCAAATGTAGAAGAGGCATCTTTTGAGCAAAATCCACCTGCAGAAGATGAGGTTCCTCTCCACATGGATTAGGATTCCCAAGCCTAACTTCAGGCCTGTTTACTCAGCCTGAACCGAAACCCTCAAGCTTTGGTTAATGAAAGCAACAAGAAATAGACAGTTGTAAGTAATTTAGTCCTTTTTTCCAGTCTACTGTCATAGGCACAGCAAAGCTGGTTTGAACTAAATGGTCCTACCTAAGGATGATGAGAATATTGCATGACCCATAGGTGGACTTGGAATTCTGGAGCAGATAAAGCTTAAATTGTCCTAGCTGATCAAGGCTCAAAACTCAAAACAGTTTTATCAATAGCACTCATAAGTGCATGATTTCAACTACTTCCAGCAGCACAGGGGTTATGTTGCAGCCAATGATAGGGACGCGGAAGAAGCCCCCCAATTAGGAACAGCATTGGTTCCGGTGTAGTGCATCTTAATTTATCCTGAAGTTCATCATTTAGCCAGCTCGTAAGATGCTGCTCTCCAATAGAAATCTTCTATAACCCATATCTATCTTTTTATGCACTAGACACGTTTCCTATGCCCAGACTGGCCTAGAGAAATCACTTGCGAACAGTGGCTCCCAAAACAACACTTGCATTTGATCAATGCAGGCTCTTCTGATTATCCTCATACTCTACCACGACATTGATGACCTCGATCTTCATTAGCATCCAGAGTGAAGATGTTAAGATCGATCTTTGCAGCGGTCTTCTTAGTCACTGTCATTGTGGCCTCGGACTTGCGGCTTCAAGCTCAGTGTCCTTTCAGTCCCCTTATTCATACAGATCTGTGGATCTGTAAGCAAGGAGACCCTCAACTCAAGACCGTTGCCAAACCCAGGACGCTTATTTCAAGCCATGACGGAGGAGCTGCCAGCCCCATTGACAAGTCTGAAGAGCGTCTTCCACATCCATGGCAACAATCAGAGGCATGCTTCAAGGACTTCTGTCTTTTCTTTGATAAAGAGAGTGACAATGGGATAGCATTGATTACAACACTGGATAATGCCTTAACTGTGGCAAACTCGCCTGCTGATCTCTTGTCAGCCAGTGTAGAACAAACTGCTTTCTATGAAGCAGAAGTTCCTGGAAAAGGTGTTGGTTTGATTGCCAATCGGACTATTCGCAAGGGTGAGATCATCATGCAACAGCTTCCAGCATTGGTGATCCATCCCACGCCCCATATGGATATGCATCCTGAGAAACGGGAGGACTTTTATCGATCGGCTATCGAACAACTTCCCAAGAAGACACAGGAGAGCTTCATGCGTCAGATGGGAGAGAGTTTCTACGAGAAAGTTGTCAAGAACTCATTTCGAGCTTTTGTCGATGATGTTGCCCATCTGGCAGTGTATCCTAAGGTCAGCCGGTTCAATCATGACTGTCGGCCAAAGTAAGTGCTTTACCACTCGTTGACCACGTTATTTATGAACAGAACGAGTACAATGCTAAGATGAATGCCATATATACTAACCAATGTTTGCCTGATAGCGTCCACTACCGGCTTTCAGGTTTAATACACACAACTGTGGCTGTTCGTGACATCCCTGCCGGCACCGAGCTGACTATCAGCTACATATATGTCCGCAAATCACGCGCAGAACGCCAAAAGGAACTCTCTGAGAGCTGGAATTTTACCTGCACCTGTGAACAATGCAGCAAGTCAGCTGAGGAAATTGCTGCATCCGACGCGCGGATGCGCCGAATCAAGGCCCTGGAGGAAGATATCGAGAGGAAGGTGATTGAGTCAGCCCGCAAGCGTGGTTCAGAAGACACATCGGGACTCAACCCCGATATGGCTGGGGAACTCGTTGAGTTATATCTGACAGAGAGACTGGATGCACATTTAGGACCGGTTTATGTGCGTGCCGCTCTGTTGTATGCGATGTTTGGACATGAAGAAAAGGCAAAGGAGTATGCAACCGAAGCTGCAGCCGCGTTGGAAAGAGAGTACGGACCACATGCTAGAGACATCCCCAGTATGAGAGACTTGGCGGAACGCCCCCGGGACCACTGGGCTTGGGGGCTAAAGGCGGTTGACTACAATACAATGCGCAAGAATGACACAATGTTATAACACGAAGACGACGCCATAGCACCCGGAACAAGCAACCGATTATTAGAAAGGGTAGCCAAATCTCTTTAATTCAAACAGCCTTGATCATTCAGGTGTAGGGGGAGATCTTACCTTGTATAGGCACTAGATTGCTGGAGTTTCAAGGATTCGAGCATGGAGACATGGATCCTCCTAAGAAGAACCTGCCCGCTTATGATCCTATGCTTGAAGTTCAGCAGAGACCGTGCAGTTTAAAGGAGACACAGATATACGGGGACAAACTACTGAGTCATCCCAGCACTATAACTATGCCATTATGCTCCAAGTCTGTATTCTCTCCGCCTGATGGCCCATGATGTCTCTTCTTGTATCATATGAGATGATATGAGATCAAATATTACAGATAGCGCGCCAATATCTCTGTACGATAAAGCTCTTTGAAATGGAAATAACGTATGAGTGAAGACTTCACGAACTTTCATAGGGTGCTACAACGGAATAATAGTTGTTTGCCGGCTGTAAGTGGCTAGCCAAGTTTGCACTTGAAATAGTTGGCAAGAAAGCAGAGTTTGACCTGGTGCAGACACGTTGGGAAGCTATACACTGTATCATGGCTGACAGAAGCCGTGTGCAACTTGAAGTGCCGAAAAAGTTATCTTAGTGAGTATGCTATTTCGCCTAATGCTACCAGACATACGAGCAGTGAGTGGACTTCAAGGGCTGAAAATTACAGTAACGGTTTCCAGTAGTAATGTTATCTACACTGCATGTTTCATACAGAACACATTCTCCATATGAAGCCTCATAAGCATCAGAACCAGAGGCCCTTCATACTGTCTAGAAACTATTTATAGTGTTGCCATGGGGAGGATTATGCCACCTTAAGTGCAGGATATGAAGTATTGAAGAAAGTAGGTAAAGAGCGCATGCAGCGTAAGCAACTGTAAGCCACTTATCACATCTAGCGATCAGAGTTATACCTGCCAAGTTTACATCCAGATTTGTTAACTCTCGTTTGATATGTACCTTAGAAATCACAAGCCTTGCCACTATCATGAGCACAGAGCAATGACAGCTGTAGAAGAGAGGGCCATGATTACAATACGTCCGTGTAGGTGGTATTTGTAGAGTCGGCGGCATTCGTACAATGGGTGTACAATAGATCGAACGATGCCGCTAATGAAGATCAAGGCAGAGAGACAGCCAAACATCGCAGCAACCGCCAAGCAGCAGGCGATTTGTGATGGGGCATCACTGGGTGTTAGAGCGCCAAGGACACTGGGGCTTGAGAAAGGCATATCTAACCAGCGCAGTTGAGGCACTATGTTGTGAACTAAAAAGAGAAAATTGACACGAAGGTAAAAAGAGGTAGGTAGAAAGTGCCTTAACATAGAATAGATGTATCAGTCCAGAAAGAGAAAGACCCTGCTTGTTAGGAGGAACAGCGCCAAGGAGCACAAAAGCTGCCACTGCTGACAGAAGTCTCGCAATAACCTTTATTATGATTACGACCTTTTTACGTTGCGTTCCTTAGAGACCCATGAAGTTGGTCTGAGATCTGAATTAGCCAGGAGGTAGGGCAAGGGACTAGTGTGCATACTGTGGGCGTTTGGAACAAATCTGGATTGAACGACGTGCTACAAGATGGATTGACAATTGTCTTTTACTTCTCTTCCAGTAAAGGAGGTTTTTCCTTGAGAGCTCTGGGGAAAAAAAGCAGGAGATACAGGTCCGGAGATATATGTGAAGCCGGACAAAAAGGGCTCAGTTTGGGTTCGAGTGAAAGGGGGAGTCAGACCATAGAAGAAATAAGGTCACGATTAAGCTGACCACAAATGATATTTACACCCGACCAACAGCAATCTGTTGTCTTGCATACCATGTATAGGGGGCCAACAAACACATCGTTCTTTATGCCATTATGATTTAACTGTTTCATTGGTATCACAATGCACAAACATTGCTTTGTTGATTATTCCTCACTTAGCCTGAGCAGCAAACTGTCCAAGTGCAAGTAATGATGATATTTGAGCAGCAATGCGGCATGCTGATATGTGCGAATGATGTTGCATGTTAACCTGGTCCCTGAGAGGGTTATTGGTGCAAGGTGGAGACCAGGAGGATCAGTCATGGATCCGATTGCAAGACCAATTCACCGATTTCATCAAGAGGATGCTCCGAGACATGCTGCAGTATACATGTGGTGGATCTACTTTTACTCCATGGGGACAGTAGGACAGCGAAGCTCTAACTTAGGTAGTGTCATCCAGTGCTCTATTAGCAGCTTCAATGACATGAGATGTAGTTGAAGTTTAAACAGCCAGGAGCTCACACAAATAATCTGACGCTTTTGTGATTGAAAGGGTGATCTGGACAGGAACAATTCTGCTTGGGGAGTTGCTTGCTGTGGACGGTGAAGCTTGGTGACGAGCCAAGAAACCGGAAGTGCGGGGGAGGGGCATTTGGGGGGTGGGGTGCTACCTAGGTACCTTAGGTACCTAAAGCATCACTGCGACAGTGGCCCGCCTGTGGGCTTGGGCCGTTGTCGGAGCTGAGCTCAGTGCAAGGCCAGCGATTGCTGCGGGATGGAATTGAGTCACCCCTCCCCAACAGCCATCCATCCAGCTTCTGAAAAAAAAAAAAATTCCTCAATATCAAAACAACCACCCATCAAAACATTGAGCCCATAATAGCGAACCCAAGGCGACGCCAATCGCCTCACATAACTTTCCCAATGGCTCAGCTTCCCGACCCGACCGTCGACCTGGACTGGTCGGGCTATGTAGGCTCGATCCAGGAGCACTTCCGCGCCCAGGCCGAGGCCCATCCCGACCGCACTTGCGTAATCGAGACCAAGTCGTCGACGACTCCCGAGCGCAGGTTCACCTATCGCCAAATCTACGAGGCGTCCAACACCCTGGCCTGGTATCTGCACAAGGCCGGCATTACCAATGGCGACGTCGTTATGATCTGGGCCCACCGCTCGGTCGACCTAGTGGTGGCTTTGATGGGCATTCTGGTGTGTTCATAGAGTGACGAAATCATGAGATGGATTCTAACAGAGACGCAATTGACAGTCGTCCGGTGCTACCATGACGGTGCTTGATCCCGCCTACCCGCCCGCGAGACAGAAGATCTACCTGGAGGTCTCCCAGCCCCGTGCTCTCCTCCGCATCGGCCGTGCCACCGACGAGAACGGCCCGCTTGCCCCCATGGTCCAGAAGTACATCGATGATGAGCTACAGCTCAAGACCGAGGTTCCCGAGCTTCGTCTGCGCGACGACGGCATCCTGTACGGCGGCGAGGTAGACGGCCAGGACATCTTCGCCAGCGTCAGACACCTCGCTTCCGCCCCCCCTGATGTCATCGTTGGCCCGGATTCAAATCCTACACTTTCTTTCACCTCTGGCAGCGAGGGCCGTCCTAAGGGTGTGCTGGGCCGCCACTACAGCCTGGTCAAGTACTTTGGCTGGATGGCCAAGCGCTTTAACCTCTCGTCCGAGAGCAGGTATACCCTGTTGTCCGGTATTGCCCACGACCCCGTGCAGCGCGACATCTTCACCCCTCTTTACTTGGGTGCTCAGCTCCTTGTACCTTCGCGCGAGGATATCCAACACGAGAAGCTCGCTGAGTGGTTCCGTGAGCATAAGCCTACCGTCACACACCTTACCCCTGCCATGGGACAGATTCTTGTTGGCGGTGCCACGGCAGAGTTCCCCGAGCTGGAGCACGTCTTTTTTGTTGGTGATGTGCTCACCACCAGAGACTGCCGCGCCCTGCGCCGCCTGGCAATTAATGCCAACATCATCAACATGTACGGCACCACCGAGACGCAGAGAGCTGTCAGTTACTTCGAGATCCCGAGCCGTGCTCGGGATCCCGATTTCCTTGACAGACTCAATAGGGACACAATCCCCGCCGGCAAGGGTATGGAGAATGTCCAGTTGTTGGTCGTAAACCGGGACGACCAAAAGACAATGTGCAAGGTGGGCGAGGTTGGCGAGATCTTTGTTCGCGCTGCTGGTCTTGCCGAGTAAGTGAATGGACCCTTTTTTTTTTCCTATATCAACGCGTTTTGGCATTCGTTCTGACACAAAGGGTAGAGGCTACCTTGGCGATCCTGAGTTGAATGCGAAGAAGTTCTTGATGAACTGGTTCGTTGATAACCAGAAATGGGTGGAGCAGGACCAGAAGATCAACAAGAACGAACCCTGGCGCCGCTACTACAAGGGCCCCAGGGACAGACTTTACCGGACCGGCGATTTGGGTCGTTATCTTGAATCGGGCGATGTCGAGTGCGTCGGTCGCGCTGATGACCAGGTCAAGATCCGTGGCTTCCGTATCGAGCTCAATGATATCGATAGCAATCTAAGCCAGAATCCCTTGATCCGGGACTGCAAGACTCTCGTCCGGAGAGATCGCAATGAGGAGCCCACGCTTGTCAGCTATATCGTGCCAGAGACTAGGGAATGGCAACGCTGGCTCCAGGACCGTGGTCTTGCGGATGTAGAGGACGAAGGTGTGGAAATGGGTCCCGTCCGCGTCTTCCTGAAGAAGTACCGCCGGATGCAGACAGAGGTCCGCGACCATCTTAAGACCCGTCTGCCTACTTACGCAGTGCCATCCATTTACATCGTCCTCAACAAGCTGCCCCTCAACCCGAACGGCAAGGTCGACAAGCCAAACCTTCCTTTCCCCGATGTTGCTGAACGTGTCGAGGATGCCTCCGAGGAGGATCTCAAGAACTGGGAATCTCTTACCGAGACCGAGAAGACTGTCGCCCAGATGTGGGCTGATCTCATCCGCGGTCTCAACCCCAAGACCGTCAAAAGGGACAACAGCTTCTTCGATCTCGGTGGCCACAGTTTGCTTGCTCAGCAGTTCTTGCTCTCTGTCCGCAAGAAGCTGGGCACCGATGTACCGATTGGCACCCTTTACGAGCACGCGAGTCTGGCTGGATTCAGCGCTCAGGTCGACAAGCTCAAGAGCCATGATGCTGGCAAGGTTGGCCCCGAGGCTGGTGAGGCTGCTTATTCCAAGTCCTTGGACGAGCTGCTGCACCAGCTTCCCGCTCAATACCAGGCGGTTAATCTGGATGCTTTCAACTCTGCCGAGAAGCTGACTGTCTTCCTCACGGGTGCCACTGGTTTTCTGGGTTCATACCTTGTGCGGGAAATTATGGAGCGCACAGCGAAGCCCGTCAAGCTTATTGCTCATGTTCGTGGCGTTAAGGAGCCGTCGGCAGCATTCACTCGCCTGCGGCGCTCTCTTCAGGGCTACGGTCTGTGGAAGGATGAGTGGTCCAGTAGGCTCAGTGCTGTCGTCGGTGACCTGTCCCAGCCCAACCTCGGCATGGATGATGCTACCTGGCAGACGCTTGCCCAGGAGGTCGATGTGATCATTCATAACGGTGCTACCGTGCACTGGGTCAAGCGCTACCAAGACATGATGGCATCTAATGTTCTGTCGACCGTTGACGCCATGAAGCTCTGCAATGAGGGCAAGCCCAAGGTGTTCTGCTTCGTCAGCTCCACTAGTGTGCTCGATACCGATTACTACATCAAGCTCTCCGAGGAGCAAACAAGGACTGGCCAGGGTGCCGTTCTGGAAGAGGATGACATGGAGGGCAGCCGCACTGGTCTCGGCACTGGCTACGGCCAAACCAAGTGGGTGTCTGAGCAGCTGATCCGCGCTGCCGGTAAGCGGGGTCTTGTCGCCTCAATCGTCCGCCCTGGCTACATCCTGGGTGACTCGGAGACTGGTGTCTGTAACGTAGACGACTTCCTGATCCGCATGCTTAAAGGCTGCATCCAGCTCTCTGCCCGCCCGCGCATCATCAATACTGTCAACGCTGTCCCCGTCAATCACGTCGCTCGCGTTGTCGTCGCTTCGGCGTTCAACCCCATCTCCCAGGGCGCCAACGTCATCCATGTCACGGCTCATCCCCGTCTGCGCATGAACGAGTACCTCTCCATCCTCGAGTACTACGGCTATCTCACTCCCGAAGTCAGCTACGATGAGTGGAAGGTCGAGCTCGAGAAGTTCGTGTCGGCCGGCGCGCTCGAGAAAGATCAAGAGCAGCACGCACTCATGCCGCTCTACCACTTCTGCATGAACGACCTGCCGGCGAACACGCGTGCGCCCGAGATGGATGATCGCAACGCGGTCAAGGTTCTCAAGCTGGATGCCGACCGCTGGACGGGTGTCGATGAGAGCACTGGTGCGGGTATCACCAGGGAAGATGTCGGCCGGTACCTGTCGTACTTGGCTGAGATCAAGTTTGTTGCCAAGCCGACCGGCAGGGGCAGGCCACTGCCGCAGATGAAGGCGGATGTGCTAGCTGCCTTGGCTGTTGGCGGCGCTGGTGGCCGTGCTGCTGCGCCGGGCCATTAGAACGATGATAAGGTGGGTGGTGGGGGGAGGGGAAGGATTATGTGGATTAGATGCTTGGTACTAAAAAGAGATCGGATTTGATCCGGCTTGAAGTTTTTCCGTATAGAGTTGGGCCAGGATTCAGTGTTTTGTTGCAATATAACGTCTGAATGTCTGCACCCATTGTTCTGCTCCATGAAGACAAGCTGGAAAAGCTGCTTTCGTTGAACACCAACACATTCCCTCCGTCTTTTCTTTGTCGATTGCCAATGACGAAACAAGTCCCTTCATGAGCATAATTCCTGCAGCGTAACTCTCTAGTGACAGTGTAGTCATGACAAAAAATGGTGTAATCTAAATGGCACAAGCCACCAACCATGCTTCAACCATGGCTTGGTGAAACTTTGCCGGCCTAGTTATGCATGCGCGGCTAACAGCAAGGACAAGACGTCAAAAACAAAGTTGAGTTAAAGATGGTGCAATGACCAAGGCAATTGCTCTCACTGGACAGCAGAGTTACACATGTTGAGGTGTGTCACGGCTGCCAAGCATGGCATCAACCCCTGAGCCGCGGGTGAGCGGGATGTGATGCAGGTGAGCCCTGTTAAGCCTACAGCAGCACGACGTGAATACGTTGAGCTTGCATCTTTTCCTATGGATTCGGGATGGCGATCGAGATGTATGTGGAAGGAGATGTGAACGTGTGTTGTGGGGTTGGCGAGCTGTTATCTGGTTATTAGTTGGCGTCACCGTTGACGCCATCCGGTGATTGAAGGCGAAAGCTGAGGATAAATACCTACTTCTTTGACGATTCAAAACATGGGGATGGCAGAGATCCTCGACCCTAGCTACAAGATATAAGCTAGGTACTCAACCTTCGACACTCCCATCTTAGTCTGATATTGTGCGTGTTGCCCTCCCTAAGAGGAGCAGTATGAGGCTCAACATCCCAACCTTACTCCTTGCTGCTGTCCCAGCAGCCGTCCATGCAGCCTATCCAGAGGATATCGTTTACTATTGGTACTTTCCCTTACTCTTTTCTTCAGGATACACAAGACTGAGCCTAAACCCCCCAGGGTCGACCAATCTGCTCTCTTCGTGAACGGAACCATCGTCAACGGTCTCTCGTCTCCCCTCTCAGCCTGGTACCAAGCAGTTGTGCAAGCTGCTGTCTACCACGCAGCTGTCAGATCCAAGCACGAGACCCTCGCATTCCAGCAGTTAGCCATCTCTCACGCCGCTCATGATGCCATTCTCTGGGTGTTCCAAGGCACCCGTGGGTACGGAGCGGTCGATGCTGCTCTACGTGCTGTAATCCCGCAAATCGGGCTGGATCCTGACTCCAAGAAGGGCAAAGAGGCTGCGCGTCTGGGCCAGATATCCGCTGCTAAGGTGGCTGCTGCTCGGGCAGAAGATAGGCGGACGAACTTTGTGGACTTTCACTATGGCCCGCAGCAACCGGGTGTTTATCAGTACACTCCAGGGTCTCAACCCCTACCAGATACGCCGCAGGCGAGGTTTATTACTCCGTTTGCTGGACTGGGAGATATCAGTCGCTTTAGGTCACCGCCTCCTCCAAAGACGAGCTCTAAGGAGTATGAGGAGGATGTGCTCTATGTTAAGGAGTATGGGTCTCTCAACTCTAAGTCTCGCTCGGCGTATGACACTGAGACAGCGTACTTCTGGCGAGAGTCTTCTGTGACGTAGGTTTCTTCACACCGCATAGTTCCTGAACTACATACTAATAGATCTTCCTCTACCATTCAGTGGCTGGAACCGCTTCGCAGGCAACCTCCTCGCCGGCCGGTACGCCACGAACCCCCTTGCCTCAGCCAAACTCTTCGCCCAGCTCAACTACGCCCTTGCAAATGCTGGCATCGCATCCTGGGACGTAAAGTACGCTTACCAGGGCTGGCGCCCCATCACAGCCATCCACTACCCGGGCATCTGGGTCTGGTCTGGCAAAAACATCTCCGACCCATCCTGGCAACCCCTTCTCCGCCCGACGCCGAGTCACCCCGACTATGTGTCGACACACTCAACGTTTGGAGCGGCTGCGGCGGCGGTACTGAAGGCCTGGAATGGCGGGAGGGATAGGATCCCGCCGACGACGTTGAGCAGTAATGTCACTGTGGACGGGGTTGGTGTGATTACACGGACGTATACGAGTTTAGATTTTGCGTCGGAGGAGAATTCAAAGAGTAGGCAATTTGGAGGAATTCACTTTGCGTTTGCGGGTAGAGAGGGGGTTAAGCTAGGGACGAGGGTTGCTCAGGCGACGCTGAAGGTGTTTGATGCACACTGGGATAGGTTTTGAAGTTTTGGAAGATTGATTGTATGAATTATTATGACCCAAGCTAGTTCGCTCATGAGAACCTTCAGAAAGCTTTTCATAGCTTACCAAGTCATATTAACAGCTCATATGTTCACAAGGTTCAAGCTCATATTCTATCTCAGAGAGATGCAGGAAGTTTACCACAGGGATCATCATCACCCATTTGCTATAACAAGTATTTATACTCTATTGTGCCCCGCGATTTGCTTCTTTTTCCAAGCTGTCAGTAACATTCCTTAATGCCTCCACATCATGATGAGTGACTAATATTCTCCGGTAATTCTTTTACATCACGATCAGGGATCGATTGAGTGAGCTGACGCCGGGATGCAGCTCGGGAAAAGATAACCGCATACGTAACTATTGGCTCAAGTGTCATCGGACCAAGCACTCAGTATATCTGTTAAATGGTGTAGAGAACTGATTGAACAAATATAGTGTTTAATAAGGCAATTGGCTCTCGACCGGCTACTATCCTCCTCCGCTTTAGCCGAAGAACCGGAAACAATTCGGCGTCTATCCACGGCATCACCTAGGCTTGACTTACCAAGGTGACCATGGAGTCTAAAAGCCTGAAAGCACGCTGAAGATATGTAGCTCTATGTCGAATAACACTAACAGTCCGTCAAATGATCAAGTCCGACACCTGGGTGAAGGAAAGAGGGAGTGTCAAGCCAGGCCATTTAGCCACCGGAACCCGACAAAACTCCCATAGATCCGTTCGTCTATTTGCCTTTTCACCTGTAGTGCTACCAGGCTACCCCACAAAATTGCTTCCCTGCAGTACTTTCTCGGATATCTAGTGGTGCGTTCCTCGGGACTCTTCTAAGAACTATGTCCAGCACTAGAAAGAAAAATATGTACTTGTATCTCAGTGTCCCATCTCTGTCACAAAGTCCAACTTTCTGGACATTCCTCCGACCGATCGACGAAGGAGGACGACCCTAGTAACCTATCGAAGATGAAGCTCTTGTCAGGTTCGATATTGGGGCTTCTACCCATCGTAACCTCAGACCCCCCCTCGAAGCGCGGACCGACTCTTCGCCCTTCTGGCCTTAAAGTTATCCGCCAGGCAGGGCCCAGCGCAACCTGTGACTGGTTTCAGCAGCCTATCGACCATCACAACAAGAGTTTGGGCACATGGTCACAGCTCTATTGTGTAAACCCGGCGCATTGGTCTCCAGGGTCTCCAGTAAGACCCGACTTTAGCATTCGAGCGACATTCCGCAGCCACTGAGATCATGTTCTTATCTATAGGTTGTTCTTATGACCCCTGGAGAGACGCCTATCTGGTCTGCTGTCGATGCTGGAAGCGGAATCTCATACTTGGATGACACAACCATGCCAGGAATATATGCTCGGGCTATCGGCGCTGCTGTTGTGGTCATCGAACGTGGGTTTCCTGATATGAAGACTGTTTCTGTATGCTGGCTAAACTGAGAGTATAGATCGCTACTTCGGAGGATCATCACCATATGACGGACTGAATGCTGAGACTCTCCAATATCTGACTTTGGAGCAAGCCGCTCTGGACTTGGTCAACTTTGCACAGAATATCAAGTTCCGTTTCGACTCTAACCAAAGTAGTATAGCTTCAAAGGCGGTAGGCAACTCAAATCGCATCAACAACAAAAACGAAGGGCTGACTTTGCTTAGCCATGGGTCTACTATGGTGCAAGCTATTCAGCAACTCTCGGAAACTGGCTAGAGCGTTTTCATCAGGGAGTCTTCCATGCTTACCATCTCAGTAGTGCTACAATAGAGGCAACTGCTGACAACTGGTACTACTATGACACTATCCGGAAGGGCATTGACTCGTATCGGAAGGACACGAGCTGCAGCTCGACACTGAACGAGATAGTTGACTATGTTGACAGCTTCTTACTATCACCTGACAGGAACGAGACCAAGGTTAAGGCACTTAAGCAATATTTTGGCGCCCTCTATCCAATCTATCCCATTGATGATGACGATTTTGCCTAGTAAGTTGCCGCACATCTCTATACCAAGCCATAGCTGACGTTCGCAGTGCTCTGGCAACCCCATTCCATTACTGGGAAGAGACAAATGGTTACCGAGAGATTCTCGACCTTTGCAACGTCGTAGTCGATTCATGGGAATCCGAAGAGCACGATATCTTGGGCACAATCCCTGCCTCAGTGGTCAACTTTGCTGCCTACTGGCGCATGAACTTCCGTGATTCAAGTAAGCTCCTCAATCAAGGGTCAAGAAGAATCCCTTGGATAGATTAGTAACCAAGCCAAGCCTGCTCATACTTCAACGTCTGGGGCCAGCAAGACCCCTTGTGGTGCTTACACACACGAGACCCCCTCAACCCCTTTTACACCGCACGCACCTTGGGCAACCCCTGGCGCACGCGCCTGTGGTTCCTGTGCAACGAGCCTCTCGCCTCGTGGGGTGTTGCGGCTCCTGAAAACCAGCCGACGATCGTATCACGGAAGATCGACGCTGAATACTTCCTTCGTCAGTGTGAAAGGCATTTCCCTGCTATCAACGGAAAGCAATACGGTAGTAGCAAGGGGAAGACACCACAAAGTTTGAACGAACTTACCGGAGGGTGGTCAAAGGCTGGGAGGAGGGTGATCTATACCAGCGGGTGAGTATTCCAAAACTGTTTCGTCAGTACGGTTGGCTCCAGGCCAGGCTAGATGCTGACAAGAGGTCTTTTCAGTGAGTTTGACCCATGGAGAGGCGTCGGCATGGCCAGTGAAGTCCGTCCTGGAGGACCGCTTAGGTCCTCAGATGATGTTGCTGTGTTTGTCATTAAGGGTGCACAATTCGCTGCTGACAGGCTGTCTGCCCGTGGTATGAACAATCTTGGCTTGCCTGCCAACCAAGAGGTTGTCAAAGTGCAAGAGGCTGCCGTTGAGATCTTAAAGGGATGGCTCGACGACTGGAAAGCAACAAGCAAGCGATGAATGTGCTGAAGCGATGGCGAAGTTGGTTGGCCATGTCAAACCAGGTTAGGGACTAGATTGTCTGGGTCGAATATCTCTCTTTACGGAAGTAAACAGAAATACAACTGCATGTTCCACAACATGTATAGCATCCTTTGTTTCCCCATACAACCCTTTCACCGGAATATTTCCTTTTACCAATCCAACTTATCCCCCCTATAAAGGAAGAAACCCCCACTATCTTCACTCTTCAACCCTTCAACAACCTTCAAAACCCCCTGCGCACTGTCCTCAACCCTCAGAACAGCATTCGGCCCTCCCATCTCAGTCTTCACCCAACCTGGGTCAACACACACAACAATAACCGCCTCCTTCCCCGCCACTGTCTTCACCTGCTTAGACTGATGAACAGTCAACATATTCAATGCCGCTTTGCTGACACTATAGGCCGTGCGATCAGCGTGGATCCGGCCATCCAACAGCATCTGCATGCTGCCAAGCCCGGACGAAATGTTGACCACCTTTGCCGTAGGCGACAAGTACGGCAAGAGTGTTTGGAAGATTAGGGCTGGCCCCAAGACGTTCGTCTGGATGTGTTCATGCAAAGTTTCTGGTTTGAGCGTCAAGCTGTCCTCGTCCCCGTGCAGGATAGCCGCGTTGTTGATCAGGACGTCAATGATTGTGTCTGAGGGGAGTTGAGCGGGGAGTTTGGTGACCGACTCCGGGGATGAGACGTCACACTCGAGTATGCTAACTTGTCCTGGGGCAGAAGATGCCTGAATCTCTTGCAGGGCGGACAGGTCACCTTTTGTGAGACTGCGGACCAGGGCAAAGACAGTGTTGGATGGGGACTTGGAGAGTTCCTTAACGTAGCCTAGGCCAATGCCCATTCGGGCTCCAGTGATCACGTAAGTAGGCATGGTGTCGAGACGTTGAGATGGTCCAGAGTCGCTAGGATGGAGAAGTTGTCGTCGTTGAAGCGGTAGGACTTTTGATCTTCAGCCGTTGACGCAAGAGGGTGAACGCAGGGTTCTTATACTGCCGTCGGGGACTTTGATTCGAGTCATTACCCACATCAATGAGCGGGGTTAACGGAGTAATACGGATTTTAGGACAGATCAGAAATGGAAAAAAATTCTTGATCAACGCCGGCGAGGAGTCATCGATGCCTGATATCTTCATGAATGGCGATCAAGAGCTTGTCCGTTCAGGAATTCTGATCAGGGTCTCATTGGCCGATGTTTGGGATTTCGGCCCGTGTTCCGGCAAGAATCTTTTGAGATTTGTAAGCATAAGATTACCATGTCCATGGAAATCGGAAAAAGACCAGACGGTACAAGAAGGATCCCGGTTGGAGGAGCAACCCGACGAGGATATTCCGCACAAAAGCAGCAGGATTGCAAGGCATAGGTAAAAGTCCATCTGATTCCAGGGTATCTCCTGATTCTATAAGAGAGAGAACACTACCCCAGGGCAATAATTCGGTGAATAACCTAACGTGTAAGTACCGCCGAGATATCCCACACGTATGAACAGGATTGGAAGCCCATCAACCAAACCGTCATCCCCAGATGCCAAAATGAGATCAATTACAAAACCAGACAAAGTAAAGAAATCTGAAAAGTAGATGGGAATTAGAAGGTTCATGAGGCAGCCATGGTGTCCTCACAGCTGTTTGTGGTCACCTCCTCGACCTCTTCCGAGTTCACCTCCCCAGAGCCAGTCCCCAAATTGGCGTCCTAAGCAACCTTCTGAGTCTGGGCCTGGGCGGTGGCAGGCTTCATACCCCTTCTTCCCAGCAGAGTAGCGCCCTCAAGATTGAGCTCAAAGACGCCCTTCTGCTTCTGAGTCTCACGGATGTGCTTTCTAGCAGCTGCAGCAACGGCAGCCGAGTGTTGGCCATAGCCTCGCTGCTCAACAGGTGAAGAAGCCTGGGCAGCAGGGGGGACGTATGCTTTCTTCTCGCGGTCCCGGCCACGTTGCTGCTGTGAATCAGAGATTTGGGTATCGCGCATACGCTCTTCAAGCTGGTGCGTCCCATTATGTGGCTGCTGGCCTTCCATCTTGGATATCCCTTCTTCCATTTCAACGTCCTCGTCGACCTCGCTGAGACGAGATAGACCACCTAGGTGCTTGCGGCGCTTGGACTCCTCTTCTTGCCGGTGCACGGCATAACCAACATCGAAGATCTCGCGTAGATTAACGGCAGCTGGCGAACGGAAATCGTAGCGCCTGTCTCCCTCAACGATCTTGGTCATCTCAGGCGGCAGGGCAACTTCGGGAGTGGGTGTTGGCTTCTTTTCCTCGTGAGGAGTAGGACCAGACTCCCGGATCCAGGGGTGTGCGAGGAATTCCTTGATGGTGTATCGTTTATCTGGATCAACGCAGAGAAGATGCGAGATCAGGTCCTTGGCTGAGGAACTGATGTCATCCCACCAAGGAGAAAGGAACGTGTACTGGCCTTTGGCGACCTTTTCGGTGAGAGCCTCGATGCTTTCGTCGTAGAATGGTGGAAACCCACAAAGGAGCGTGTACAAAACGCAGCCGAGGGCCCACATATCTACAGACTTTGAGTATCTCTCGTCCTTGACAATCTCTGGCGCTGTATAGCCAACAGTACCGCAAGGCGTCATGGTCTGGTTCTCCCAGATGACCTTGGACAGGCCGAAATCGGCTATTTTGATTTGGCCGATGCCGCCGCCACCGACACCCTTAATAAACTCGCCCTCGTCAACCTTATCCTCATCGCCAGGTTGTGTGGGCCTGGGATGCTTAGATGGGATGAATGGGATGGGATAGAAGAGGATATTCTCAGGCTTAATGTCACTGCCAGGGTTGGTTAACCAGCCGCAGACATGAGAGGGCCAATAGTGGTTTCCTACCGGTGCACAATTCCTCTTTCCTCGTGGAGGTACTCGAGAGCTTTGGCAACCTGGGTGATTACGTGTCGTGCGAGTTCTTCGCTGAAGTAAGTTAAGCGCACAATTTGATGGAAGAGCTCCCCACCGGGCGCGAGCTCTAAAATGATGTAGTAATACTGGCGAGACTCGGAAAAGTCGATGAGCTTGATGATGTTTGGATGGTCCAGCTGGCGCATGATCTGGACTTCTTTCAAAATATTTGCCCGCTGTTGCGGGTGTTAGCCTTCCGGATCGGGACAAATCTGGATGTGAGAACTCCCAGCACTTGACTGGAAGCAAGCAGAGAACGAAATGACCCTCCGTTCATCTTTTTGGGTCTTGGGGAAGAAAAAAAAGCGGAAACTGTACTAAAAAAAAGGCTGCAAGGGGTGTGCTCGCACCTCTACGGCCTTCGGGGCCTTGGCCTTAAAATCAGGATGGAGAAGATTGTCGTTCTAGAAACGAGGTCCTGGTGTTGGTATAGGAAGTCCCAGAAAAAAAGGAAACCAGACACCAAATGGTTCTCATAAAGCCCCATGTCTTGATATGGTATATAGAGAGTCATCAAAGAAATGGATGTTATCTCTACGTACCTGCTGACTGCTCATTTCGAATTTGCGCACGACTTTGATCGCCACCTGGCCATAGTCTCCCTCACGATCCTGGGCACGGTAAACATTACTGAAGGCACCGTCGCCCATCTTCTCAATCAGCTCCCAGCGCTCCAAGCCCGGATAGTGAGGAAATTTGCTCTTTTTTGCATTCTCCTCAGCGACGATTTTCGCGATGCTGTCGGTCGGGATTTTCTTCTGCTTCAGCGACTGAGTCGGCTCAGTCGTAGCAGCACGCGTCGAACTATGATGATGCTTGTCCTGTTTGGCGCGCGACAGGTCATCGTTGGCGGCACGGGCTTGCTTGCCTGCAGCGACCAAAACAGCGTCAGCACCACATCCGTGGCGACAAGACGTTGAAAAATGCGTCACCGAATATCATTCGGAAACCTACCGTGTCGGATAAAGTTCTTGATCTGCTGTATTGTTGACATCGTGACAATGTGGGACTCGTAGTATTAATCTAACTTGTAGGGTGTTTGACAATTTGTGTTGGCCAATTGCGGCAGTCGAAACTTGAGTTCCTCAAGTCGTGGTAGAAATGCGTGACACAGAGCTTGAAGGCCTGAAGACCTGTTGCGGCGCAGTCAAGTGCGGATTTTGGTCTCAAAAAATGTCAAAAGGTTCAGCTGGCGCGCGGTCGGGGAGCGGAGATAGTGAATGAATGTTGTCGCGCTAGGTCCAAAGGACCCAAAGCTGAGGAAGCTGAAGTGCTGTGGGGTCGTCGGGAAACGATGTTCGTTGCGCAGAAATAGGCAGCTTGATGTCAAGAGAACATGGGGAGAAGGAAAGTTGCAGTACGAAGTTGGCTGTTGATGGTTTCTGTGGCCTTTTTGTTCACGGGACGGACAGGAGCTGAGAAGCCCGGGTCGATGTCCAAGTCGGCTGCAGGTCTGGGTGCTGCTTGGCGCAGGGACTGGGCTCTCTCTGATGCCCGGCACTGTCCTATGACGTATTGCGCAGCGTCATTGCATGGTGCCCGGAAATTGGATAATGAGCGGCTGAGCAGCGCGTCAAAGATGTGGGGGTCACTGAACGTACTGTGTAGCAACAGCACCAGTACAGTCCTGGATCTGTAATTCGCTTTTTGTTACGTTGTCACGGGACATTCCATTGCGAACTGTTTTGAGCCATTGAATATCATCCTTAAGGCTTTATGTCACAACTGGAAAATTCCATAATTTCAACGCATTAGAAATTTCAATTTGTACAGAAGGTTTGATGTAGATTCATCTTCAGGGCAGCATAGGGCTGGGATACCTATGTCCCCAACACATGCCAGGGGTTGTGTCCGATATGTAAAATACGCGAAAAGTCGTTGCGTAACTTACGGGGGGTAAATGATCTTCTGTCTATCCCACAAGTCCCCGCTCAGCAGCCTGGTTTTGTGGGGTGTGTGACCAGGCAGTCAGCACAAAATCAGCTCGGTCAACACTTGGCTGTTCCCGAGCGTTCTCGACGAGAAAACCTGCTTTGGACACCAAGTATGTTGGTAACAATGGCGACAAGGCCCTGGTGTCGCTATTTTTGCACAACGTTGGGCTGTTGACCGCCACCAGCAAGACAGCGAGATGCGTGCAGCCCTGCAGGCGGTCGTAGTCACCGGGTTTCCGCATTTGGTGTGCCGCGATTCCCCGCGTCTTGGCCTAGTTCCATGCTAATCAGCCCTGGGCTGGCTGGCTCACTGGCTCAAGGCCCAGTTAGTGGCTGAAGCCCTGGCGGATTCCAGTCGCTGATGAACGGGCTCCGCCGCTCTGGTTCCAGTATTCAAACTTGTGTTCGGCGGCTGCTGCCAGCCAAACACCAAATTCGCTTGTTCTGGGCAAATGCAAGCGAGAATGTGCTTTGCTGAGGATGGCAAATGCAAGTCACGTGCCCTTTTGCTCTTCCTATCCTCTGGGACAAAGGGTGACGTGATTTTATTTTCTCTCCGATCAACCTCCTTGTTCAATCCTGTTTGTCTGAGCCTTTGCACAACACCTAATAGCATTTTGGTGACGGCTCCGGGCTGTTGCTAGGGATGAAGAACAGTCCGGGTCGTCAAACCTGGGTACAACTCTCCCAACATAAGCATCACGCTTCTGTAGGTATTTGTCTAAAATTTAGTGGCATGGCTTCTGAAGGTTTGCCATTCGACCTTAAACTCCGTCTCGGGTACATGCATCCCACGGGATCGGCGCCCTACTTTCGCGGTGCCCCGCCAGCCACCGAGGTCGGCATCACCGATCGACAAGAAGGCACGCGACCAGGTCACAGACGGGCGTCCTCCCCCTTACCCACACAAATGTCAAATGTCGGATAACATGAACAAGACGGCACAAACCAATTGGCAAATGCTATTGGAAACCGCACTGGTAAAGAGGGTAAAACCATAGAGCAGTCCAGTTTTGCTAGACTTTCTGCATGGAGTTGAAGGTCTAATTGGCAGGGGAGCCAGGGTTCAAACCAGGCGGGGCTGGAAGAGTCAATGACGTCAGCCCCTAGAGTCTGGATGGATCCCAGCATCTCAATTTGACTTCAATCTTTCAATGAGCCTGATGGAAACGCACGATGAACATCCTGGCCTGGGAATGGCATTCCAAACTGGAGCAACTTGATTTTCATGCCGAGGTTAGCTGCTGGGAGACTGATGTTGCACCAAAGCCTGCAAAATCAATGTTTGCGGAGTACCTACAAGCATGAGGATTTATGTCTTTGGGTTCAAGTCCTAACACCAAGAAACGATCAGACGAGAATAGGGTGGGAACAATCCATTTAAAAAATTTCAATGTGAAGTCCCCACACACCAAGATCACAATCACCCGCAGGGTTTAGTAAAAAAAAGCTCGTCCCGTTCCGGGCTACAGAACCTTGAGTGCAAACCAGGTTGAGACCCCTGCCAAGCCGTTCCATGACCGGTGACTGTGTGGAATGCCAGCGGATTGGTGGAGCAGCGATTCGGAACTACCAACGGTGACAATGGTTTGGCCCCGTCGCCATCGTCTCCTTCCGAACTGCCCGTCCTGGTGAAGACCAGGCCCAGCGGGGTAGCAGTCTCGGCGTGCCATCGTTCAGCCTTTTCGACGGCTTGACGGAAGATTACCCGATCGACATCATGGAGCTCTTGGACTCATTCTCGCCGGTCTTGTCCAACCAATCGTCCGTAATGGTGAGCACCGTTGCGACGTCCTGGTTGAGTTGCTATGCATCGTTGACCATTCAGGGTTTAGCGACACCCTTCTGACATTCCCCCAGTCAATACTACTGTTGATCGAGTCGATATGTGGAGGAACGGTATTTTAATATTGCAAAGCATCAGAACAGCTGATCTCGGAGGATGACGTTCCTGACTTTAAGGCACACACTGCTGGACTGTTGCATATACCTGAAGGCTTCACGTAACATATCATGGCCATGCCCGCTCTTCTAGCGCTGTTCTGGCTCTTTGCTAGACTTTCCAAGGGCAGAATGCACCCTCCTTAATCAGGGCACTCTACCAAAGAAGCTACTATCCCTCTTTGTGGCATATTTTTTTCTGCTATCATCCTTCGGCATGGCCAGCAAGACTCAAGTAGCTGGCATCTCCTTCGGTGCCCTGCTTCTCGGAATCAGCATCCCATACCTCTCGGCCATTACTTCTCCATTCACATCCCTCATTGGTGACTTCTCTGTCCCTGATCATGCATTCAGCTTCCCATTTTTCAAGAGCAACATCACCACCAAGTCGTTAAACGTAACTATCCAGCCAACCTTTGTATGCGACCCTAACCATACATACCGAACCGAATTGGTCTCGCTTGACCCTGTTATTATTTACATCCATGATTTCATCACCAAGCCCGAAATTGATGCCCTTCTGGAAGTGGGAGAGCCAAGGTTCAAGCCATCACAAGTAGCCAAGTATGGCGTGTTGATGAACACCAATGATCGAACCTCAAGCTCAGCAGGCCTACCACGCGACGATCAAGCGGTTATGTGCGTGATGAGGCGAGCACGAAATTTTCTGGGAACCATGATAAGAGATGGATGGGACGACATGGGAGCACCGCAACTCGTTCGGTACCGGGAAGGTGAGAAGTTCAACCACCATCACGACTGGTTCGAAAACCCGCAGATGGCATATGATGGGACGAGCCGGAAGTGGAACCGTGTTGCAAGCTTCTTCGCAATCCTGCAAGACAACTGCACAGGCGGCGAGACATACTTCCCTTACGCCAAGCCGATCGCGTTGCCAGGACCATGGGGGGCGAAGATGTGGCACGGTGAGGTTCGCAGACAAAAGAATAAAACCGAGGAGGTGAAGCCACTATGGAGAGAGCATGAGGATGGAGGACTCGCTTTCCGGCCTGTTGCCGGTAACGCTATATTCTGGATCAATCTCCACGCCAACGGGACTGGGGACACGAGAACCCTTCACGCCGGATTGCCTCTAGACAGCGGCTTGAAGACGGCAATGAATATTTGGCCAAAGCACTTCTATCTCGAGTAGCTATAGAAAACCGACCAATTCTTCGATCGCGAGAAGTCAACAGCCCGTTCGTTCCCATATTTTTCACTTATTCCTGCGCGGCGTAGACCTTCGCCCCGTCATACCATGTCTCGATAACCTTAGCCTGCATCAACTTCTCTTTTTTCCATTCCATATCAACAATCACGAAGTCAGCCTTGTGGCCAGCCTTCAAAACACCTATCCTGTGCTCGTCGAAACAACTGTACGCAGCACCTTCAGTGCCAGCGGCAACGGCCTCGCAAAGGCCCAAAGCGAAGTGCGGGTTGACCACAGTCTCTAGTTCAGGCTCGCGGTAGGATCTCCTGGTCGTTCCAACGTAGATGTTGCCCAAAGGCGTGTGAGGAGCTGTCGGCGCATCGCTACCCAGAGCAAGCGGCGCTCCCACATCAGCAAACTCGCGATAGGCGAATGCTCTGCCACACCTGTGCTCGCCAAGCAGCCGCGGCCAGGCCTTCAAAATGGCCGGATCGGAATGCACCGGCTGGATCGATGCTGTGATGCGTCCCTTGCCCATGCGCTCGACATCCTCTTTCCTCGACACCTCGATGTGCTCCATCCGTGGCCGCTTCTCCGGATCAGCATACTTCGTCAGAACGTCCACAACCATCTTCACGGTCGCATCACCGATGGCATGCAAAGCAATTTGCAATCCAGCTTCAGTTGCCCGTTTCACGACCGGCCGCAGCTGGTTCTCCGTCCACAGAGGCAACTCCACATGCCCGTTATGCGCATATGGCTCCGACAACACTGCTGTGCAGGCATCAACGATGCCGTCGCAAATAACCTTGACACCAATAATCCTGCAATCTGGCGATGTCTCGGCGTTATGGAGCTTCGCCAGCTCAATCGCACGCTCGACCTGCGCCATCGTCTCCTCCTCCGTCTTGCACGGCTTGACCAGCCAGTACGCCGCAATGCGCATCTGGATACTTCCCTCACGCTTCAGAAGCGTCTGCAGCGCCTCCCACGAACCCTCATCCATGGCCATGTCAATAATACCAGTGTATCCGGTCTCATGGTACGCCTTCACAGCAGCCTTGATGGCCTCGATACGCTCCTCGACGCTAGCTACCCGTGCAATGTAGGGCCATACGTAGGTGAGGTTAGCTGCCTCACTAAAAACACCAAGTAGATTGCCCTGTTCGTCTCGGTGAATGATGCCAGCGGGCACGTCGGTCCATTCCCTGGCGCCGAGCTCCTCGATGCCGGCCGTGTTGGCCCATGTCGAATGCAAGTCCTTGGAATCGATCAAGATGGGACGGTTCTGACCCGTAGGGTCGAGATCGTCCAAGTCAGACGCCTTCGCGCCGTCAGGCGTCATGATATGCATCCAACCGCGGCAAAGGATGCGCGGGAGATGCGGATTGGCAGCTGCATATTCACGAATAGTATTCCTGATGTCTTCCAGGTTTTTGCAACGGCCCAGGTCAAGCTTGTTGAGCGCCTGACCGAGAAGCATCAGATGCATATGGCCATCGATGAAACCCGGGAGAATGGTTTTCCCTTGCAGGTCGCAAACAGTTACTTCATCAGGGCCAGCGGCTCGGGCCGCTTCGATGGCTGCGTCAGAAGACAAGCCAACATGCTCAATTTGCGAGCCGCGGATCAGCATGCATTCGGCAAACGTGGGTGGGCGATGCAATCCTGCGTTGGTCCCAGGGGAAACTCCCGAGAGGAAGATTTTGCCGTTGACAAAAAGAGTTGCAGGGGCCATGGTGATGGAATGTACCTAGGTAATCGAAGGTGTTTAGAAATCAACTTGTAAGCTCAATTGAACGTCGGGTTGCTTCTCCCTGCCCTCTGTACAAGCATACCAAGACTGATCCCAACCGCTGGCTCCCGGACAGAATCGACGCAATCAGACGATCTGATAACGGAGCGGAGAGTCACCAAATAAAAAATCATGCCCGCCCTCCCTTGCAAATGACAATCCCCACTGTTCAAAACGATTCATGTTCCATCCGCTTTGTTGAACTGAGTGCGGGGCCTGTTACGGCCGAGGACCGGAGCCTGGAGAAGCGGTTCGAGCCAAGCTTTGGGGCTTGGGATTTCGTCGTGCCTTTGTGCAATTTGTTAACCAGTAGAGAAGTCTCTGTTGAGCATAGCTGGTCATCAGATCCATAAGAAGATGGAACCCTTCAAGATACGCACAGTCTCTTTCTCTTCTTCCGCTGTATATCAATTTCTTGGCATGATTTATGGGTACCCAGCGCAACGCCCATGTGATATGCGTTGGCCTGGTGCTTGAGTCGTAGGAGGGCTAAGGGACAACTGCAGGCCCCCACTCATGCATGGACCAAAACATCGCGACGTTTGTTTCCCCTAGTAACGAACCCCTGAATCCCTGAGCTGAGTCAACAGAACAATCACATCCCACCGCAACCCCCGAGTTCATGCAAAACTAAACAGTCCAACTCACAAACAAATCGTCCCATCCAGATCTAAACTATACATACCCTACAACAATCTACTGGAACATACGACGCAGCTTGTTTCCCCTCCAAGATCCTACTCAGCAATCCGGCAAGTAGACTGTTTTGTTGTACGTGAACACGTCCCTGGCTTGATCACCGCCTGATTTCGACTGGAACACAATTCCACAACCATTAATACCCCAAAGCAATGAGCCCCGTTTAACGGCTTCTTGTTGGGTCAAGCAGTTGGCCCAAACCGTCTGAACTGGCAATTGCTCGCCAACGCGCCGTTGACGAAGACCATCGTTTGTAAGTACAACGCTTATGAGAGCTTGTCCTCCTTGAGATGCCATCTTAACAGCTTGGCTCTCGTTGTCGAATGGTGCAATCATCACAACTGGGCCTGAAAGTACTTCTCGGTTCGTTTCGGCGGCGTCTGGTCCGCCCGTTAAGATCACGGGAGGAATCAAATATCCACGGTCTTGCCTTGGCTTCTCCTCCAGGGGCAAGGGGACTGCGCCGAGTTCAAACGAGGCCCCGCGATCCACGGCGAGCCGTAAAAAAGAGCAAGTCTGATTGTATGCTTCCTCGCTTACAACAGGACCAACGTTTTTCCCGACACTATAGTTTTTGTCGACGTAACTGGCAAGCTCGCGGACAAATAGTTCATAAATGTTGCGTTCAACCAGAATGAGGAAACCACCAAGAAAGGTTTCCCCTTGGTTTTCAAATGCCACTCGCGCAGCGATATCGATCGTCTTTTGCCGTATCCCATTGGCTTTCTCCATGGAATCAGCAAAGACTAAGATTGAATTTCTGCCGCCCAGCTCTAAGTGGATCTTTTTGTGCACATCCGAAGATGTGATGTCCCGAATCATGCCGCCAGCCCTTGTGTGACCCGTGTAGTACACCCCATCGACATTGGCTGACGAGACAAGAGCCGCTCCCGTTATTGGACCGTCACCAAAAATAATGTTGATGACACCTTTTGGTATCTCGGCTTTCATGAGCAAGTAACCTAAGACTGGGGCGTGTGAGTACTTGGAGCATAACGATGTCCCGTTTATCATGATGCATAGGGTCTGTACCATATGCGGTCATGCTGGTCAGTTCATGAGGCTTGATGATGACTGTGTTTCCGAAAGCCAATGCTGCCGCCAATTGCCACGTCAGTTGATATAAAGGCATGTTCCAGCACGGAAACAATGCGAAAACGCCCCGCGGCGATCGGTAATCATAAGCGCGAGCTACGCCATCGATGTTTCGCATCTCGGACGTTTCCTGCACAATATATGTGGCAAAATACCTTTTCCTTCATGTCAGAACATGCCATCATTAATTGAGCGTATTGTAACTTACTCAAAATGCGCAATGGCTCCAAGTACCTCGGACCTGGCGCGTTGCAACGTCTTCCCTTGATCGAAACTCTCCCAAGCCGCAAATGCATCTCTCTTTTCGCGGGATGACCTTGCTGATGCGGCGTAAGTGCTGTGCTCTGTCGTATCGAGATGCTTGCTTCCACGACTTGAAAGACTCTTTGGCAGCCCGCGTGGCATCTTCGACCTCACGGGGTCCTGAGCATGGCAGCTCACCGAAACGACTACCAGTTCTGGGGTTGAAAATACCGATGTACTGTCCATCCAAAGTCTTATAATCGAAGCGTGATGATACGATATTGAATAATCGTATGGGGGGGTCTCTGATTTGTGAACGCCGCTGGATGAAAGCAGTGACCATCTCGGGGGTCACACAAGAGGTGATCGCTTGGAAGCATTCAGTAACCTCCTGGTCCGTCCAGGAAGCAGATTTTGTATTATCCATCGTGATATTTTTATGTCCAAAGAAAGACAGCGATTTTAAGCAAGCAGAAAGAAGCGCCTCGATCGCAAGCTGCAAGATGTGTCCAGCCCGTCCTTGGCGATGGGCAGTCCATTGGCAGGAAGGTTGTCGCGTTGCTGATGTCAGGCTCAAAATATCGAATCACATCGTGCCGAAAGAGCAATCGTTCTTTAATCGTTGGCTTCCGGATGCCAGCTAGGGCCCTAGGCTCCTGCCGGATGCAGCTTCAGCTGAGGTTTCCTTGGCTGTTCCGTGATTACCACGCGTGTCGCGTTATGGCCATAGGTAATACTTTCCAAGTTTATCCAAATTGAATTGCACTGGCATTCATGCCTTGCTTCCTCAGAATCCATCTTCTTGTCGGTCACGTGGCTAGGTGCAAAATCGACAACGTAGACGGGAATTACCTCAGTGTGTCCGAAAGAACTCTCCAAATCTTGGATCAAGCTTCCTCTTCGTCTGGGTGTAAGACAATAAGTGGTTGATGCTAACAACTAAATGAACGACGTTAAACAGTCTATAGCATGTCCCTTGTTGACGCTCATGCTTGATGTTCCACATTTCTCCGCTGTATTAACTCGGCATACAGTGATATCGATCAATCGAAACACTCGAACCTCACAAAACTACCCGGACAAGTAGGGATTTCTTCAATCTTGAAAACACAGACATTGCGATACAAGCAACTTGTTATGGCTCTTGCCTCGGGACTTGAAGCAGAGGTTAGGCAATTCGCCTCGCTTAAGACGGACTTTGTTGAATGAATCACTGACTAGTAGTTTTCAAGGCTGAATCATGTTGCAAACAATATGAAGAATCACAAATGAATAGAAACCTATATGCCATTTCTAAGAATGACTGACTCACTCAATCCACTCTGTGCGCTCTAGTGGGAGTGCATCCAAGCCGTTCTTGGGCTAAACATCGGTCTTTTAGCTGATGTTGTTAGATCGCGCCTTCCCGGGTAGAACAGGCTGGAGAAGTCAGTATAATTGAGCACCGGGCTGAGCTGACAGGTTATTCCTTTCGTGAAGACACAAGAGGGATCGTACCATCAACGTCAGCTCTGTCCTATCTAATAGGTAGGCAGCCTTGGTCAACTTGACGCAACCTCATCTTGGATCTCAGGGTTTCAAGCTTACCTGAAGAGTCCAGAAACGGGGAAAGGTGGTGTTGCTGCCCGTTGCAGGATAGCGAGGTTCCCAGAAATGAAGATGGCCGATAATAATCGCTAGGCTACAGTACGTACCTAGGGATCTTTGGTAGGAGCGACCTTGCTCGTGAGAAAGACTGGGGTAACAGGAATTTGTATGTCTATGAAATTCACGCTGGTTATCGTGGAGGAATGAGCCGATGGGAGAGTTCTAGAACTTAAGTCGTGGGTCCAGAAACCGACAATGCCGAACACTGGCAGGACGATGGGACTCAAACTCGTGGTCATCATAAATGTTTTCTGAAGCATATGTACACCATTTCAGGCACGTTTGATCAAATAATGAGTGAACCACGCTCCAGTGTCCTTGGTACTTTAGCCATTTGCATGGCCGATCTTGCAGGTCTGGGCAACAGACAGCTGCTGGAGATACGCGATACGACAACGCAAGCATCGAGAATAGGTACCTAGGGATAATGCCCTCCCTAATACTAGAAACAACCTATTCGATTGAGCGTAATGTAGGTTTCAATGTCTACCTTATGGTGGGAGGTCCGCCGAACTTCCATCCTTCGAAGTGAGGAGTCGCTCCATATCCAGACGGGGGATTGCTGGGTACCTGCTTCTTAACTGGGGAGGTAAGCCTCACTAGCCCGGGGCTTCACTTAAGTGGAGAGCTGTCAATAACCGTATGGAGCATGACAAACCGAAGGTACCTACATTATCTGCCCTTAGCCACAGGATTCTGCATCCAAGTCAGTACCTATTCAGTACCTACGGTACCTAAGGTACCTGATTCAACAGCGTTGCGCTCTCGTATGCTGGACATTTCCGCGGCAATCTGGGCACATCATTGGCAAGAAATTTTCCACATACGGTTTGAGCTCACTTTTAGCCGACACCAGCTTCAGCTCCAGGCTGACTCAGGTTGGCTTCGAGAAAAGGACAACTGAAGATGGTTCTTGCAGCAACCAATTCTTTCAACCATCACAGACAAGTGCAGTCTTTACCTGCAGGTATCGCACTCAAGACCTCAGCATTCCCATTGATAAGATGGCTGATGAAGTTTTAGCCAGTGCCCTGTCTGCGCTATCCCCCAAGTCCCTCTCACCTTCAGGTTGTTGGCTCCACTGGCAATATCATATCCCCATCAAATGACGCACACAATGACATCAGATTCTGCTATAAAACACATTGTATGTCTTGTAGTTTTGTCTTAGTAGTGAAGTAATCCGACAATTCCCAATGTCTCCCGGTGACGGGTTAGGAAGGAATCCCGAAAGGAAGTGGGCACTGATTGCTTTGCCGGAAGCGTCTTCCGAGACACTACCGATGCCTTGTCCACCCGGAATGCCTCGAGACCCCGGTTTTTCGGATACCCGCGGTCATCATCGCGGGAGGATCGGTTTAGAGGCCCTTTTTGTTCACCGTATCACTTACACAGCAGCGGCTGCGTGTGACCTAGCAAGAAAGAGTGGAATGACAAGGCGTCGAATCATCGTACGTGTTTGAGCGGAAGGATTCATATTTGGGGCAGAAAAGGAAGGTAGAAGAGCCGCAATACGTCGGTGGCGCTTTCACAATCTCGCCCATCTCAGACAGGCTTTCTTGACATATCTCTATCTGGGCTTCGGTCCGCCTCCCAGACATGCACAGGACGTTCGGGGCTGTAATCCTCGTTATTATCATTGGACTTTCTTGTCGAGCCTGCACCTTTAGCACTCGCTGAGGAATCAAACACCACCGCATTGCCGATATCTTAGATCCCACTCTGCCACATGATAGTCGTGGCGATGGTGCGTTTCTATAGCTTTTCTTTATAGGATTCGACTGATCGGACACCTGAGAAAGCCATGCGGCACTTCTCCTTTGGTCCTGCATCTACGGGCGATGGCTCTCAGAACCATGGGCTGATACTTCAAATGCGCTTTTTGACGTTGTGCAACGTCCATCACACCCTATTGCGGCAGTAAAAGCTACTGCGGGGTGGGAGGTTTGAGGTGATAGTAAGACGTGATGATGAAGCCATGCGACTGTAGCATATAACCTCACACTCTTCCCCTTCGATGATTGATTATACCAAACTGTTGGGCAATCTGGTCGGACTTCTTGTGACGAATTAAGATGAAGACAGAAACAGCGTCAACAGACAGCCCTGGAGCCATTGAGGCCCAAGGGACCAACAACATCCTCGACAGTCTCGCATCTCTCGATCGTGACTCTCAGCTTCAACGTGGCCTCAAAAGTAGACATATCCAGTTCTTGGCCTTAGGTGGCGCGTGAGTGGCATATTCCACCCATTGGCAAGTTGGGCTACGGGCTGACGGTGTTGAAGTATCGGAACGGGTCTTTTCGTAGGATCAGGAGGGATTCTAGCGATTGTTGGCCCCGTACCTCTCTGGCTTGGCTATCTGTTTATGATGTTCCTTGTGTGGATTGTCATGAACTGCATCGCTGAGATGACAACATACCTTCCCATGAAGGGTATTACGATTCCGTACTTCACAGACCGTTATGTGGACAGGAGTTTGGCGTTCGCCCTGGGCTGGAACTACTGGTATGCCTACACTTTCCTTGTTGCTGCCGAGGTCTCGGCAGGCGCCATCCTCCTGGAGTATTGGGATACACCAGTGCCGACAGCGGTCTGGATTACCATCATCCTCGCTGTTTGTTTGCTCCTAAACATCATCGCTGTCGAGATCTTCGGAGAAGCCGAGTTCTGGTTCGCCAGTATCAAGCTCATCACCATCATCGGCCTGATCATTGTTGGTATCGTCATCATGGCTGGAGGTGCACCAGAGGGAGGAGCAGTTGGGTTCAAGTATTGGAAGGACCCTGGTGCTTGGCAAGAATACGTTGGAAGAGGCTCAACCGGTCGCTTCACAGCCTTCTGGACCGCTGTCGTTCGTGCAGGCTTCAGCTTCATCACATCACCCGAGCTCATCGGTACCGCCGCTGGCGAGTCAGTTGCCCCTCGTCGCAACATTCCTAAGGCTGCTGGCCGCTTTCTCGTCCGCTTGGCGATATTCTACGGTGTGAGCAGTCTCATCGTTGGCGCGCTGGTTCCTTCGAACGATCCGCGTCTGCTTTCCCCTGAATCCAACGCCAATGCCAGTCCTTGGGTTATTGGCATTCAGCGTGCTGGCATCAAGGGTCTTAATCATGTCATCAACGCCGCTATTTTAACATCAGCTTGGTCTGCCGGCAACGCCTTCTTGTACTCAGGTTCGCGTATTCTTTATTCAATGGCCGCTATCGGCCAAGCGCCGTCCATCTTTACACGCACGTCCCATCGTGGTGTGCCTTACGCCGCCATTCTGGGTACTTGGGGTGTTGCGCTGCTCTCGTACCTCAACGTCTCGGAGAACGGTGCGCGTGTGTTCGGTTGGTTCATGAACTTGTCGACTATCTCGGGTTTCATCGGCTGGATTGTGGTCATGGTTACGTACCTGCGTTTTCGCTCTGCGCTGTCCTTCCAAGGGCTGCTGCACACCTTGCCGTACAAGACCATCGCACAGCCTTACGCAACCTACTTTGTGCTGTTCCTGGTGTCAGCGCTGACGCTCACGAACGGCTTTCAAGTGTTTGCGAAAGGTAGGTGGAATGTCGAGGACTTCCTGGCTGCGTACATCACCATCCCGTTTTTCCTGGTTCTGTACATGGGCCACAAGTTGCGATGCCGCGGGCCTGTGGTCAAGCCGGTTAGCGAAATTGATGTTATCACGGGCAAGAAAGAGATGGATGAATTTTGCGAAATGGACCATATCGTGCCGGAGCCGAAGAACATTGTTCAACGAATTTGGTTCTGGCTTGCCTAAGGGCAACATTGGGCAAACTGGAAAGGAGGTAGAGATACCCAAGGATAATATGTGTCGATCTGTAGACATCAGGAATTATGGTTAAGTGTTTTGATAAGGGTGGACGCTTTTGTTAGCACGATCAACTCAAAAAATCGCCCCAATATATCCATTCAGGGCAAAAAGTTGAAGAGAAGATCCGATCATGCTGGGACTCGAACCCAGAACCTTTACCAGCCTAAGAACACACTTATGTGTGTCTAAAACCGGAAAGTAACGCGCTACCATTGCGCCACACGACCGAGCACTACACATCCCGTTTGACAGATCTACTTATGAGTGTGTGATGATGCGAGAGCACTCAGGGACATGACAGGATCAAGCCAAAGAGTTCTCGCCGGAATCCCTCTGAAGATCGCTTTTGACAGCAACATGTCGGGTTGCTGTTCAACTGACAATCACATGAGAATCACACTTGATAAAGTGACATGAAATGGAGCGCTGCCACTAAATTCAGCTCCATGAAGTTCTTTTTACCCAGTCCAATGACGCAACCATCAGCCCACTCGTATCTTCCAACCCTAACCCATGGCATTTTCCCAGTAATTTTACGATGAGCAATGCAATGGAAAATCCACAATCCCCATCTGCCGTTCCATGTGTTCACATCAATAAAAAGCAAGCCACCTAGAAAACTGGTTCGAGAAAGCTCAAGTTAAAGGCTGACCACCGCTCCGGTCACCCCATCACGGGTTGCACAAAATCAGGGCGAAATGGATGCCTATGCAGCATCAGGCCACAACCTGGCAAAAACATGTCAAGCATATCAGCGAAGCCACACCCTTTCTTACACGTGCAACCAAAACACGACGATCTCAGCGGATTCGACCCGCCAGCAGAGTGAGAGCCACGGGGCTGCAATAGCAGCCCGACAGGGTCCGCCAAGACGGCTTCATTTAGGGGAAGCATCTTATACTCGGGTCATTGACCCCTCTCCCTCACCGACGACGCTTCCTTCAAAAGCCCCCCAACCCAACCACGTCTCATCGCAAACAATCCCAATCTGCACCTGACCAAGCCATCGACACATACTTGCATACATACCACCTAATCTGCTGTATACCTGCTATTGAAGACCAGAAAATGCCTCCTCAATCTGCGCATCTCAAAGTAAGCAACGGCCAGACTCAACCCCTGTCTCCTACCTATCTTCGGCTGCCGTCCCGGCCGTACGACCCCGCCCCCGCACTATAGATGCTAACCTGACATAACAACGACTAGGGCATCAAAATCGTCATCGTTGGTGCCGGCTCTGTCGGCGTGACGACGGCGTACGCGCTTCTTCTCGAGGGACTGGCATCTGATATCGTTCTGATCGATATCGACCAGAATCGGGCCATGGGCGAGGTTATGGACCTCAGCCATGCCGCTCACTTTGCCCAGGCCCGCGTCCGTGTGGGCGACTACGAAGACTGCGCGGGAGCTGCTGCCGTCGTCATCACCGCTGGTGTGAACCAGAAGCCAGGCCAGACCCGGATGGACCTTGTCAAGACCAACTATGCGCTATTCCAGGATATTGTTCCCCGGATCGCGAAGAATGCCCCCGATACCATCCTCGTCGTGGCCACCAACCCGGTCGACGTGCTGACCCACGCGGCCCACAAGCTCTCCGGCTTCCCTGTCGAGCGTGTCATCGGCTCCGGCACGGCCATGGACACGACCCGCTTCCGGCACGAGCTGGGCCGGTACTTCGGCGTACACCCACGCAATGTCCATGCTATCATCATTGGCGAGCATGGCGACACCCAGCTTCCCGTCTGGTCCCTCGCCACGATCTCTGGCATGCGCTTGAAAGACTACTGTGCACAAGCCGGTCACCCCTACAACGAGGAGGAGCTTGAGGCCTGTGCCCGCCGCACGAAGGAAGCCGCGTACGAGATCATTCAACGGAAGGGCAAGACCAACTACGGTGTTGCCTCTGTTCTTGTCCACGTGCTGGAGCCCATCATTACCGATAGCGACGCCATTATGACGGTCTCGCGTGTTGGTACCTATGCTGGAGTCCAGGATGTTGCGGTTAGCATGCCCTGCAAGCTGAATCGTCGGGGCGCATACCAAGATGTGCCGCTGTTGCTGAATGAGAAGGAGCAAGACCTGCTGAAGAAGTCGGCGTTGAGCATCAAGAAAGTTATTGATTCTGTGTAAGCATTGCCTCTGATTTGCGATATCCTTTGTTCTATTGTCTTAGGGGATGTATCGGAATTGTTGACCTGGGTTTTCTGGGGGTATCGCTTGGCTCAACCCCGTTGGATAAGCGAAAGTTCGTCGAGTTCCACAACCACTTACCGGAAGCGCAATCGTTCAAATAGAGCAGACGAATGGAACACGTGTATTCGGAGTTGTCTGTGAAGCCGCGATTATGTACTTGCATAGAGCGTAGGATACCCTTTTCTTTCTTGTTGCCCGTCATGCTTCAGTTCTGTTAAGTCAGCTAGCGATTTTTTCGGATCCCTCGAGTCTTAAAGCTGTTTTGTTACTTGTAATTAGCAAGGGCAGACTTGTTTGCAAGCGTATTGCCTACATTAACTCGATAGACAAAGGCGCCAAAGGAGTTGTCAATACAAGCTAGTCGCACGCACAATGGCATTGTCTTGTAGTTATTATATAAACGAACTTAGACCAGGGTCCCTGTCCCAGTTGCACTGTATGAACTTCATGATTGATCAGGCCTGCTACATTTCACAGAACAATTGAGAGGCGCCCTATTGTGCCGGGTTCTTTTCCCCGATCCTGTACGCAATTACAAAGGAGAGAAAGGATAAGCAACCATGTTCTGGAGACTTTTTGCTTGCTTCAACTCCGTATCTTTTTCTTCCACCCTTGAGCAAGGATGCGATGATCCTCCACGGCCCGAAGACTGGCCCAACGGGCGCGCGGCACTAGCTCCACTCCTCGATCCGACGACCCGGAACATGGCACAGGCTTGCTCCGGGTACCGGTATTTGGCCCGTCAACACGGGCTCCACTTGGACTTCTATGTTGAGGATTGTCCCGAGTGTGAGGGGGAATAAAGGATCATCTGTCCCGCACCTCGCGGTGGTTGCAGCTACATACGAGCTGATATTTCCAACACAAGTGAGTCACTGTAGATTTGGACCGCGAGCTGGGGACCTGTGTTGAGAGTGCGAGTGGGAGTGCGGTGGCGAGGATTTTGATCCCAACATGATGTTTGGCAGTGACTCGAAGGGCGAGAACGAAAATGGAATACGCGGGAGCCGAGTTCCGTTGGGAGCAGAGAGGACGGGTCACTGCTTGCTACTGAGCCAGGGGATGGCCGAAGGCTTGACCCGCGTAAACACAAACACTTAGAAAAAGCAAACAAGCGAGCCTGAGCCCTCGGATACTCGGGTGGGGGAAGACTGCGGGAGGTTTTGCCATGATTTGTTGTGAAGGTAAGATCACTTGAACGACGAGTTAGAGGCAACAGGGACTGGAAGAACTCCCTTCTAGTTGTCGGATCATGAGGTCCCAACAGTCTCGGGTGAAGAAGTGATAAGGCAACGGAGAGATGTTACGGTGCACATGTAACACTTGGTTCGTAATGGTGTGTGCAAGCTAAGTTCAGAGGACTTCACTCTCTTTGTTGACTCAAACTATAACCAGATTGTGTATGGAGAGACGAAGTTGGCTTACTGTTGTGAACCTCTGTGTGTTGATTATCTTGATTATCTTGTGAGCTGCCGATCAGCTCGGTGTTTGGATCGAGCTTTAAGCTTTCCTTTTGGGACCATAGCTCGATGTTCAATGTAAGGGTGAGATCGAAATCGAACAGCTTGGCAAAAAAGTATTTCCGCCTCATTTTTACACTTCCCCTTGGTGGCTTCCGAAGGTAACACAAAGCGTATTAAACAGTTTGTGGGACCACTGCAGATACTATCTGACATGTTCATCGACTTATTCAGCCATACAGATCTCTGGCTAGGGGGAACGAGCCACAAGAACACCTGGAATGCTAGGCTAACGGGAAGGCACCTAATTTCCATCTTCCGACGAATTCCATAGGTGCTGTTGGAGAGTATTTTTGCCACCACTAAACATGGGATCTTCAGCTCAGAGAGTACAGCTACCCACTCCTACAGGCTGCGGAAAGATCTAGGGAAGTGTAGTTGTCGGGAACAACCAGACTGACACACTTGCTTTCGATCAGACGGACTAAGCCTTGGTAGGTAGATCCATTTCCTAGCTAATCTAATGGGGCTGAAATATGAGAGTCGTTGGGCGGCTAGTTAGTTAGTCTGGAGGTGGGGGGTACTTCTAATAAAAGCTATTTCTCTCCCCGACGGACCCAACAAGTCAAGCAGTCGGAACATGGTCAAAACATAGGACGGAGGTATTGGCTCCCTGGGTGTCAAAGTCAACGTCGACGGCTGCTCAGAACTAGGTGGTTGGATCCGTTGGTTTCTGCAAAATGAAAATCATCCTGAGCTCAATACGTCATTGAAGTCTTCTATGTTGGCTCTAGCACCGGCCATAAAAATCGTATGACGATAATAACAAAAAAAGACCAGCACTGATAGTCGCGCGCTTGGTGAAGGAAGGATTCAGACGGAAACGCTTGCCGACCCGACACTTCGGAACCGATCTCCTTGACATTTTGCGTGTTGGCGCTGGCGAAGCTGTCATCCACCGGACCGTTCGAGACCCTGGAAACACGAAACACTGTGTTGACCTTAAACGGCCTGGCTGTGGATCCACGCTATTCATGTGGGGCCGGGACCCTGGTTCCCAGCCCAGCCCTACCCACTCCGGGGCCCACACCGGATGACGAACGTCGAACTGTTAAGTGGTTCGTGCATCAGGTAGACGCCTGTGGCCCTAGAGAATCGGCCGCTTCTCACGCTTCCTCCAAAGGCGGTGCAGCGCCAGTTCCCCGAAGGGAGAAAGTCGCATGCACTCAGGGTTTCTGCCTTGCGATTTTAGCTGCAAGTCAATTTGTCGGCTGCTGCCTGCGGCGCAGTCCGCGAACCCTGTTCATGTGTGATGGTCCAATAGGATTACGTCCTCAGATCGGATTGGCGTATGATTCGACCCTTGCCTGTAGGCTGAGCCATGCGGCCTCTTGTTAAGCCCAGGAATCCAGGAAACGCCCTGCCTGGGACGTCAATCTTCGGCCGTCCTCACTTCCATTGTCTGCAGGATCGGTCCTAATGACTCGATGACTCGTATCTTGAGAGAGCCGCATCCGTAGGGCTTCAGGTAGAACTGCTAATCTATATGGAGGCCATCAGACATATAAAGCTCTCCGACCATCTCGGGTCGGATGTGACTCTGTGGTCCCTAAGTAAAGTTGTCTGTCCTATTCCATATTTGCGGTCCGTCGCCGACGTTCGGTTACCAGTCGGTGAACCTCACCATAATCTGGAAGTCTTTACTGCTCTTGTCCTGATACCATTGATCTTCCAATAGTGCTGGTATAAAGCCGAGTCACAGGCCTTGCCCGGGCTCGCCCAATTTTTTCAAGGCTCACAGCGCCCCCTCCCCAAAAAAAATCGAACATTGACGATTGTCGATATCTACAAGAGACCGACTCAACTTTTCTCGATACTCTCCCTCCACAATGCCGCACGTTTACGTTCCCGTAGACGACCTCTACGGTTTTGTCAATGAGCCAGCCAAGCACTACTGGGTCCCTCGTCCAACCCAAACCTCTCCTCACCTCGTAAATCAGGCCCCAGACTTCCACTTCTTCGTCGAACTCGGTCTTCTCGTCCGTTCTCGCCGGCGCAATCACAACGAAGCAAGTGGCCTCGAAGATGAAATCTCGGCGCGCCTGACCAAGTTTGGCATTCCCAACCACATCGCACGTACGGGAACCGCAAGATCTTCCATTAAGCCTGAAGAATGGACCATTGCCAGCGAGCTATGCATCCCACCAAATCCGCAGGACCACCGCTTTGGTATCAAGCTTGTGTCGCCTGTCATGTGTTTCATGGAACGCCCAGAGTCATGGCAGCGTGCTTTTCGTGTCGTTATGGACCTTCTGGATCGCTATTTCGAGTTGATGAAGTCTCATTCATGCTTCACTCACGTCCACATCGTGCCACACAACGGCGCATGGTCTCTCTACCAGGTCAAGAACTTGGCAAAGACTGCACTTTACTTCGAGCAGTGTCTCGACAGCATCATGCCCCCTTACCGCCGCAAGTCTGTTTGGGCCAAGAGCAACCGTCACAACAGTTACTTCAGGTCACTGAGGTCCTATGAATGCTTCGACGCAATTGATTCGCTGCCGACATTTGAGGACCTTGCTGCAGTCATGAACTGGTGCAGCGGCGATTCTGCTACTGGTCGAGCGCTGTATGGCGAGAATAACACCGACGGCCTTCACGAGGACTTCCCACATGACGCCTACCGCTGGAGTTTTGCCAATCTAAACCACCTTGGGGGAGGACATGGTACCGTTGAGTTCCGGCAGCCCCCTGGCTCCACGACCGCCAAAGAGGTTATCACCTGGGTCATGCTCGTCGGATGCCTTGCGCGGCTGAGCTGCACTCATGGCTCTACGCTCAACCCCAATGAGAAGGGTCAACTTCCTGGCCTCCGCGAGTGGCTGCTCTGGGAAGCGAAGCGGTGTCACCTGCCAAGACGAAACCTGCTGGAAGACTTGCTGCACCAGGAAGTTCAAATGCACGTCCGCCATGGTTGCGTCGGTATGGATGCCGATTTCATCTCGTCCGACGAGGAGAATCGACTGCGGCAGAAGTTAGATGATAGAAACATTGCGGGAGAAAAGTATCGCCATTGGTTTAGCCAGCAATGAAGTGTGATGTTAGAGTTCAGATGCATCTATACTTCACTTGCTTTCATCTGATCAATCTCCGTATCGGGTAGGAGTTGGGGACATCGGAATACTGCCTGGGAATTGGAAAACATCGGCATGACTCTAATACTATTGGGACTGGCGTTCTGGGACTGGGCTCGGGGCTTGGGAAAAGTTACATGTTGTAAATACCACACCACGTAGATAGCATTTTACTGGTTAACACTTGCTCTTTGCTCCCACTACTAGCACTGCTGAACCAGTGACGTGATTACAGGAAAAGCATGATAGCAGAGACGAGGATGTCGAAATCCCCCAGATTTTACAGGCCCAGACTTTCTGCTCCTGCAAGCCCTCCAACAGCCAAGTCGTCGTCATGGTGTCCAAAGCAATATGTGAGTATGTAGATTTTAATTGTCCTCCCAGAAAGGCTGCCTTAGAACATGTGGTTGAGTTATCGAACTCTAAGTTTGTTTCCTGGCAATCATGTTGGAAGTTTGTTGCTGCTAGACACAGTGCCATAGGCAGATGCAGAGTGCAATCTCCCGCAAATGAAACAGTTTGCGCGATCCTCGACATCGACAGGGGAGGACTACAAGCAAACTTAGTCACTAAATGTAGTGGAAAAAACTAGCCATTCTAATTCACAGGCAGTGGGTTGCTCCCATGGATAAATGGCATGGCTTGTATGCAAAAAATGATGTCAATTCGTGCAGTCACATTAGACTCGGTCCAGATAAAATCCCAGGTGAGTCCTCTCAAGCTGCCCTCGGCCAGAAGCGCAATTAGCTCATGGGACTGAGTCGGAGGGCAAGAGGTAACAGAGAAAAGGAAACTGAGAGCAACCATGCGCATATACACATCAAACGGCAAAAAGGCAGCAAAGCCAGTAATCCGTACCTGCCAAACAGTCTTGTCGATGTTATGCTTAACTTTCAAAGTTATGAAATGCCTAGTCATCGATCTTTGCGATCAGAAACTGGCCCACTTTAAGGAATGAGGGTATCTCGTCCGGGCAAACCATACTGCCGAATATGGAGTATATGCATTTTTGAGTGGAAGTTTGTAAAATTGGAAAGAAAAGCCACGGTTCATCATATGCTGGACCGTAATGAGGAACTCGGCAGGCATCTGGCGCTTCAGCGAATAAAAAGAGATGCCGTTTGACCATTGGTAGGGTTGAAACCAAGCAAAGTTTTCCTCAAACAAGCTGTGTAACATAATGTAGACGAATGATGTCAAGCGCGCAAAGCTTGCCAAGCAGACGTAAAAGGCTAAATAGCCCCACGATCACCGGCAGCCAGGTATCGTCATCCATGGGAACTGACCCAACAACCAGCGGGCCGCTCTTGCCGGAAGCTATTTTAAGATGCGGTCCTCTGTTTCTCACCACGCGAGTTATGTTTCTGGCAGACTGGTTGCACGGAAGGGGAGCGGGAAATGGAGAGGTTGTATGGATGCGACACTGGGCGGGCTAGTTCCGAGAACAATCCCGGACTATTGGTCGCCGACAACCAGGTTTTTCACTTGCCTGAACGCATTGACTTGGATTCCTCGCCGTTTTGAAGTGGGCTCTCTCGGAACGCTGAACCATGGGCTTGGGGTTGTAACCGGTGAAGTGTGGAATGTGGCCAGTTTTCCCATCCCCTACTCTCCGACCGCAGCCAGCTTGCGTTGCTCGTTCGTTCTCTGACAATGGATTAAGAAGCTTTGCTGCCTGGGGAAAAGATCGGGGCACAAAGACCACACATGGTGGTTGCTTTGGACTGAACAAAATTTCCATCATTCATCTTTGGTCTCCCCTCTAGTGTTTTGGAGCAGACGAGGATCGAGTGTTCCATACGCCGATCGATGGACAGAATCCAAAATACCAGCCAGGATTCTGCTCCAGCTCGGGAAAACGACTTTTACCTGTTCGAATAGTGTGATTCCGGGGCTTCTTCCCTGGACGAGTACGGCCTCTGGGAAGATATGATCCTACCTTCAGCGAAACCAAGACTCTTATCCCATGAACGGGGACAAGCAAAAAGCCTAGCCATGGAAATCTTGTTCTTCCTCCTTACCACAATACTCCTGGCGTCGTCGACCGTTACTGCTCAGCTGACGTTCACTGCTCGCGTCCAGCAGTTTGGCCAAGATGCTGATGCCTCTGAACTCAACTTTGTGCCGATTCAACCGATGGGTCGCCGCAAGCTCCCACCATCTTATTATCGCCAACGTGGCAGTGTCAACGGCACAATCACTCTGACAAACGCTAGTGATAAGGGCGAACGAGACTTAGTCAGCGAAAGCGCTAACTGGTGTGGAGCATCACAGCACACAGAGGGGGACGATCAAGTCGCCGACATCTTGGGGGTGTTCACGGTGCCGGATTTGACGCTTCGGCAGGGGAAGGCACCGCCGCAGTTCGCATCTGCATGGGTCGGAATTGATGGCGCTGCGTGCTCTTCTGTGCTGTTGCAGGCTGGCGTCACGACTGTGGTGAGTGAGGACCTTTTTACCTTAGAGAAGCCTTTAAGAACATGACACATAGCTGAGACAGGAACACGTTCGTGACGTGGGAGGGAAACAGGTCAATTCCAATGGAGGACAGAGCGCGTCGGCTTGGTGGGAGTGGTACCCCGAGGGGGCGTACACAATCGAGGGTCTGCGTGTGAAACCGGGGGAGTGGATATCAGTCAACATTACCACAACAAGCCCGTCGAGCGCTAGCATGTAAGTGTCCTTGTTGGCATTCTACCACTGTAAAACGGTCAGCAATGGGAAGATACGAAAAGACATGGCTGACACTTGGGGCGTGCGCAGCGTCATCACCAACATCGATCGTGGATACTCCGTCTCCCTCGTTGTGTCTAACGGACCAAAGCTGTGCAGGACAGACGCCGAATGGATTCTAGAAGATTTCGAAGATGCTGGCAAGCAAGTGACGTTGGCCAATTTTGCAGACTTGTGGTTCCTCGACGCGGGCGCCACGACGGTGCGCGGGAAAAAGTTGGGTATTGATGGAGCAACCATGGTCCATATGGTCGACGAGAATGGCACCTTGATGTGCTCGGCTGAGCCCTTCGACAATGCCAGCTTTGTGGTCATGTCGCACGTCAAATAGAAATATTTTCAGAGAAGTCTAGATGTTGAATCTGTGGGCAACGGACAGGAATAAGAGAGCGAGGGCTGTTGCATCACGGATGAAGCAGCTGAGGATTTTGGGTCTGCATTGTGGCGGGGTGCCACCAAGAACGACCGCAAGTTCGCAAGGGACAAAGTAACTTGGATAAATTCGGCAGATTAGATAGCAGAAGATTGTATGTATATTATACCCGAATAATTGGTCCTGCCAGATGAGAACAGCCCAATGCCGAGGCTTTGCGGCAGGGCAATTTATCTCGAGATTGCTTGTCGGGTTGATGCATGAACTGGTTATCGTGTCTCCCAGCCGGCCATTCTGAAGAGGGAAGTCTGCAGCTCTGTCGCTGGCAGCCAGCTGGCAGGTTTTTCCGTTGTGCTTCCCTCTGCATGTGTTTCATATCAGGGAAGCGGGGCATGCCAAGACTAGCCTTCGGCCCCTTGCAGGGCCACGAGTCCCAGTTTTTGTGCCTGGCCATGGCGCGTGCCTGCGAGGTCCACGAGGTCGGCGAGGTTCGTCACCCCTGCCTCTTGACAGCGCCGAATCGCGTGTTGACATCAAGAAACAAGCTCACTAGTTTTTCTCTTGAAAAACCCTTCAGTTGTGAGTTGTGACCACAGCGGGGGGGGCTGGCGTTTTGCAAGGGCGCGCGGATGGCATCCGCTGTCCGTCCTGTTGTATTCCGCCATTCGCTAACAAATTCAGCTTGCCGCCATGGGACGATTGAGTCACCTACACAAATCTTTTTTCATCGTTATCACGAAGGCGGTGGTGCCGCCGCCGCCGATAGCTATGCCCGCCAGTCCGATCTGCCCCGCCGGGATCTGGCAGTCTTGCCGTTGTCGACATGGAATAGGTAACAAGACGCGAAACTGATACCGGGCCGGGGATACTTAGATCAGTGCGGTATCGCAATCGGAGCTCATCCAGATCCACGGATGACGTTGTTGACCATTGATGCTGCAGCTTCACAAGAAAATTTCTCGAAACAGACGGTCCACCAGTGTGGCGGAAAGTACGAATCTGTATGCGCACTGCTCATGATACGAACCGTCCACGTTCCAGCTTTCTGAATTCTCAGTGGCAGGATCAGCTAGACCAACAACCAGCCGCATCAACAACAGGTCTGGACCAGTGACTAACAGTCCCTAAAGTGAATGACTGGGCTGGAGATCTCCGGACACATCTCATCCCGGACATCATGGAACAGCCAGTTCCCACCGGGCCATCCGACTGCTCCTGGTTCTTTTCTATTACGGCTGCTCCTCCATCCCATTTCGCTGTTCCCGTACGCTAGAGTGTGCGTCTTAAGCCACTTCTCCTTGACCCGTCCTATGCGGTGACCGCTGTTACTCTTGTTCCTTGCCCCGTTTTCATTCGGTTTCTGTCTTCGGTTTCACGAAGACGTCATCTTAGCCTTCTCGTGCTGAACCCAGCGTCCGTTGACTGTTGAATATATATCTGCGGCGACTGTTGCCTGCCAGCCCACCCCAAGTGAAATTCCCGACGTCGTCATCTGTGAGAGGTTTATCTCATTATGGCCTCACCGCCTGAGAGGTCGGAGGAGCCCAGCGTCCCTCCCTCACCTGGTCAGGGGACAGAGCCAACTTCTCCATCAAGCTCAACAGATACTCCCCAACTGTCCCAGACAAGGGAAAAGAAGCGAGTTGGCTTTGCGAGCGATCTTCAACCACACGGTGCAATCCCGGCCAGCTCACCAGCACACTCTCCGGAAGGATCTCGGAACATTGTTCAAGACTATTTTGCCTATTCACGTTTGCCTTACACGGCCGACTCTACCCCAGCCGATAGAGCAACGCAACCGTCTTCCTCATTCGACAGCGAAGAGCTTGTCGCAGCTCTTTCAAAGATATTGGATCCTGAAGATCCAACCACCGGCTCCGGGCCCAGCAAACCTCGTCCTGTGCTTCGGAAATCAGCGCCTCTCAAAAACCCAGTTGAACCTGCAACTACCCCTCTTCGTTCGGAGTTGGAGGCTAAAAACCGGGCAGACCGACTCGCCTACTCTATTGGGGCAGCCTCAGTTCCTGTGTCAGCGAGAACGTCTCTTGACTCTATGAATGAAGTTGCCGTTGATGGCGGAGTTCTCTCCCAGCAATCCACAGCCACACCCACTCATCCGAGACTCGCAGAGTCTGGGGATATCAATGATCTCAGGTCACAAAAACGTACGCGGCTGGAGGCCGACCAATTTGTCAAAAGTCATCTCCGGCGAAAAAGCCCCTTATCTCGATCCATCGTCCCTTCACTCCCAGAAACGGCTACCCCATTGGAAGATGACATGGACTATGTCCCTCCGCCGGAGAAATACAGAGGCGGGATCCTCGGCACACTCTTGAAACTCTACACTTCCGATACGGACAAGTTTGGGTCAACTTATACCGATACCAGTGCATCAAGCACACCTGCAAGTACTCCTCCACATTCAAGATCGGGCACGCCGCGGCCAGAGTTTCGCCGCCCTCGGCCATGGAGAAACCAATCTTCCAGTAGCACTCTTGCTGGGTTGGTGGAGTCCTCTTTCATGTTTGCTGCTCCTGGCTCGGGCAAGGACATGTCAGAGAAAGTGAAAAAGGTCAAGAAGTCTGTCAAGTCAAAAAAGAAAGACGAAGAGTACCGGGTCAAAATACATATCGCCGAAATCATCAAACGTCATACGTATCTGATCACTCTCTGCAAGGCTCTTATGAGTTACGGTGCCCCGACTCATCGACTGGAAGCCTACATGCGCATGTCGGCTCGAGTGCTGGAAATTGAGGGCCAATTCTTGTACCTGCCGGACACGATGATCATCTCCTTTGATGATAGCAACACTCATACCACAGAAGTCAAGATCGTTCGTGCACCTCAGGGGCTAGATTTCGGTCGCCTGCGCGACGTTCATGAGATCTACAAGGATGTAGTGCATGACCGGATTGGGGTTGAAGAAGCTACCGTCCGTTTGCAAGAGGTGATCGATCGAAAACCTGAGTTTTCTGTCTGGCTACGCATTCTACTCTACGGAGTTGCATCTGCCCTCGTCGCTCCATTTGGTTTTGAGGGTCGTCCTATCGATATGCCCATCTGCTTCATTCTTGGCTGTCTGGTTGGATTTTTGCAGCTTTACCTGGCACCTGCGAACGAACTCTACGCCAATGTCTTCGAGATTACTGCAGCGGTAGCGACCTCATTCTTGGCGCGCGTGTTCGGCTCAATCCGTAACGGGAGGCTCTTCTGCTTTTCATCGTTGGCCCAGGCATCAATTGCGCTTATTTTACCTGGTTGGCTTGTTTTATGCGCCAGCCTGGAGCTGCAAAACCGTCAGATCATTTCTGGGGCTGTTCGCATGGTCTACTCCCTCATCTATACACTCTTCCTTGGTTATGGTTTCACCATCGGGTCCATTCTCTATGGATACATGGACAAGCATGCGGTCAGCGATATTCACTGCTCTTCTGGAGATACCTGGTACACCAAAAGACCTCCAGAGAACTTTTACCTTCTCTTCGTTTTCCCTTTCACAATTTGCCTTTGTGCCATCAACCAGGCCAAGTGGAAGCAAATTCCAGGTGAGCCATTTCCCTAGTTTTTTTTTTTTTCACTACTGTGATACTGACTTTCATCCAGTGCAAGTTTTAATCGCCTTAGCCGGGTTCTCCGTCAATCACTTTTCTGGCCGCTTTTTCAAAGGCAATGGCATCATTTCTTCCTCGCTTGGCACCTTGACCGTTGGTCTTCTCGCGAATTTGTATTCCCGGCTAGGCCGCTACTGCGAAAATTTCTTCCTTGACCTTTGGGAATTCCACATTGAGCCACGGCTGAGTCGTCTGTTCCTTCGTCACCGTTGTTCTTCGGCTGCCCCATACTACACCGCTGCGGCCACCTCATCCGAGCATACCCTCCATACAGGCAAGGAGCGTGTCCCCGATCCAGAATTGGGCGCCGCCATCCCAACATCTACGGCACCAAACACTCGCCCTAGCAGCGCAACCGGGAGTAATCGCAAACGCAAAATTGGATACGGCCTTGCCGCTACGGCGATGCTTCCAGGCATCTTCGTGCAAGTCCCTTCAGGCCTGGCTTCCACCGGCTCTCTCCTCAGCGGTGTGACCAGCGCGGATCAGATTGTGCGCAACGAGACAATCCTGGGGAACGGGACAATCGTCAATGGAACGGTTGGTCCGGTTCCTGTGGCGGTACCCAGTTCTTCGAGCACGGGCTCCATGACGGGGATGGGCAGCTCTATGGCAGGAGACCCGACCGCTTCACTAGCTGCAACGATATCTCAGTCGGGCCAGCTGAATAATTCTGCATTTAATGTCTTGTTTAGTGTTATCCAAGTGGCGATCAACCTCTCTGTTGGGTTGTCGTTGAGTGCATTGTTGGTGTATCCTTTCGGGAAGAGGAGGAGTGGGTTATTCAGCTTTTAAGCAGAGGGAGCAGGTATCCCTCAACTATCATACATTTCCGTTTTATACATAACATCATCCGGGTTTTGAGGGTACAATTGGATTGGTAATTGGATGATGGGCAATGTACTGCTCCACAGGATCGAGTAGCCCGGTGGCCTGGGATTGTGGAATGATTTTAGGATTGCATTTTAAATTTTCATGATGCCAAGATACCTTAGAATGATGTTCAGGTCGAAATGTCACGTCTCATCTGAAATCGTACCACTACTTCATAGTTGGTAATGGAAATAGATCTTCTATAGTAAATAGCTTTGAAGAACTCTGAGGTCATCAAGCACACCTCCATCACCAAGTTGGAGCTAAAAGATTTCTTCTAGACCTCCTTCATCGTTTCGTTGTCGGTGAAGGTTTGGCGTTTGGTAGCCACAAGTCTTAAAGGTGGAAACACGAAGTCTAGTGCACTTGAGGAGACCATGGTCTCTGGCGTATCCAAGGGCAGTCACATGTTGAATTAACCACCGTACCATCCTTCGTCTGCTCCCAAAGATTCAAGTCGAGCAAAAGCCTTTTATGCTGGACCACTTCACTGTTGGTATCAGTTATGATATAAACCAATATTGTGCGCTATCGCTGTTTTTGCCAACCCACAAAATCAATCCCATCCTAGACATTGCTGAACCACAATCGAGGATGGATTGTCAGGCTGTCCAAGGACTGGCATCCATCCCATCTTCACATCACTGGCCACAATTTTGTCAGTTAACAAAACACACCGTTCGCCGCCAGTGAGAAGAGTGTGTGAAGACAAGACAAAAATGGCTAGGCAAAATTGAAATCAAAATTGATGGGTACATTGTCAGCTTGTCTCAAAAGAACCGGTTCCCAAATGCTAGGGTTGATGAATGCTAGTCTCAACAGAGCACCTGAGCACCCTTCGTTTACATGGTTACTTTTAGCTTTTCTCAAGTCTGTAAATCTCTTTGACGTCACTACACCCATGCATCCAAAGCAGCTAAGGAAATGGTGTGCTCTTCCAAGAGCCCTGGCATCATTCATCTAACCACACAACATGACCATGCGGCCAGCAAACAAGAAACGGGCCGACCACAATTAAAGCAAGCCCAAACCCCAAAAGCCCTATAAGGAGTTCAATAGGACTAGGCTGTCTAAGGCTCAGGATAACAGGCAATTGTGCTGTTGAGACGTGCTCAAGAATCCTACGAAAAGCCTAAAACCCCAAAGCATTGGTACTGCAATCCTACTCCAGGATTAAACCTGCAGTGAAACACGGAAAAGAGGTTCTCTCTGAGGTGGGAGCTGCACAATGGATGGAAGCAATGAGTGGAAATAGGGAGCATTACGTTTGCTGTGGCTTAAAAGTTATATGCATAATCCGGATCAGGAGACTGCCATGAGTAGGGAACAAAAAGCGCACCACTAGGTCATTGAATGTAGACACACCAAGTCTACCTAGCGCAGATGCAGTTATAAACCACGGGAAAGCATACAACAACATCAGAGAGCTCTTAACAGCCAATCTAAACGACTTAAGCACCGCATTCCCTACCGAATTCCGTGCTTATCCCACCGCGCCGCCCCGAAACGCCGCCGAAACAGAATTCAACCTAACCCATCCCATCCAGTCGAGACTAGAAAGCAAGCATAATTCTTTTGCTATTACACATATTGTGGTCATAGATCGTGACCAAAGTAGCCAGAATATTGACAGGAAAGCAAAAATTAAGCCTTCTCGGAGGGCGGGTTAGCGGGAGCCTGGCCCGGCTTAACGTCCTCATCGACGTCAGCAGGGCCAGGAGCACCCGCGGGCGCGGTGGCGGCATCCTGTTCGGATGCCTCGGAAGTCGCAGCAGCAGCCGGAGCTGCCGCAGGAAGGGGGGACTTTGCCTTGGCTTCAGCCTCGGGGGTGGAACTAGAGATGGCAGCCTCGGGCTCGGCAGAGGCACGCTGCTTGCACGCAGCAAGCTCGGCAGTGGCGACCTTGTCAGCATCCGCCGCGACCGCGGGAACCGGGCTCTTCTTTGCTAGTTCGGACTCAGGGGCCTCGGCCTCCTCCTTTTTGATGGGGGCTTCCGTGGGCCTCTCCTCGGAGGTGGCTGGGGCGTCGTCGTCCATATTGACATCGCCATCGTCGTCAACCTTGGACTTTTCAACCTCGGGATGTTCGTCCTTGGAGGTCTGAGCAGCTGGCTGCTCTACCAGCGGCTCAGTTTGCTCAGCCACTTCTGTCGTGTCGGCCTGAGCCTCGTCGATCATGGTATCGTCGTTATCGGCAGGAGCTGCCACAGCAGCAGGCTCTGCGGGAGTAGCAACACCGCTGTCGACGTCCATAGTATCGTCTTCCTTCGACGCAACACCGTAGTTAGTTTCCAGTCGCATGCGGCCATTGGTCTTGTAAACACCATTGGCGCGGGCGATATCCTCGTCGTCGCTCTCTTCGAATTCGTCTTGACGCTCGACACGCTTTTCCCACTGGCGCTGGGAGACGCGAACATCCTTATTCTCATCCTCGTCCAGGTCATCAAGCTCGTCTTCCTGCTCGTCAGACATGCCAAGACCTTGGCGGGGAACATCTTGCATCTGCACAGATGGCACTGGAGCCGTCTTCTTCAGATTCTCAATGACAGCCATCTTTATCTTCTCAAGGTACTCTGGACTATTGGCATTCTCCATATTGGAGGAACGGACATCAAGCTCGTAATCCGGACCATAGTACTAGATAGGTTGTCAGCCCCAAATCAAAAGAAAGAAAGGGAGTTAAGGAAAAGGCTAGGACTCACATCATAATATTCGTTGTAGGGAAGGACAGGGTCCATCTCAACACCAACAAGGCGGCCAGTTTCATATGCCCACGTACGGGCAACATTGCGCATTGTATAGCCGCCACCACCAAGGACGAGAGTCGGAAGACCAAAGCTCCGCACGTAGTTAACGCAGTTAGCATGGCCACGCATGCTCAGGTTGAAGCAACCAAGACGGTCGCCAGAAAGGCTGTCACCACCACACTGCAGAACGACGGCTTCGGGTTGGTAGTACTGCATAACTGCAGAAATAACAGGTTCGAAGATGGTCTTGTAGGAGACATCATCAATGCCGTCGCGCAGCGGGAAGTTGACAGCGTAGTACTTGCCGGCACCGATACCAATGTCACGCAGTTCGCCAGTGCCAGGGAAGTATTCTCCATACTTGTGGAAAGAAACCGTCATGACGCGATCAGTGGTGTAGAAAGCCTCCTCAACACCATCGCCATGGTGCACGTCGATGTCGACATAGAGAACACGCTTCTTGAAGCGGAGGAGCTCAAGGATGGCGAGCACGATGTCTGTACACGCCCAAAACATAGGTTAGTGGGGAATCAAGCAAAACACAATAAAGTTGGATGAAGACGTGCGACGTACCATTGACATAGCAGAAGCCACTGGCTTCACTCTTCTTGGCATGATGCAGACCACCTGCCCAGTTGATTGCAATGTCGCACTTGTTGCGGTTCAGACGAGCGGCACCCTCCATGCTACCACCAGCGCTGATGCCGCAGAACTCAAAAAGCCCGTCGAAGACAGGGCAGTCATCACCGACGTTGTATTTTGCCTGCTCACGGACAAAGCTGTCCATGTTGTCGGGAGTAACCTTCTGCAAGAACTCGATGTATTCGTCGGTATGGAACTGAGTCATTTCCGAAGTAACCGCAGGCTTCGCGCGCTATTCCAGAGATCTCGAGTCAGCGCTGCGCCGAGACACCGGGGTGGCGGAGGCTACCAAAACTGTGATTAGCGTCACTTACATAAATTTCCATAAACTTATAAACATTGTAGTTCATGACGAGACTGTGAGCGAGGCGAATGCGGTGAGGCTTCATAGGGTGACCAGTGACATAGGCATAATTGCCGATATCCGAATCGTAGAAGTAGGCGACGCGCTTTTTGGGCGTGTCTAAGAGAGTGTAAAGAGGGCGCGTGCGATCAACGCCCGCGGGATCAGTGGGTCTCGGCATGATTTCGTCCAAGTCAAACCCTAGATCCTTAAAGTTCTCAAGGATGGCAGGGCAATTCGTGAAACGATCGAGCTGGGCGTTCGACGGGTTCGCGTGCGGGTTGCCAGGGTCCAAATAAGGAGGGGACCGTCAGAAGTCGCGTTCGTCGAAGTCGTCGCCTTCCGAAGGGTTTGAGTGATTGACGCAAGTGCTGTTATCGCCAAGTTCCCTGGTGTTGCCCTGTCGTCTCCAGAGACGCCGCCGAGAGGCCGCAAGGGTATCGCGCTATGGTGGAAAGAAGAGAAAGACGAAAGTTCGGGAGAATGAGGATCGTCCCAGGAATTGAAAAGGCTCGTGAAAGTAGAAAGGAAACTCTGATATTTGCCGTCGTTGCTATCCGAAAAATCGGAAACCTGGACCTCGACGGAAGTTGAATCGCCGCAATCACTGTGGTCAGCGTGGTAGGACTCCAAGTCGGGGTGGGAGTTGGAAAAGTCGCTGAACTCTCTCTCTCGTTCTGTTCAGCCTGCCCTTGCTGCGGCCAAGCAGAAGAAGAGGTGTGATCGGTTCGCCATGCCTGTAAATGGGTCAAATGCAGATTGGCCAGGGTCTCGATAAGACCACGTGATTACGATAACAACATCCACAGTAATTGGCTCAGGCAAACGTCGGAGCAGTCTCACTGCGAGGCTGTGATTTTTCGGACAGCACGCCTGAGGGCCAAAGTGGGGCTAAATGTGGGACACAGCCCAATTTTGTCCGCCCCATCACGATGCAAACTTATGTAATCACAGAGTAGGCTGCCGAGCTTTCGTCAACTGCGGCTGGGCCCAGGCGAGCTCCAGCCTGACAAGCGGCTGCGGGTAGTAGCTCTCAACCTAACGCCAACGCCAGCACCTGCAATCAACATTCCCCCATCACCTCCAAAAAGGCCAACAAAAGTCGCTGGCTGCAACCAACCCGCCATCACCACCCATTTTTTCCACCCACGTCCGAGAAAGACCAGTTTATCTTCTTGGACGTAGGATACGTCGCCAGCTCCGATTCAAGTTCACTTCGCGGGCAACGACATAAGCCAACATGGAACGCTTCAGGAGCCTGCTCAGTGGCGGCAACCTGGGCTTGGGCGGCGCCGCCCCAGGAACTGTATGCGCATCTCTGTCGCACGTCATTCGGAGTGCATTTATATTTACCAAAGTTAGGCTTACTGACATGTGCGATTTCTAGGACAACACAAATCTTATCGACAACTCAGAGACTGTCCACATCTCGTCTTTGGCACTGCTGAAGATGCTCCGGCATGGTCGCGCTGGCGTGCCAATGGAAGTTATGGGTCTTATGCTGGGGGAATTTGTCGATGACTTTACAGTCAAGGTTGTGGATGTGTTTGCCATGCCCCAGAGTGGTACTGGTGTCAGTGTAGAGGCCGTTGACCCAGTCTTTCAGATGAAGATGATGGACATGCTGCGGCAAACCGGCAGGTGGGCATGAACCCGTTTGATACTTGCATTCACGACCTTTCTTCGACTTTGTACTCACCAAAGCGCAATACAGGCCTGAGTCCGTCGTGGGTTGGTATCACTCACATCCTGGCTTCGGCTGCTGGCTGTCGTCCGTTGATATCAATACCCAACAGAGCTTTGAGCAGCTTACCCCCCGCGCCGTTGCCGTCGTTATTGATCCAATCCAATCAGTCAAGGGCAAGGTCGTCATTGACGCCTTCCGTCTCATCAATCCACAGTCTCTGATGATGGGTCAGGAACCCCGTCAGAGCACGTCCAACCTCGGCCACCTCAACAAGCCGTCCATCCAGGCCCTTATTCACGGCCTCAACCGGCACTACTACTCGATTGCCATTAACTACCGGAAAACGGCACTAGAGGAGAACATGCTCATGAATCTGCACAAGCATGAGTGGACTGAAGCTTTGCAGATGGAGGACTTCCGGGCTGAGGCGCAGCGGACGAAGGAGCGTTTGCAGCGTCTTGTCAGTCTAGCAGAGGGCTACGAGAAGAGAGTCAAGGAGGAGACAGAGCTTACCAAGGAGCAATTAAAGACACGCTACGTTGGCAAACTGGATCCCAAGAAGCACCTCCAAGACGTTGGCCAACAGCTTATCGAAGACAATATCGTTGCTGTGTCAAGGCAGATGATTGATAAAGAAGCTACAATGGCCAAAAAGGAGGTACCTGCGGGTGCCAATGGCCAATTCGCAGAGGATGAGATGGAGGTTGATGAAGAACTCTAAATACTAACGACTAATTCGACATTCATACCCCCCTTTGGGCGGACGGCCTTCGAATTGTGCCGTTGTATGACTACACGTTGGGCAAGGCGCGGGAACTAAAGCGGCAACCATGTAACGATGCATATTTGGGTCCCAATACATCACTGGCTTGACAATACCTTATGCAAACTACTTGCTTTGGTAAGTCTTTGTCTCGAGGCCCTCTACTTCGCCGTCAAAGTTCCTGCAAGCCACTGGGCATGACAAAGGGCATTGTTGTCGACAACCTTTGTTTCTGCTCTCTACCAGATCCCCTAGCGCTGGATTTACATGGTGTACAATTGGACCCAGCTTCGTGAGATGTCTTCATTGGACTCCATGGCCTGAATCCTTTGTTAAATGCTTTTTTACTTGCCTTGTGTAGATCTTCGCGCATCTATATTCTTCAACAGATGCTCTTATAAATACTCTGCCTGTCTTCAGATTCTTACCCATCTGGGGGAAAAGGTCGAATCGTGGTCTTCCCGACACGATTGTCGTACTTCAACTCAATGATTTACAAGGCATATTTGCTGGGGAAAAGCTGGTGTTTTTTCAATTCTTCTGCAACTTTTCTGGACAGCGCTTCCAGATTTTGTGGGAAAAAACAGTTCTTCCGACTTTGCAGCAAGGAGAAGTCATATTCAAATCCTACTCAACATCCTCCTGGTTCTGCCATTTGTCGACGAAATCCAAGCGGTGTGAACGTCGGCATTACGGCAGCATAATCACGGGAACCGATCTGTCAAAAGCTTAGTTGATCTCCCTGTCCTCATCACAATTACTCAGTTTCTCGAACAGCGTGTGGTTTAGCCCGTCATTACCTTCCTCAAAGGTCACACATATCAGACTGACAAAGCTGCTACAAGTGCCATCATCATGCTCAAAGAAACTTCTGGCAGGTCAAATTCAGTTCCCATCTTGCCTTATCCTCATCCACTGGCAAGCAACCCTCCCAATCTCCCTATTTCCGCTTTCGTCCACATCCCTCGGCCCTCCATACCGTCTTTTACTCAACCGATTCGCCCTGACAAATTATCTTCAATCACCTCCCCCATTCTCCCACCTCGCCTTTCGACAACGCCGTTAACTTCCGAAACTCTCAAACCCCTCCTTGACACAATAGACCATGTCTTTGCCCACACAACCCGCTATGCGGTAGTCGGCCGGGCTGCTCTCGCAGTCTGGGGCTACCGCGGGCCACTGCCCCCTCACATCTCGATTGCCTGTCCAACTGTCGATTCCCTTGTGCTAGTTGGATGGGCCAAGACAGCCGGCTGGTGCGTTTTTCACGACGCGAATGGCAATGAAGAAGGGGACATGGTGTTGGGAATGCCAGCTTTGGGGTCAGAACTTGTAGATCGAGATCGTAGTATGAGAAAGGGCAAAGCCAGATATGAGGAGGTTGTTGTTGGGGTGAAGTTACGGCTGGTTGAGCCGGCGACGTGGGATCGGTTGGAAAGGATTAGTCCCCTGGGGATGAGGACGCCCTACCATGGGTGGGTAGGGCAGATGATGAGGACAGGGGCGCAGGTTCTGACGGTGCCAAGCTTGGTTGATCAGTTTTGTTTGGCTTGGTCAGATGCGAAGATCCAGAGCAAGGGGCGAGAGGTCGCTGCTGAGATCGTTCAGTGGTTGTTAAAAAAGTTAGTGGAAGATTGGGATAGCTGTGGTCATAAGGCCAGATGGAATTTACCGCTCAACGAGGGGGTTGTAAAGTGGGCACGCAACGAGAGATTCTGGCGCCCGTTTAGGGACAGACACCCTGAGAGCAAAGAATTACTGAAGAAGTGTGGTTTGGATGGGCACAAAGGAAGTGAAAAATCACTGGACAGGATGATTGGAGATATAGAGAATGGCGCTCCTAATTCTTTTTTCCAGAGCGAGTCGAAAGAGATGAAATACAGTGTTGAAGAATAGCATCATAACCGCTCTTCATAGGCACTTGCTATGAGCCCAAGACACACTGGAGCTTGCTCAACAGATGAACTTCGAATACAAGACTAGTTCACTCCATAAAGATGACTGCAACATTTATTTCTTCTCCCTAGTTCTCATTGACATTGCTAGCCATCTCCCAGATCTAGCATAATGGCCGTCCTACGATATACTTTCCTGACACCTAGTTGTTTTTGTCAATTCCGAACCCCTCCTCTCAATCTCAATCTTTGGGTAGGAATCTCCCATGAGTCATTCTCTCAAAGCTGGTAATGCCGTAGCTCCCGACTCGAGAGATATCCTTTCCTATCACATTGCCCTTAGTTACTTCCCACTGGCAAGATCCTTCCATCTTCGTACCAAGTTCCCGGAGCCAACTTCTGCGAACAACCCAGCACCAGTTGCACAAACCACATATCGTCTCTGTGTTTCTTGTCACGACTCTGTTATCAACACATACTAATTCACCATGCTGGGTACAGGGGACAACATTAGGATGAGGCTTGCCACGTCGAGGCTACTCTCAGGAATATGAGTCGGAACTCAAGCTTGGCCTGCCATAGATCGAGTAGAGAGAGTGTACCGACCACAATTGTGATCGAAGAAGACACAGATTGTGCCGACAGAGTCGATTGGAGAAGCGAAATAGTTGGGTCGTCCTCGAGTGGGATTACCGATAATCTTGCAATGGGCGCGTTAGAAGACGTGGCCGGATTCGTCAAAAATTGTCTAGTCAACAAAGTTGTAGACGTTATTCCGAGCTGGTTGGTTAAAGTAGTGGAGGATACACTGCTCGAAGCATTGAAGGGTGAGCCGGTGACTCTGGGAGTTAGGTGCCACTGGTGGGAGGGTCAATGCTAGCCACGGGTCAGGAAGGAATGTCGGAACTAAGGAGGCTGAAGGGACTCAGTTGCAGTAGTTTGGAAGCTTGTTGACCGGTTCCATCGGCGCCTCCGAGACGCGTCCGTTTTTCCCAGAACTAGCAATGTTGAGGACAACTTTGTCGGCGCAAATCCCGGTGGCACAGTTGGGCATCTCTGTATCATCCGGGTAGTTGGCGATGAAGAACTCACCGAAGGGCATTATAATCGGTACACTTGTCCCTTTTAATGTTGATTGGGGCACAAATCCTGTAAGGCGTTGATGTCAATTTGAAGTATAACCGATTCTTGTTGGTGTATAAACTTACAAGCACATTTTTTTGTTGCCCAGCTTGTTGAACCATGTCAAGAAAAGGTTTCTGGACCATTTAGCAAGCCGCAAAGAGCAGCAAAATGAGTTACTTAGTCGAATAGCTTTAGTCCACCTACAACTTCGGAATAAGGATCATGAATTTGCTGGATGCAGTTGAGACTCTTATCGTTATCACAGTGGTTTGCATCTTGTCTCATGTTGACGTCGGCCTGAGCAGGAAGCAGGTTGTAAAACTCATCTGTAAAGACAGCAGGGCAGCCTCCAATTATTGTGTCGATGGTCTTGATCTTGGCAGACTTGTTCCAGTTCTCCGCTGACAGGCTCTTCATAGGTAATGCTGAACTGGCACGATCCTCTTCCATTCTGGGCGCCACCTATGTAAATTGACCTGAAGTAGACGTGTGGTAAGGCAAGGAAAAGCGATCGCCACTGATGGGATCAACCTGAAGAAGGGGTGGGATGTTCAAGTTGTAGGAAGTCGGTCGGTTCATGACCATATGGCTATGGGCTCCCGAGGAAAGCTGAGAGGTTGTCCCTATGTCTACAGCTATTGGTAGCAGCACGGCAGGCAATGGTATGTATGGAAGTGGTATAAAGGGTTGACTGTTGTTGTCGCCATTGTAGTTGCAGAGTTGATCTCGAAATCATCCTGGAAAGCAGTTCCTGGTGCCAAATAATCGAATGCGGTTTCGTTGCTCAAAAGTTCTACAAAGATGTTTTTCACAGATCTGGCCGATGAATATATCATGCATGGTATTTATAATCCCAGCATTGCGACTATATAGAAATACATTCCTTGAAAGTTATGCAGGCCCGTGACGGCTTTTATTTTCTTTTCTTTGCTCTCTGAAACATGAGCTTGCGGACTCGTTCTTACGAGTATTTCAAGATGCATTGAAACGTGTTATACGGCAATTACGCATCTTAACCATGATCACCATCGTAACAGAAAGGACAGTTAACGCCCCTGAGAACTGTTAATTGTTTTGGACCTGGTAATATAACAGCTACAACACGCAAAAAACAGTTGCATTAGAGAAGACAGTCAGGAGAAACAATATATTGTTCAAACCTCTCCACGTTAGTTAGCACAAAAGTTTTCAAAAAAAAAAACATAAAACAACTTTTTTGCAACCGTTACCGTCCCTTGGACCATTTCTTTTTGTTTCCTCCACCCTAGAGATCGTTCACATGGTGAAAAGGCATACATGACTCTCGCATATGACTATTACCGTTTATCCCGACAACTTTCCCGCCCCTTGCGGTTCGTTAAACTTCCGTTTTCTGTCCCCATGGTGGGTGGTGGTAGTGGTGTGTACTTCCGTGTCCGCCAGTCAGTTGATGTAGCGGTATTGCTAGATGACTTAGATGACGAATTGTTCCATGAATAGCTACCCTCATCGTTGTCCATGATGAAGTTGAGATGTTCGACAATGAAGCAAAGCAAAAGCGAATCTGAGATTCGTATCAAGAAATATGAAGCATGGAATATGTAACTGGAGGTCGTCAGTGATGTCCATGTCCTGTACCGTTTCAGTGTTTACACAGCAATAAGGGGTGTCTCACCTGCCAAGTCTCAGCTGAGCATTTCTGACTTGCTTGGCAACGCGAGTTGAAAGAAGGTTGCTGTGTGTGAGTGACACGGCGCAGGATGGTAATTGAACACAGCATGAACTACAATATATGGGCCAGTTCACGGCAGGAAACACTCTCATATATACCAAGCCGAACCTCGTGGCAGTGAAACTCCGGCCCGAGCCCTCTACTCCGTGCCGCGCACCGGAATCGAACCGATCCTTCGGAATGTCGTAGGGCATGTCTCTCGTATGATCAGTTCAATCTGCAGCAGACGGACAGCTACGCCAAATGGGTCTGAATCCGACACAATCCGGGTTGAATTCCGAGCTCCCTGCGCACAAGCTCCGGCACGGCTTGCAGGCCACATCAGCAGCCAACGAGAGCCACAGGTCAGCGGACAGCTCGCTGATTCGGTCGTTTATTCATAACACAACATCCAGAGGAGCAATGATCCGACCACATTCGGACCGAGCATTATTTGGTCGTCAGGGATTGAGCTGTCATTTATTGACGGAAAAGCAGAAATGCAGCAGAGGAGAGGCTCATGAATTTTATTGACCGCGCCCCTTGGCTACGAGGACAAGGAAACGTGATGGGCATATCAGGTCGAGTTACCCAGTTGTAGACGGAAAGTGACAGATGCTTCCGCCGTGCCACAGGCTAGCCAAGTCCGAGGTCAAAATGATGTCGCTGCGCTCAGAGTGCGGGGTGGTTGCTGCTTTCGGGTATGTGCAACAAAACTGACGGAACAAAGACTTACGACAGCTTTCACGAGGATCATCGGATTCAGGCCAGCCTGACTGAATGGTGTCCGAGCTCGCAAGCTCTTTTGAGAGACGGTCTTATCTTCATTCTCGTCACCTTCATTCTCGCATTACGTATCATGTACAACCGTATCTCACTTCCCCCACGACCTTATCCCAAGGCTCAGTTCCCTCTTTTGAGACGTGTTCCTTGCGGCGCGGATGACAAATTTAGCGAGCACCAAGTAACTCCAGAGCCCTGCGTAGCTCCTTAATTGCTGTGGGTACATCATCAAAATTGAGAGCCGATATGGCATACTTGGCGTGTTTTTGAGCCTCAACCATTGCTGCTTCGTCGACTACAGCTCCTGTCTGAGTGGGAGGGACATAGTTTGTCGAAGGGGGCGATGATATGTACCCGAATGTTGGCGGAGGGATACTGCTGGGATGAGGAGCTGTTGGCAGTGGCGGCACGACTGGGAGAGTAGAGGGGAAATTCGAGGATTCTCGGGGCATGTTGGGGAAGTTGCCCACAGCAAGAGGTGATGGGCTCGAAGGCTGTGGTTGTGGCCAGCTGGGCGGCGAAGGAAAATCATCTGTGGACTGGAAACTGCCCTTATGATGTGATGGCGGAAAGACCGTGGGTTCCTGCGTAATGTTCCCTGGCTGCTCTGGTGGCCCGAGGTCACTTGGAACTTGAGGTAACCTGAGCTCTCCATCCGATACGGAGGGAGCACTGGGCGCAACTGAAGCGGCTGTGGCCGAAACTGGGCTCTGCGGAAGTGATACGCCAGCAGCATCCCTCTGAAGATCGATATCAGGAACCTCCTCCACGGTTACTGGCCTCGGCCTTGTTGGAGCTTGAAAGGCGGCCTCTGTCGGCTCAGTCTCCGTTTGTGTCGGGCGTGTCGGCGCTTCGTGTTTAGGATTTGACTCGTTGGGGTCTTTGCCTTCCTTGATGGCTTTCATAATCCGCGCCGCATTCCATTTCGCGTACTTGATCTTCTGTTGTGTCTCCTGATCGGCAGGCCCCCAAATGTTTACCACGTGGAAGAAAGTTGCGGCAGCGTCAAATGTCGTTGCTGTTTGTCTGCCAACTATGTCAGAGCGCGTCTATGTTGGTTGATCGAGCAGAGCGTACTGAGTGACCTTGTTCGCCCTCACTACCCGCTCGGCGCGGTCCAAAATCTCCTGGGCGAACTGCTCGACGTATGCTTGTCCGGCGGCGTCGTCTGTGATGGCGGGTTCATTGGCATACTCAGCCTTCGTCTACACGTTGCGGACCTCGGTGAGACTGGAGTTCCTTGCAGCTGAAATGGTGTCGGACCACCTACCTTCTCAAGTTTCGACACCAGGGCCTCGGTGTAGCGTAGGATGTCGTCGTCGGTGGTATGCAGCCCCTTGGCCAGAATTTGGTTGACGGTCCAGTACTCGCCTGCGATGGTCAGAAGCCGGCGCTAATCACGCGAGGTCCGGGTCAAGTGGCAGGCTGCGGCATACACCAGTAAGCCATAATCGGCTTCACCGTCTGCAGCTGCGCAGCTTTGTTTGCGCATTTCCAGATGTTGATGTCGGCCTGTCGCAGAGCCGCAGGGATAGTGAGGTCTGCCATGGTGACAGACCGAGATGATAAGTTTGGAGAGTGCTGGGTCCTATGTCACGCCTTCAACTGCTGGTAAGGTAAGTATATTTGTATACTAAAACGCTTTAATCGAGATCAAGGTTATGAACTGCTTGAACCGCCTTGGATGCCTGTGGATGAGTCGTAGCTGCATGCACGACACCTTCGCGGCTCCTCTGCTCCTCTTTCCCCGCAATTCGCGTTGTCAAAGAGACCCCTGCTGCAAGCCCACATCAGGCTGATTGTGAATCGAGGGTGGGAAGCTTTGACCACTAAGCGGCCAAGGCTCTCTTCTGGTGGGTTCCAAAGCAAGGTCAGCGTTTTGATGCATCGATGGATCGCGTCGCAGGTGGCACTACCGCCGGTGGGCAGTCTTGCACAAGCATTGGAAATGTGTTCTTTTTCCGAGTTTGGAAACATGACAACTTGGAATTGTTTTCTCCCCAGAACCTGCCGTTTAACAAAAGGATGGTATAGCTTTTTGAATCCGCAGTAGGCATCTATCCTTTTCATCTCAGTGAACTGATGTTGTTGCTTCTTTCAGCTGTACTGTGACGATCAAAAATCACTGATTCATAGTCGCTCCCTCACGCTAGTCCCCTTCCATCCAGCTGGTGAACCTGCTGCACATCACCAGCAATACAGCTTCAGCCAGCGGATTGACTGCTCTCCCAGCAAAGCATCGAAGGCCTACACCATGCATCACACGACACTTTCCACTCTTGCAATGGCCCTGCTGGCGACCCTTCCAGGCGCCCAGGCTGGCCTTTACACAAAGAAGTCTCCTGTGTTGCAGGTGGATGCGAAGGACTATGACAGAGTGATCGCCAAAAGCAATTACACCTCGGTATGTTTGATTATCAGAAGGGAGTTCGGAATGATTCTGAACTGACTCGGGTACCAGATTGTTGAGTTCTATGCTCCATGGTGCGGCCACTGTCAGAACCTCAAGCCAGCTTACGAGAAGGTCGCCAAGAACCTCGCAGGTCTTGCCAAGGTGGCCGCCGTCAATTGCGACGATGATGCCAATAAACCGTTCTGCGGGTCAATGGGGGTCCAGGGCTTCCCGACTCTAAAAATTGTTCGGCCCAAAAAGGGTGGGGGAAAGCCAATTATCACAGATTACCAGGGCCCGCGCACAGCAACAGCCATTGTCGATGCCGTTGTTCAGCAGATCAACAATTATGTTGTCAGAATTGAGGACAAGAGCCTTGACAAGTTCCTGAGCGATAAAAATGAGACAGCCAAGGCGATCCTTTTCACAGAGAAGGGCACTACCTCGGCTCTTCTCAAGAGCCTTGCCATCGATTTTTCCGATGTCATCACGATTGGACAGGTCAGAAACAAGGAGACGAGAGCGGTCGAGACGTTCGGCATTAGCAAGTTTCCTACATTTATCCTCCTTCCTGGTGGAGATGCCCCTGGCATCGTGTATGACGGCGAGATGAAGAAGGAGGCTCTGGTCAAGTTCCTCTCTCAAGCCGGTCAGCCCAACCCAGACTGCCCTCCACCCAAGGCCAAGAGCAACGGTGATAAGAAGGATAAGAAGAGTGCCAAGACATCAGAGCAGAAGTCTTCTACCAAATCCAAGACCTCGACTGCTAGCGCCGAGTCAAAGGTTGAATCTACAACGCAGGAAGCTCCCGTCATTGTCGAGACAGCTCTTCCAATCCCCGCCATCAATACCCATGAAAAGCTAGTGAAGGAGTGCTTGAATGAGCAAGCGCATACCTGTGTTCTCGCCTTCGTCTCATCAAGTGAGGACGAAAAAGCCAGAAAGGCACTTTCCAGCCTTTCTCAGTTAGCTCACAAGCACGCACAGAGCAAGCGCAAGCTGTTCCCATTCTTCGAAGTCCCTACTAAAGACAACGAAGGTGCTGCTTCAGTCCTCAAGGCACTCGAGCTAACTGGAGACGTTGAGCTTGTTGCTGTGAATGCGCGCCGGGGTTGGTGGCGTCACTATGAGGCTGGCGATTTTAACCACAAGAGTATTGAAAGCTGGATTGATGCCATCCGCATGAGCGAGGGCACCAAGAAGAAGCTGCCAGAAGGTATTATCGCTGCCGCTGCCGAGAAGCCCTCGTCATCATCTTTGGCCGCGACATCCGAGTCCACACCGCAGCCTGCCGAGGACAGCAGCAGCACTGAAACCGCCGGAACTGCCGGAAGCTCTACCGAGGCTATGTCAACCGAATCCGCATCCTCCACTGCTGAGCCCGAGAAAGTCGAAGAGCACGATGAGCTCTAAACTGTTCTCTTCTCCAAGGTGTACTGTGAGTGACGCGTCAGCAACTTTCTCGAAAAAGCCAGATGCCGTAAACAGAGAGTGCGTTGATGTAAGCTAGCAAGCAAGATGTAGCATTTTGTAGTAAAATAAAACAAGGGGTTGCTCTCACCTGAGAGGCTCGGCAAGCAACCATGTCAACTGCGTAGATTTGCTCCGCCGTTAGCGCCGCTGTCTCTAGGCACCATCTATCTTGAGCACCACAGAGCAGAACAAATAGACCGTTACTGTCGATGGTCACAAACGTTGAGGTAACTTCAAGCCCGTCAAAGTAGGCAATACGCCCTCACAAGGAATGTGGAATCGAGGCGAGCCACAGATGCACCAACAACCCGCGGCTTCTCCCTGCAGTCATGGTTTAATCCTCATCCATATCATCCAGGCTAACACCTTTCTCCACTGCACCCTCTCGGATCATCCTCCTGCCCTTCTGGCGCACCACATGATCCAGAATCGCCCTGATTTGTTTACATCCGTCTACACCCACGGCGAGCATGCCTTCTAGCCTACTCACTTGCACTCTGCTCTCACATACCAACACGGCCACCTTGTCGCTCTCACCCAGCGTCGCGACTGTCAGCCAGGGCAGCTCTTGTTCCTCTTGGTGGTTCAAGTCCAGAAGTGGGTCGGCATTCTCATCGTTGGCCGCATACGTGGAAGTGGACCCGGCTGTGCAAGCAACGACGTAATCAGTCATAGGAATGCCTGCATCCACACAGGCAAGAGTGGCTGCGTTGATGAGTGCTGCGAGGAGCGAACCGTCTTGGGAAAGGACATGAAGGGAGATGGTGATCTGGCTGTGGGGGAAGAGATGGGTATGTAGAGAGGCTGAGAGAGCGTTTGCGACCGTTGATTGCATCTCGATGATACGCCTATGTAGGAAAGAGATTAGCTTATACGCTCAGGTAGGTCCGCGAAGCGATGAGTAGTCCGTTCTTACTTGTCGTTTCTCCCGTGTCGCTTGCGGTCAACCGAGCTGAAGCCTGCGATTACGATGCTCACTACCACCTCGGCTTCTTTCCCTTGGCCACCAGAACCACCACCGCCTGCACCTCCTGCGCCTCCTCCACCGGTAGTGCCAGCTCCGGTCCCGCGTCGCGGCCCGGGTTCGCTGGGCCCGGTCACCACACACATGACCTTGGTATGGCCCATTTCGAGGTAGCTGGAGCCGTCGGCGGCGGCCTGGGTCCGAATTTGGGCGTGGACTCGCCGCAGCTCATTCCAGCGTCGGCCATCGACGCGAAGCAAGGCGAGTTTGTATGTGGATGTATCGAGAGGCATGACAAAATCGAGGGACTGGTCCTGTTCCCCTGGCAATATCCCGACCTCGTAAACCCCTCCAAAGCACGGAGGTGGCGCAAGATGTGTGTACAAATGTGGTAATCGGCGACAACTGATGATGCGATTCTGGAAGGATCTGAAGTCGGTGAATTGGATTTTCTCGGTTCACACTGCTCTGGATGCGAAGACGCAGGCGGTGTTGTCGGCTGTCAAATTTAGAAAAAATCAATCGCGGGGCACTTGGAGCTCGAGCCACCCAAGAGTCCAGAACTTCAGAAGCCACGGAAGCGTCCATTGGTGGAGCCCAGGCTGCATGGCAATGAAACACCGCCTTCCACGATTTCCATCGCACCTCCCCAACCGTTGCGGCCCAGATGTTTCTATGTTTTGGAACAAGACGGTACGATTTGTTGCTTAGAACCCAATGAGATGCCTGCTTAGTATGTCATCGCTAGACTTATATAGCTGATGATTGGTAGTCAGCAACACTATATGTGTTTTCTGTAGGCTTACGTGATCCAGTTTTAATTGGTGAGTGTCAGCTCACCCTCAGGCAGATCGCCGACCTAGGTCCTGTCTCTGACTCCAACGTTCGAGATTTCAGTCATCACAATGGCAGTGATCGAGTCTTCTCGTTAGAGCTTTTCCAGATGCCTTTCCTTGTGCATGCTCGATGGAACACTCCGGGGAAGGGGAATGCCATCCAGATCATCCGCCGATTCCCAGTGGCAGCCAGCCATACGACTCCGTAATCAAACTGCGGAGGGCCAAGAAGGGCCCTAACAAGCGCCAACTACATCGCTGCGGAGGCCCTGTTAAGCAGTGCAAAAGGAACGGGTCACTTTGACATATACTGTATACGCAGGCAGGTAGGTAGGCTTGTAGATGTGACGTTCATACTCCTGACACCTGCACTTGGGACGCTTTGCAAACCACATGGGAAGATGCAGGCGGATCAAAACAAACCAAAATCAGTTGTTTCGGGAAGTCTTCTGTCTTCAATGGATGAGAACCGCAGATTGCAGAGACGAGTGGCACCAAGAGAGCAAAAAGCACGTTCTGTCAAGACCGTAAATATTGTCAGCTTGGGTATCTGGCAAAACAGGAGCAAAATCAAAATGCACGGTCCTGAAAACACTTCATGTCCAGCCAATCAAAGGGTGAAGGGACCTGCATAGCTCTCGTTTCCAGGCAGGCTTGAAAGTGGGTCATTTTGGCCTATTGGGATGTTACAGTCCAACGAGATCGCTGGACACTGGCCAGGGGTTCTGCGCCAAAGACGGGCGGCAGACCAGAGGTGTTCAGGAACCAAGGTCTCGGCTCATTTAGCGGTCCCCACCCCCCTTGCCCACACCAATCCTTTTTACCTGTGCACCCGCCAGCAGATGGCAGCGTTTCTCCCTCTTCTTCATCCTTCGTCATCAGGTTACTTGCCGACGACGCCTTTCGTGGTTCGAGCCGCTCCTTTTGAGATCTAGTATCTCAGTTCGCTCTTTTCGCTCACCAACTCCATTCCTCCTTCTCTCCCCTCATCCGAACCTCGAAATCAGTTGCCGATATCATTTTTGCGACTTTTCCCTGGTTTCTTCCCACTACATTTCGCGAAATCGTCCGCGGTCAACCATCGTTGATTCTATCTTCATTCAATTTGGTGGCACTTTTGCGATCTACGATCAGAGAACTCATCGAGCCTGCTTAGAACCGTTCGACGACAAATACATCCGTCAAGATGCAGCTTACTCCTCTTGTTCTCCTTACTGGCCTTCTCGGCAGTGTCGCTGCCCACCCTTCGGGTCATGCTCACATGCACCGTATGGTTCATGTCTCTGAGCGTGGCCTGCCGTTCGTCAAGAATGTTCACAACCGCCCGACAGCTGAGCCCAAGACTACCGCGGAGCCAGCCCCTGCTTCCACGCAGGCTCCTGAGCCGAAGGCTACCATCCAGTCCACCAAGCAGACAGAGTCCGAGGTCAAGGGCTTCTGCGGTAGCAGCACTGGCCTTCTCGATAGTAAGGCCAAGCGTGTGACGATCGCCCAGGTCATGTATACCGGAAATCTCGGTACCGACAACGGCTGCGAATGGGGCTCTAACCTTATGGTGGTGTCGAACGATGTCGCCCACAAGTACAAATACGTGCAGAAGTACACCAATGTCGACGACAAGCCCTACCAGGTTGTTTGTGGTAACAAGATGGGCGCGGACCGTCAGCTTACCGGCATGTTCAAAGTCAAGGGTCAAAATAACCTCATCTTCACTCTCGCTCCTGGCGAGACCAAGGCCGTTGTTGCCGATGAGAATACTCAGGGTGTGTGCGCTTTCGCCCCCTATGAGGTTCCTCTTACTTCTCATGGCCAATACGCTGGTGTCTGGGCCGAGTTTGATTTTGGCAACACCAGCAACAATGGCTGGTCTGGTGCCGACTGCTCTTCTCTGGTTGCACAGGCCTACAACATGGACGTTCCCGGCTGCCGCATGTCTCACGGCGGCGTTAATTCCGACATCCTTCCCGGCGGCATTGGCAACAACGCATATACCAAGGGCATGGAGGAGCTGGACGGCATTGGCCTCAACATTGTTCCTGGTCCCTGCACGATTGAGGTCAAGGTTGGCTTCTCTGGTTAAAATTTATGGATAAGACGGGTCTTATTTGTTCACCGATGTTCTCGCCGCTGATGGTGTCCTCGTACAGTCTGGGCACCTGATAGGGTTTGATTTCTGGTTTAGAATTGCGTTGTATATCCCGGGGTTTACGTTTGGAAATAGTATCTGGACGATGGACACATCCAGACTTAGTGTATAGTTCGGGCGTTAAGTAATTTTGGATTTTAACTGTTGGCTTTGTGCACTTTTGCGTTTGTCGAAAAGTTGGCAGTGATCCTTGTACTTTCCTGTTCTCGTAAATTGCATTCTCCTACCAACTTGGGGTCGGTCTCTTCCTGACTTTGCCTTCGCATGTCTCCGACAAAGGAATAAAGCGGCGATCACCACGTGGTAGACACGTTGTTTTCTATCCTATCTATCATTTTAATTCCTGTCAGCTGCCAGATATGCCACGATCCAACCTCATCAAAGGTGGCTCTATATTTGAAATCCCTGCACGTCTGGAAACAAGCAATTCTGCAGGGGGGTTTCTCCAAGCAATGCCTGCTCAGGTCAATGATATTGATGGGATAACAACCAATTCCCATTTCTAATTGCAAGCCTTAGTGAAAGGAGTGCAAGAGCTCAACTGCTGCGACTTGCGTGGCTGTCCGGTGCCAAGCCAAAGGAGCAGTTAGCTACATGATATTGCCCAACGGAATTGGGCACACCAGCACAGGAATTAAAAACCGTCTTGACCATGCGTTCATGCATCGAACTTTAAGCTGATTTCGTCTTATATTGGCTTGTCTCAGTCTGGTTGTGCTTTAGTCTCGACTTTTAAAAACTGGGCTATATGCTGCATACAGTTGAGCCGTTCCTTAGGACACGCCATCATATACCGAACACAAATTTTTGCCGAATGGATATGACGTGAGACGAGCATCACAAATTGAAGTCGGCTGTGTCTCTGGGCACGTAGGCTGCAAAAAGGCGTGCCATCCGTCAGATATGGGTGGAGATTGTGATGAACATCGATGGTCCTTGTAAAAGTCCTATTTCCCCTGATTCTCAACTTGAGATCAAACCCTTTACATCCACTTTGACCAACGATGCAGCAATTGAGATGCGCCAATCCGCACACTAAATGCCGAGATGCGTTGCACGTTTTCTCGTTCCCATCCAGGGCTCTCCAATGCATCACCGGCTTAGTGGTGGGGATAAGCTTGGTTCGTAGACCGGGGATTGGCGAAGATGTGCAGATCGGGCGGCGGCTGTGTTGTTGGGTTGGCGCTTGGCCGTCACCGAACTCGCAAATGCGTCTTGTTTCAGCTGTCATCCGCTCCCCGTGGTGTTGGCTCTAGTAAGATAACTAAGCCGCTCGAAACCCCTCACCTGCTCAGGTTTCGAGGAAAACTTCTTCACTAACCCCGCTGGGCATCATCATTATCCATTACTGAGTCTGGCTTGCTTTGAGATAAAACTTATCTATCATTCCTCCCAGGCCCGCAACAGCAACCAGCGCAATGCCAAGTAAGGGCGTGCAAGTATTCGCCTACATTGCTGTCCCGGACTGCAAGATTGAGTTGTCAGTCCCAGGGGAGACGGTGACCTTCTCGGAACAGCGAAAGTTTTGGAGCCGCTCACTCGAGGTTGAATCCTCTAAAATCCGCAGTCTTCTCGACAAGCGTGGACGCTTCACCTTCAAGATCTTTCACAAAGGCACCCAGCTGACGGAACAATGGATCGATGTTAACGCACTTACCGGCAATGCCAGTGGCGGCACTCTTGAAAAGATCTCCAAAACCCCTTCCCTTGTCGTGCGCGACCGTGGCCTGATCATCAGCTATGGGCTGTATGAAGCAGGCAAGGGCCACAAGGCCTCCGAAATCCATGTTCTCCCCAACAAGCATCAGTGCTACATCACCATCTCTCCTGATTATGCCTCCTGGATCGGTAGGCTCGCCCCGGTAGGCTCGCCGGCCGAGAACAAACCTTTCCATCGTTTGGTCCTCCCAGCTGCCCACGATGTAGGCATGAACAGCATGGAGAGCACAGAGGCATTGTTGAAGAAGGTTGGCGGCGCGATAGTGTCGACCCTGATCGGTGACCGGTTGCCAAAGCAGCGCGAAGCAATCTCTCAGCTCGCCAACACTCTGTCAAAGGACGCAATTTCCAAAATTGCGCCAAATATCGTCTACAGTCTGGCTATTACTCAAAAGGACTCGCTGGAGACGATGCTGCGCATCGGCGCTCGGTACTTCGAGTTCCGTCCTGCGCGACTGCATCGTGCAGTAATTTCTTGTGGTGCGCTACCGGACAAGCTGTATTTTCAGCATGGTGCCATTCCCGGAATGGCATATGACGAGTTCTTAAAGGGTGTTTTGGCCTTCCTGAGGGCAAATCCCACAGAGATTGTGGTCGTGCAATTAAGATGGGATGGTGTCCCAGATGAGTGTGCGCGACCGTCGGATAAGGAAAAGAAAGAATACTTAGAGAAAGCACTTAAGGATCCAGCTGGAGGAAACGGAGAGATTGTAGCAGGCGGGTTGGATGACATGAAGAAGAAGAGCATCGCCCAATTGAGGAAGGACAAGAAGAGGCTAATTATGCTCGACATGGTCGACTCCCTCTCAACATACACCGACGAGGGGAATGCAACACTCAACGGCGATAGTATGGTCCAGGCGTTGCCAAAGGTGCTGACGCCAGAGAACCAAAAGGGGAAGGCCTTTGTCAACATACAATGCCAGGCCACAGCTTCCAACATCCCTAAAGCTGTGGTGCACTCAATCATCGAGGCCAGCGTCACTAACAGCCTTTTATTGGCGACAAAAGGGATCTGTGATTCCAAAATGTTGCCATGGTGTAGGGATAATGTTTTGCAAGTATGCTTGTTGGACATCCTCGTTGTCATTATGAATGACTGGATTGACGGAGCTACAGCGCATGTTTGCTTCGAGCTCAGCAAGCAGCGACTGCAAAAATGATTTTTGTCTTAACAACTTGCCGAGTTCTGTTTGGAAAGGCATCCTTGCAACCTAGCAGTAGTGTTCATTCTGCGTCTTATCTATCATGTCCTCTAGGCCTGTGGAATTCAACCCAAGACATTGTCAGCATTGTTGAACAACTCAGAGGGGCTTGTCAACTTTTACGGCATATGTAGGTTGCTTACAAACGGCTCGTGAAAGTTCTGTTTAAACGTTTACGCGCAGATATTCCCAAGGATTGGCCCAGGAGGACTTCGTCTCTGAGACATTACATCAAAGTTGTCCGAAATGTCCAACAATTCCACGATTGCGTCTCCAAAACCAGTGCAATGGTGACTGTGTCTTCCAAGAAAGTACCAAATTTAATTAAAATAAGGTAATACAGTCTTAGTTGCTGCTATCAAGATATTAACCGATTTTCTGATTTCATCAACTGGGCTCTTTCCCTCCAGCACTCGAAAGCCGGACCGTTCGAAGTCCCTTAGGCTGCTTCCCCAATGTGCTCCATACTCGTATCACCTTTGACTCCGTATCACTTTAAGGAAAGGATTTCTGTCCTACACTGTCAGTTTATGATATATCTCCAATCTTCGGACCCTTTTCCGGTGCTGCTTTCATGCGTTAACTCTGCCACGCTTTCGTTATGCCGCAATGGCGCCTCCAACGTTTATGGGCCTCTCTGACAGGTTTTTGTCATTGACGATCTCGGCTGTGTCAGCAACTGGCTTCCTCTTGTTCGGTTACGATCAGGGGTGCGTATCGCCTCCTATGGCTATGTTATCTTGTCTCCTTTGACTGATCCCGCCCAGTGTCATGAGTGGCATCATCACAGCGCCAGCTTTCAATGAAACCTTCACAGAGACAAAAGATGCAACCATGCAAGGACTCGTTACTGCAATATACGAGGTTGGCTGTTTAGCTGGAGCAATGTTCATTCTGGCAGTTGGCGATCTTCTAGGTCGTCGAAGGGCCATAGTCCTAGGTTCCGTGATAATGCTGCTGGGGGTTATTATCCAAGTAACCAGTATACCAGGGTCACGGCCATTGGCACAATTAATCGTGGGAAGAATCGCTATGGGTATTGGCAATGGCATAAACACCTCAACCATCCCAACTTATCAAGGTGTGTTGTACTTGAAGATGTGGACGTTGTTTGGAAACCCCTCTAACTGATCGCAGCTGAATGTAGCAAGACCACAAACAGAGGCCTGCTCATCTGCATTGAGGGCTCAAACGTCGCACTAGGTACCTTAATTGCTTATTGGATCGACTACGGTGCATCTCGTGGCCCTGGCGATTTCGTTTGGCGGTTCCCTATTGCTTTTCAAGTTTACTTCCTGATCCTCATCATCATCCCGATGATGTTCTTGCCAGAGTCTCCAAGATGGCTTCTTATCCAACAACGTGTTGAAGAAGCCGACAAAGTGATTGCCGCAATTCGAGGGCACGAAGTTGACAGCGAAGATACAGCCATGGAGCGCAACCTCATTATCGACTCAATACGTGCAGCGGGTGATTATGGCCAAAGGAACACTCCGATTAAGGCTCTCTTCACTAGTGGTAAAACACAGCACTTTCGAAGGATAGCTCTCGGAGCTAGCTCGCAACTCATGCAACAGATTGGCGGCTGCAATGCTGTCATTTACTTTTTTCCGGTTCTATTTGAGAAATCGATCGGCGAAAGTCACGACACCAGCCTGCTTCTGGGCGGTGTTAACATGATCGTGTACTTTCTCTTCGCCGTGACCTCGTGGTTTCTTATCGACAGCGTTGGCAGGCGACGACTCTTCCTGATAGGAAGTGTAGGGCAGTGCTTGAGCATGGTCATCACATTCTCTTGCTTGATTAACAGGCAAGCGGCGTCAGCTCGTGGGGCTGCCGTTGGGCTCTTCACCTACATTGCGTTCTTCGGAGCTACTTGGCTAGCACTGCCCTGGCTGTACCCGGCTGAGATCAATCCTGTCAAGACTCGTGGGAAAGCTAATGCGGTCAGCACTTGCACCAATTGGTTGTTCAACTTCCTTGTGGTGATGGTGACACCAATCATGGTGGCCAAGATTGGCTGGGGGACGTACCTCTTCTTTGCTGCTGTCAACATCTGTTTCATCCCGGTCATATATTTTTTTATCCTGAAACATCTCGCCGCTCACTGGAAGAAATTGACATCATTTTTTGCCAAAGGCTATATGGAACAGATGTCGTATGTTCAGGCAGCCAAAGAGCTTCCATATCTCCAACCTACCGAGGTCGAAGTGTATGCTGTCAGGTATGGCCTTATTGAAGGCCCTGCGGTTGGTGGCAGGTACAACGATTTCCAATGATCATGGGAAAGATGGAGCTGTACCTCAATGGGTGATAATGATGGCAAATTTCGGAGATTCCGTGAACTTCTAACGTGAAGTCGAGTGTGTCAAATGAATCAATGGATGAACTACCTATTCGAACCGAATATAGCATAGGTGATTCGCATGCTTTTTAATCGTCTCCTTATGCTTATCGACAGAGTCAGAAAAGTTAAAGCAAATGACAAAATTGTGTTGGTGAGTTCCATGGACCGAATCTCGGGGACATTTTGAAATAACAGCCGCCATGCGCAAATAAATGATCTTTTCTTGATTGTCTATTTTTGGATCTATCAATATATAAAATGGAAACCAGCCTGAATAAAGTAAGCATTCGGCCTTCGATGCAGAATGAGAGAGTAAAAGTATCCGTACCATGTTCTCCAAGACATTACCCCCTTTCCTTTGTGATCTATTGGCAAAATAGAAATGAACAGTCAGGGCAGCTACAACAGCTAACATTAGAACATGCGACCTCCATTTGGTTAGTGACTCGAAGAGGAGAGAAAGCTTAGAAGATAACTTACCCAATCGATACCCAAACAGCAGTGGAATAAGTAGGAGCCTCAATCCCTTTGACAATATAACTTCCAGCAATACCACCTGCGCCATTGAACATGGTACACGCTGCAGTAGTAAACACACGCTTCCATTGTCTGTAACCTCTGTTAGCACTCGATATGACCAGGCAAGTGCTGGAAGCGGGCACTGACCCAACAACATTGTTCGCCTGATAGGCAGTCAAGGCAGCCCAATTGGCGATATAGGCTCCTGTGGTGAGGAAAACCCCGAAGTACCTTGCTCTTGAGTGTCCTGCAAAGCCTAGCACAGCAAAGCCTGTGATAAGACATATGGCATTGAAAGTAATGATTGGAGCTCTCATCTGGAACTTATCGGCATACCATGACGAGAGCAAAACGGGAATCACAGCGTAATAATAAGGAGGTGCCGAGAGAATGATGGCTGCATCCGACGAGTAGCCAAGTCCGTTTTCCAGGATGACGGGAACAAAATACGCTAGTGCAGTCGAAACGATGTTCTGCATGAAAAAAAGCGATGCAAACGCCCACACCTTCAAGTCAAGGGCGTGCATCAGGACCTTGCCAATCGTAAAGTCTTGAGGTAAGAGATCTCCACGGTCGGTCTGAATCCTCTTTGACACAACTTCTGCTTCCTCTTCGGACAGAAACTTCCAGCTTCTGTGCGATGTCTCCGGGAAGTCCACCATCCACCAATACGTCACTAGACCAACCACGCAGGTACACAGTCCCTGGACAACAAACATCCAGCGCCAACCCTCCAAGCCGCCTCTCCCATCCAGACGGTTCAGCCCATAATTCACCAAACTACCCGTCGCAAGCACGATCACCTCGCCGCTCTGCATAAAGGCAAACCGCAATTGCTGCTCCTTCCTCGGGTACCATGTGCTGATCAAGTATGCCAACCCCGGAAAGATCCCAGACATCGCAGCACCGAGCAGGATGCGCAAAACAATCATCTGCTGCCAAGTCTTGACGAAACCTGTACACAGAGTTATCAAGCCGAAGGCAAAAGTGATGACACTGAACCAGATACGGGGCCCGAAGAGGCGCACAGCAATGGTGCTGGGCAGCTGGAAGACGATGCTGGAGATGGTAAAGATGAAGATTGAAACGGAAAAATGGTTTCCATGATCAAGACCAAGGTCTTCGGGCATGGAAGTGACAGCAGCGCTGGATAAGACGCCACTGTCAAGCAGGTTCAGACTGCAGAGGATGCCGGCGATGGTGCAAAGGCGAAGGTCGACCTTGCGACGGATCCGGCAGGTCAGCGCATCGTCGCCATTGTCGGGGTCTGCTGCTGCGAACCCAGGGACGACAACATCGGTGTGGTTGTTGTCGCTGTCACTGGAGTCGTAGTTGGCAAGGTTGGAGGAGACATGCGCAACATTGTCATGTGAATCGGCCTCGACACTGTGAGTGGAGTGTTTTGCGAAGCTAGGGTCTGCTTGTTCTTGGTGTTGGCCTGTGCCAGCTTGAGGAATGACTGACGATGACATGGCAGCCTCATCAACGTGTGACAACCTCATGGAGGTTTCCAGCTAAGCTCTGCACAGGTTGCCGCTCGAGTTGGTCCTTGTCACAGGGCGAAAGGGTTTTTGTTCTCGGCTGACAGAGCCTGAGAGCAGGAGTCCTGCTTCGAAAAGAAAGAAAGCATGAAACAATCCAGGGTCCGGGCAGGTAAAGTGGGGCAACCGGGATTGATTTATCCTTGGGCATCCATCGGCCTTGCCTCCGGTTTGTTTTGCCCTGTAACTCGACAACCGTCGCACTTGATAATAGAAGAGTGGCTGCCGGGACTAGAACCATGATACGATTTCGAGAAGCTACACATGCAATTTTTCGATTTAGTTGAGTGATCGGACCGATATACTTCAGTGAGAAGCAAGAGATGAAACCCTGCAGCAGACAGTCCGAAAAGAAGCTGCAAAGACTGCCTCGATAGCCAGCGATGGATAATGTTACACTACATCCGGAGCAAGATATTTGCACTTCCTGATCACCAGCTAATTGCATCCTGGCTCCGAAAGCTCGTCAAATGTACAGGACAAAGAGAGATAAAAGAAGACCTTTAGCGCCTTGGAGCTAATGCAAACCACGGAAGGGAAGTACACTTTTAAGTAAGTACAAATAAACTAGGTAGCATGGGCTCAGAAACAATGCAACTATAAAGTAAGGCTGTAGAACTAGATCACTCATACCTTAGGTAGGTAGAAGTATACTTCCCAGTCAGGTACTTCTCTACAGGATTTAAAACCTCCGAAGACGTTTTCCATGCAGATTACAAGCGGGCATCAACTAGGTGAATTCTCAAGAGGTTCCCGTAGAAGCGTAGGCTGGGGCTCAAAGCACCGCCACAGACGCCACAGACCCATGGCGTTGCCCAGGAATCAGCCACCCCCTTTCCATTTGCGGGAAGTAAACAATGCTTCTTCAAGCAAGCTTTTTCCGGTAGTAAGGTAGTTAACGAGCTATTCGACTGTTATCCAGAGGCTTTCATCAAGAATGGTGCAGTTAGTTGCACTACCTAAGATACGATAATCGCCGTGGCTATAAAAGCCAGCATTACCACAAACCCGTGGTTAAGATTATGAATGTCCGGTCTGTGAGCAAACCAGTTTAACCCTTGGTATATTGACATCTCTCAAACAACCAAGAAACTGAGATTGTCTCTTGCATGTCATCAATTTGATGCAGACTCAAGGTCCAGCTCACCAATAATTCAAACAAGGGAAACTCCACTCTAAAGCTGGATGACAATTTCGGCCAGTGATCCTGGCGATGGTTGATCACCCACATAGTATGCTTTTGGAGAATCGATCTTATTTCATTAAGATGTTTCCACTCTAATTTCCATGGTATCTCTCTAAAGTATGGGAGAATAAGAATCTTAACTCGTAAAACTGTGTGAACTTTTGCTGTCATTCCTTACTTCCTGTGAGAGCGAAACTCCATCCTTGCAACATCCCTGGAGTTAGGAGCCTTTTTATACCTCCATCCTTCTTTTTCCCACCAAATTCTTATGCGAACAACCATCCAAATAGCCACCCTCTAGCTCTCATCTATAGGATACCAGGGAACTCGTGAATGCTTGATGATAAGGATTATCATTAAACTTTCAACCTCATCACCGTTCCATCATATTCTATTGTGATCCAGAGCCCTCATCGATTGCCTGATTCATCATTATCTCAAGCTCCTTGTCCTTATCTGAGCCAACTGAGTGTGTATGGTTCTGGGTAGTTGTCGAGATTTCAGCAGCTACAACTGTGAAGGATGACTCAGTAACACCTTCCAACCTTCCCTGGACTGTAGGAGCAGTTGATTGCGATGGTGCAATTGTCGATGATCTATTCAGACCCCCGATATCAGGATGAGTTGCTGGAACTGTCACAAAATCATGGACATCAGCTGGATTGGTGGCTCTTGTTCCCATGCTCAGGTTGACGCCAGCAGCACCAGCATTCATATTGCCCCTTTGGGTATCTAGGTTTCGTCCTTGACAATCGAAAAAGTTTTCGTTGCTTAGAACGACATCCTGTGAAAAGTCTTGGCTGTTCAGTGTCAAACCAATCTGGTCATCGCTTAGCGGGTTACTCTGGCCTTGTGCTTCCGCTGTCGCCCTCCCAGCATCTATTGTTGGCTGCAAGGTCAATTGATCCATAGAAACTTCGTGGGCTGATAGCTGGCCACTGGTAAAACTCTTGCTGCCCCTAAACGTCTGGCCCGGTTGTTCCCCCCCATTCAGCCTCTCTTCACCATCATCATCCAAAAATGGTGAAGGTGGGACATAAGGCTGGACTTTCACCTTATCGCCGAAGAGCCGCTTGTAAAGTTCTGGATTGCTTTGATGAACCACCTTGTCAACGTCATGAACTTCTGGATTTGGCGGAATTCTGCGCCCAGTCTGATCAGAAAGTCGCTGGCTGTTCCCGGAGTTATGCCTGCCTGTGTTGGTAAACCTTCCTGCCATTCCGCGGAAAGGGATGTCAGCAGATTGGAAGCTAACCGCCCTGCGCTTGGCGCTGGTAGTGCCCGCCAGCCCGCCGCCAAAACTGCTACTCTGGTGTTGAGGTTGATGCTCAGCGACGCCGGCACTGTGGTGACACAGCATGCTGTCCCTGACCGCGGGATGTGTTTGTGATGCAAATGGCATCCCACATCCGGGGGTGCACGGAGGGTACACTGGGCCGGGAGCCAGTTGCTGCTGTGGCAACATCCCTTCCATGAATTTATTGCCATGTCCCTCTTGTAACTGTTGACCTTGGGTAAACATCTGTTCACTCTGCATCTTTAGCTCAGCGCTAACCGTGCCCATGCGCACCATTCCTTGGTGAGCTGAAGTAAACAATGACTGGTCTCCTGGCAGGAGTTGCTGTTCCAGCTGCCCTGTTAATATGTCCCCTCCAAATAGCGGAAGACTGGATTGCATCGAGTCCAGGGAAATGCCTCGCAGTGTCCCTTGGGGCAACACTGAGCTGAACAATTGAGACTTTGTTCCTGTTATTTTTGAGGACATCGTCACTGGAGGATGGGGAGGTTGTTGCTGCGAAAGCAGCAATCCTGCCCCCTGCTGAGTGCTCAGCGCAGCCCATTCTCTTGCTTTCTTTATCCAGGACAGCAGCTTGTCCATTTGTTGTGCCCTATGCGTCAGCTTGCGACTCTCTGCGGCTAACACGTTGCGACGCTGGGTAATCACATTCACAATGGCTGCACCACGAGGCCCCAGGATGTTCTCAACCCGCGGATTTGCGTTCATGCGGCTGAGCCAGTTGTCATCTTCCTGAGCGACTACAGGCAGTATGAGCGTGTCAAAGGTGTCTGCAGTCATGATTTGGTTATCAAAGAGGTTGGTAAACTGTAAAGCGGGGGTGCCCGGGAATGGAAAGCTGGTTTTCATTTTCTCTGCACTTTATTTTGTATCAGTCTTGTGTGATTAGCGCTGGCTCTTTTTCAGTCAGTAAAAGACGTTATTTTTCATCAAATTTTCTTAATCGTGGAGCATGACAGTGCAAAGGCTTACATGTTGTCGGAATCAATGAACTGAAGTCTTTCCACTCGTGTCCTCGACCGTCTGATTGGAGGCTCTAAAGCTATATGACAATAAACGTTTTCGGTGGTATGCAAAGTTGAGAGTTTTTGACCTAAAATTTATAGGCGGATGGCAGCTCAGAGTGATGTTAATTGTGGAAGATAAGAGCTCCTGACCACAGTTCGATCAATACCAATATATCGGTTCGACGTGCCTCTGATCCTGCAGAGTATCGAAAGAGGTGGAAATTGTAATGAGAAAAGAAACCAGCCAGACAATGGATATTGCGTTTTTGCCACGTAGCTGAAAAATGTCTGGCAGGGTTTTTAGGTGATGACCAAAGGTAACGAGATCCAATTAGTAAAGAGAAATGCTGCTGATAGCTAAACTGGTTGAGAGTGTATAGAAGGAAGTAAGTCAGTTATGCACAAAAGAGATGTGTTGGTATCGAATATCATTGATTCTATGTGGAAACTGGCTCACAACTACTCACAGTTGAGAACGATCGTCTAAGTGAGATGTGTTCGGTAGGGCAATCCAGTAGGTAGGTACCAATCCAACTTTTTTGATGCAGAGTGAAAAGTTCCATTTAATGGTAGCGCTTGGAGCGAGGGGTTTATATACTCATTTTTCGCACATTTCCGTCCAATCTTTACATTTAGAGATACCCCCAAAACACTCTACCTGCCTAGACCAATTAGCCAATAGCACTCGAGGACATCTGTATTCCACACAGATGAAGTTGAAAACGAGGCGAGCGGTAGGCCACAGTGAATGTGGACAAGTCTATAATAGAGCAGGTGACGTCCTAGTTGGAGTTAATGAAGATAGGATGACATTGATCTGAGCGATACGTTGTCTTTGAAGCTCGGTGAAGGCCTATGATCCCAATTCCAAGGTACCTAGAAGAGGTTTGATGACAGCTGTTGTGGCGCCACGTGGCTAGATTCTTTATCAAACTTTTCCTTGTTGGAACCAAGCATAAAGAGTTTCAGGGCTTCATCAAGTGTATTGCGGAGTCACAAGGCTTTCGATCCTCGGATAAGACCTATGAGGACTTGAAGTCCCCGCAACTGCTAAGTTTTTGATTTCATTGAGCACAATAGCTGTGAGTTATCATATGAAGCCACGCTCTGGGTTTGGGACTCTGAGAGGACGAGCTTCAACTATGAGATGTGTGCAACTATTGATAGGCCCATTGTCATGTTTAATACTCTGTAAATATTAAGGAGGTTGAAGGGTCGGTCACAGTCTCGATCTATCGCATGCCAGCATTGTGACAACCATCCTCAATCGTCCACGAATCTTTAGTATGGCATGATATGGTACTGCGTATAACTATTTTGGACTATTCACATGGTATCCTTTCTAAACTTTCAAAGAAGCCCTTCTTAGACAGTCAAAGTATTGAAGCTCCTTGTCATGTTTTACGGCTCGTGATGCAGCGTTCCAACAGCATGCAATACAGAAATGCTGTTATGCTGCTAGAATGACAAGTTTTATCTCATGGACACAGTAGATAATTGACTATAAATGAACTGCAGGAAAAGTGGCGGAATTAACACTTGTCTTATACTTCGCAAACCTCATGTTTACTGGCAGGGGGAAGGCTCATATCGAGCATATCATTGATTGACAGGCAGTCTCCTGCTGTTTCATGAACCACTGTTTTTTGCCCTTAATCCCATGTACTTTAGATGGAATTTTATGAATAAAATTCAGTCCAAATCAAGCTTGCTATCATCTGATTGTGTGTAGCTCTTTTGGCAGAGCTGCTGTGGCTGATCAAGAACTTCCCAAGACCCAGGCCGCCGGCAAAATATCCAGAGAAAACAACAAAAAAGTGATAGCAGGATGAGTTGATGTGCATATTTCGCAACATTTAAAGTGCGAGTGAGAAATGCATCTAGATAGAAGAGATGGACATTGAAGGTGCTTAGAACTATGTCCTCTCTCCATTTTTCTGAAGTCGAGAGATAAAACTGCCTGCCATATGACGTCATAAGTCCTGAGGGCAGCCTTGGCGCCAAGACTGTGTTGGACGTTGAGTTAGGGACGACTGCCTGACGTATCAGGCGACGAGTACTCAACATCGCCGGGATCTTGGCATAAATCATCCCAACGACGAACCGATCAAGAATCAAACGCCGGATCACGTCGTCAAATCGAGCCCTTGATTAGGCACGTGTGGAATTCCATGAGACTTTGCAACTGCTAGAACTTCTAGTTGCTCTTTCGTCAATTCTCAGTACTTTATGTAGAGGTTAAAGTAAGCCAATGCCATCGCCCTCTAACCATCTATCGCTTAGATCCCCAGATACATCCCCCCCACAATCTGTTTCCAACCTCTCGACATTTTCTGCTGCTGATAACGGAAGACTTGATGCTAAAACGTGCAGTACGCAAGCTTTATATCTTTTCTAGTCATCCATCATCTTCAATCCATCGGAATCCCGAACTTCGAGCTGCCCGTTGACATTCTGACGTCTGCTACTACGACAACATTGGCCACCGGTTCCGAGTTCAATTCTACGTGATATCCGAGGAATTGAATAACTTCCTGTTTAATACTTCGATAAAGATGGAAAGTGGCAGCCAGACAAGATTAAAAAGTCCTGACTGGTCTATACCATCCTCTTCCACAGCACAGGAGTCTGAGCTTCATAACCCTGTTCCTGTCATTTCCGACCACCTCCCACAACAAGGCTTTAATCCTGCACATAGCTCCCCTGGTGATGAATCAGACAAGTCTTCTCATGAGACAGACATTGCGAAACCAATGAACTTGGGAAAATCTGGTGAGGAACAGGAAAATCTTAGGCAAGAAGAAAGAGAGGCTTTGGAAGGGTGGGTCACAACTCCGCTTTCTGTTGTGTTGGTGCCAATGGACTTGCGCAAATGAATTTCAGGGCTGACTTATACGCTAGGCGCGCGAAGGAATTGCAAGAATCCCTTGGAAGCCTTTTCAACCGAATTGAAGCTGTCAAGGAGGAATACAACAAGCTGGACAATCATAACAAGTTCTTGCAAAAATATATTGGCGATCTGATGGCGACGAGCAAAATTACAACGTCAAGTAGTCGAGCTAAGAAGTAGGGATTCTCAACATCCTGATCTTATAAGTAGCTGGAGGGAGGAGCTAAGGCAGCTGATGCCTGCGTGTTCATTGAGTATGGCTATCAGTGCAGTAACCACGTTGACAGCTTATTCTAGATGCACATGTGCAACACCATTCATCAGATTGGCTATGATGGCAAAAGGTGATGCTCAGCCAACTCTCAACTCGGGAATTGATGGCATCTTGTTGCCATGATGTTCCTAAAATGAGATACCGGGGACCAGGGTAATCTTGCAAATAGTGTACCGGTATCTGACACACTTCACTGTCAACTTCTTGGGAAAAGGAGGCAACTGCACCTTCTGAAATGTGGTCTGTGGGAGGGTCTACTTTCTCTTGTGGAGAGTCGTAAAGATGGTTACAGTGCTATAGCATAGGTCAGAGGGCTGCAGCTTATCCAGGAAAATCTTCAGTCCTCCCTTGGAGATTTGCTTGATCTTCATTAGGCTTTCTCAAGCATTGCATTCCATCTTTCCAGAGCTGCACGATAGTCTAGTTAATAATGTGTTGAATGTTGTCTCCCCATGTTGTGTCCTGTCCCTTATGTTACAACTAGTTTAAAATATAGCAGCGTTGACCATGTGAACTCTACGGACTGACCGCTTTTTCACCAATGCTCTGACCTTTTCTAAGGTTTTGGAATGCTGGCAAGCAGATAGATGAACGTCAGTAATGGCGTTTGAAGCAGTCACTGTACCTGAGTTGAACTGTGATACAAGTTGGTTGGCATGCCATACTACTTGTTAAGGACTTTAGCATGTGTGTTGTATCAGTATCTTTGTGCTGGCTTTTTGAGAGCAACATCTTGAAACAACATACTATCTCGAACAAGCATGTTTGTCAGTTGGATGCTGTTGCTCTCCTGATATCGAAAAAGGCATCAAACACAGAGCAAGACTGAGATAGGTTATATGATCTTCTTTGCCGACTCCAGCCTCCAACGTGATCCTTCTCCCAGCCGGCGTGGCGCAATCGGTTAGCGCGTCAGACTTTTAATCTGAATGTTGCGAGTTCGAGTCTCGCCGTTGGCGTGTAGGTCAACACTGGGAAGTGATCATGATTTTTACTTCTTTTTCCACCAATCGCTATGGCATCGTTCCCATTTCTATGCCTACATCTTCTTTGAAATATTAATCCTTTTCGCAGCTTCAAGCTCACGGAGCTAAGGAGAGCTCTGGGGGACTAGATTAAACAGGGTGCGCCACCCGTCCGTAAGGGACCAATCACATGAAAATACCTTATCTTATCGAAACATTTTCTATCGTGTCAGTCAGGAGGACAGAGAATATCCTCCGCCCTGATTTGACCGGTAGAATCTCTTCACTAAAAGCATTTCAACTTCAGGCTGCTGGCTGGCTAGCATCGCCGACAAAGCACGCTAATAGCTTTACTGTTAGTACGCTAATCTGCCGTGGCTTTAGTGACCATATTCAAATGGCAATAAAGGCGCCGAGCAATGTCTCTTGGTAGTGGCAACTGTAAGGATGTTATTCAGCCCTGCATGTCCGTGACTTAACCTGCGAAAGTCAAACCGGGACTGCCGATCACCCCCCTACTTGTCTTCGATGATATTTATCAACGTGTAACGTAAAACCGGCTTCTATTTTGTAACAAAGTCTCCGATGGCCAAGCTCCTGTTGGGTTTTGGTTGGGGGTTATCCAAGCCGGCGCGGCACTCATTGGTGATGTTTCTGGAGGGATGACGACATCGGCTCGTGCATTGCCCGCTGATCTCATGTTCTTGGTCCCGCTCCGTCTTTCGGCCCCATATTCTCAACCTTGACCGCATGGAGAATCAAACTATCTCAGTTAATGCAGCTTCTCCGCCGTTTGAAGCACAAGCATAGTTGTTTTGAATTGGAAACCCGCGACCGCAAACCACACACCACGATACTATCTGAGGTTGTGGTTGAGTCAGCACAAAGGCGTCCACGCCACCGAGCTATTTTGAAACTGTTCTCATCCAGAACCAGGATTCGACAAATATGAACCTACGCTCTGGCATAGCCCGCTCAATGTTTGGCTCCGGGTCTGGTTCCAGGTCGCATCACCATGATAACGATCCCTCTGAGTCTCCGGAGCGGGTGCCCCTTCTGATCGACACAAGAGCCAATGGTGGGTCAATCGTGAATGTCACTGATATTGCTCATGAAGGAACGATTCCTGGCAGCACGTTGAATGGTGGAACATTCAAGAGAAATCTAGGAGCAATTGAGGCATTTGGTATCGTTATCAGTATTGTCATTGGTAGTGGCGTTTTCACTTCCCCAGGTTCCATCGACACTAATGTTCCCTCTCCCGGAGTAGCCCTCCTGGTATGGTTGGTTGGGGGTGTATTGGCATGGACTGGCGCAAGTACAATGGCTGAGCTTGGAACTGCGATTGTTGGAGAAGGTAAGCCGAGATGTTTCTGGTTTGATCAATGAAGATTCTCACATAGGCATAGGCGGTGTTCAGCCTTATCTCAAGTACATCTTCGGTGATGTGTTTGGATTTCTTGCTGCCTGGACTTGGGTTGTCGCTGTGATGCCCGCAACACTTGCTATCTTGAGCATTGTGTTTATTGAGAGCATCTACTCAGCTGCAGGTGTTACTGGCCAAGGGGATAGGATTGAGCACAAGCTGTTGTCAATCCTTGTGTTATCATGCATTGGTTTGGCCAATTCTTTTAGCACCAAAGTCAGCACTCGACTCAACAACTTTTTTGTTGCGACAAAGTTCATAACCATCACTGCTGTTTTTCTGGCTGGTGTTGTCGTCGTCATCGTCAAACTGGTCCATCCCAAGAGCACCATTGGTGGCGGGGATTGGACGAAGAAGTCGTGGGTGGCGTATCGCGATACCACAAACCCCGACGGGAGCATTACTCACTGGCAGAACATGACCAGGTGGGAGTTGTTTGGCCACCTTTCAGCTGCTCTCTATGCTGCTCTGTGGGCATATTCTGGATGGGACAAGGTACAAAATATATTTCAAACATGGAGCAGACCGACGCTTACACTCGTCTAGGCGATCTACGTTTCCGCCGAACTGAAGTCACCTGCTCGACAGCTACCCCTGGCCATCAACGCATCTATCCCTTCCATCATCCTCTGTTTCATTCTGGCTAATGTTGCCTATTATATCCTGCTTCCTTGGGATGTGGTCTCTACAACCGACAGTGTGGCAGTGGTATGTGAGATCCCCAAGTTTTCTTACTGCTCCCGTTGACTCACACTCTTCTCTTCATTCTATTTTCTTCTATAGACAGCTATCACTCGGCTCCTTGGCCATGCCTTTGGCGCAATTTCCGCTGTATTTATCTGCTTGGTTGTAGCAGGTTCATTGCTTGGCAATTCCTTTGTTGCAGGCCGTATGACCGTCGCTGCCGCAAACCAAGACTGGCTGCCTAGCATTCTGAGAGTTGTCGGTCACATCGGTCCCGTATCTACCGTTCAAGAAACGCCAGAAACCGGCCAAAATCTTCCTATGACCGACGGGGAGGATGAAGATTCCATTCAAGTTCAGAAACGACATTCAGATTTCGAATCAGATGCTCCGATCAATGCAATCATTTTCTCAACAGTACTCTCGGCCTTGTACATATTGCTTGGAAACTTTCGTGCCCTTCTGACTTTCAACGGTCTGGGTGAGTACCCATTCTTGTTGTTAACAGTTGTCGGGGCTGTGGTCCTGAGGCGGCGCGAACCGGAACTGGAAAGGCCTTATCAGCCGTTAATCGTGATTCCTATCATATTTTCTTTGGTGGCAAGCTTTGTTGTTGTTAGGGGGGCAGCGTTTGCGCCAGCGCAGGCTGCCATATTGACTGGACTTTGGGGACTGGGTTTGGTCTACTATGCAGTGAGGACGCGATACTGGGCTTGAAATCGCAGCTTTCCGTCTGAGTTGACTGTCTTCGAGTCTGTCCACAGCCGGTGTCTACAATCTGGAGCTGAGCCGGTTGATAAGTCTTGAAAGGCAAGTCAAGAGCCTGCCTTTTGTGTATGTCAGTCTTTGACAACTGAAAGCAAATCCTATGACGTGTAGTTCAAACTTTGTTGTCATCTCCTCTCAGAATGAGCTGCATCCATTTGTGTCAGGAACACATGCTGGCAAGCCTGCAAAGCGTCTTAAACATCCTAAATCACGTTGAACACCAAAGTCAGCGCTGTTAAAGGCGCCGCCTTATCATTTGGACGATTTGCTGAATTAGGGTTAGGGTTAACAATGTACGCGCGTTCGCCCCTCACAGGATGCGTTTATCCGAGGTAAGGTTAAACCACCAATTTTGCGCCGTTCCCTTAAAACTGGGAACAATCTAACTGTTAAAGGGCGGAAACGCTTTCAAGGACGTCCATTCCTTTGAGGGGAATCAAAGCAGACAGACCATCATGCCCTTTCCCGTGCTCCCACGGCGAGCGGCTTACATAACACTCAATGCCCCGCAACGTCGAAATGCGCTCTCCCTGGCCGAGCTACGGTCATTGAGGGACCAGATTATCAAGTACAACACCTCACCAACGACGGGGAGACCACTGTTTCTACCACCGTTTAAGCCTTCTGTTCTCGGCCAGCTGGAGCTTGCTCAAGCAAAATCCATCCATGGTAGCAGCGCAGCTGCAAGTCCAAGTTCAGCCCCGACAGGGACAAGCCGAAGCCAGTACTACTCGCCATTAGACAACACAACAGAGGATTACACATGGCTCGTTTCGGCACGAGCCTTCGCACGCGAGCGAGAAGGTCTTCCATCAGTTTTGGTTCTTGCTTCTCAAGGGCCCGTTTTCTGCTCTGGACATGACTTACGCGAGTTACGAAGCCTGTCTGATGATGAGGTTCGCGAGACGTTCCAGATTTGCGCCGAGGTTATGAAACTGATTCGGCGCAGCCCGGCTCTGGTGGTTGGTCGTATCTCCGGCCTGGCCATCGCCGCTGGATGTCAGCTTGCACTGACCACAGATCTGCCAATTGCCCATGAAGCCGTCAAGTTTCGGTTGCCTGGTGCCACACTGGGGTTGCCGTGCTCGAGCCCCGCCACAGCGGTCAGTCGGCGACTAGGTAACTCACGGGCTTTCCGGATGCTAGCCACCGCCGAAGACATAACGGCCGATGAGTTGCAGGATGTGGTCCGTGTGGTTCGTGGCGGAGACGGGCCGGAGGAGCAAACAGCTGTCCTGGACCAGGAGGTGGCCCGGACGGTAGAACGGTTGACCAATATGTCTGCGCAACAGAGTGCCATGGGGAAATGGGCCTTCTGGACACAGGTTGGCTTGACTGGGCGAGATTACGTAGGAGCAGACGGCGCTGTGGTTGAAGGAAATGGTGGAGATGGTTACCAAGATGCCGTTGAGTGGGCTGGACGGGTTATGGCTCTTCATGCGAAGAGCGAGGATGCCAAGGAAGGCATGGACGCCTTTCTAGAAAAGCGACAGGCTGTGTGGCATGGATCATGACCGAAGATAGACCGCGGGATCAAAGGGTCTTGGGAATCGGCGTCCCCAACCTAAAGATGCGGCATCCCCCGAGCTGCTACCACATGCACGTATTCATAAGGTGCCGTCTTAGATGCAACCCCATAGGTTCCTTCGGCAGAGCATGCTGCCATCATAATCTAGCACTTGCCTATGATGAGTCTGCGATATATTAACATGAAGCATACATGTACCGATATAGGAATCGAGAACCGAACCACGACTATTCCAATGGTGCTGCCTTACCAGCTGATCAGCTTCTGTATATTCTGGAAGCCAGCGCCGTATCTTGATCACAATGTGCGTTGCCAACAATATCCGGAACGGGATCTCACTGGAAACGAAGGCACTGTTGACCAGTCCTGATCGCTATTTCCAATCACACTACATGTGACTACGTCTTGCCACAAGTTTGCAATCTGACATCCTATCGAGACCTCCTTGCTCCAGCAACCATAAGCGCTTGTATACTTCGTTAAAAAGAAACGTATGCTCCAAGCGGTGTGTGATCGCAGAAACCCCGGTTTAATCCTCGACATTCTTCACAGCGAGTCGAATGATAGTAATCCTGAATTTCCCGCCTGCTGTATTTGTGTAATGACATCCTCATTGACATCAATTGTTTCATATGATTCTTCAGTACCCAAAATCCCGTGTACAGATCAAATCTTTATTTGCTCCTCAGCACACACTTCCACATGTCGTGTCGAGCAGAGCCTTTCATATGTAATGAAGACTTTCTGGGACCAGCAGCTGAATTGTCTTTATCTTTGTATTACCGAGTATCAAGGTTTGGGATACGAACTGTGCCTGCAGCAACTATGCCACCCAACACGGTTGCGTGCTGTCAGCCGACCAGGAAAAAGAATTTGCGTCAGCCAAAGGATTTCCTGTACCAATCTCTAGATCGTTGTCATCAACAAAAAACACCAAACAGATCTTGCATGAACAGCTTTAATCCTTTCATTACGTCTCTGCCGTTAGCTGACGTCCACGCGGTAAGGCATTCCATTTTGAGGGTGCGGAAGGAAGAGTTCTTGTGTTTACCAATCTCGCTACAGTCGTGTTGCCGCATGTCACTGCCAGTACTTGGTGTAGTAGGCCTGCTGCATACGACGCTCGGATGCGACAGCATGGCTCCGGACCCTAACAATCGGGTCCTAGAGGTAACCGAATGCCCAGCGCCATGTTTCAAGTGCGCTGAGGATGCCACGCCGGACGCGGATGAGCTTGGCTACATCTTGGCTCGGCAACTTGGGCATGCGTTCCAACGATCTGACTTGCTCGGGCGACCGATCCAGTTACTGTAGTTGTTTTGTTTAACGGCTTTAGCACGGTCTCTGTTTCACAAGGATAGTGTTGACTTTTCTGGCACACAGAATGGTAAGTACGATCGAGACTTGCATGCTATGCCACCATGTATGTGGCAGAGTTGGTGTTCTTGCCCGCTAGTCCTTGCCTTCGCGCGTTCGTTGTCCTCCAAGTCTCGACCGTGCCTCTTGATAGAGAAAGCTTTCAGTTTCACAGAGTTGTGATCCGACAAGGAAGTCAGATTATCGTGAAAAACGGATCCAACAGGATCGGCGTTCTCTTCTGCTTTTGGTCGTCACGGCTCGGCAGTCCGCGCAACTATCCCTCGACACCATGGGCGCGCGATAGTTAAGCGCCATCGCACGCAAATGCCACCTGGGCTCCAAGGATTTAGTGTTGCGGCTCGCCAAGGTGCAATTCCGCTGTTGCCCCTTGCAATGTGAGCCGGCCATGCATCTCACCACTAGCTGCCCATACAATCTTCGAGAAGGGATGAGATCCGGGGACAGCGGGCCTAATGACGGATCCATCCTGGAGACTCCACAGTGTCCGCTTGCCACGGCCCCGTGGGCCGACTTTACGGAATCATAGACAAACTTTCCCGGTGGCCCAACTGTTGGATTTCCTCGATTGGGCTGGGGGATCTGCAATTTGAGCTTAACGAGATGTTGGGTTCGAGGCAGAGCAACATGGCTACCAGTCTGCCACGAACATGACTTAGAAGTTGTAGATGACGTCAAGTCAGGTGCTCCCCGCGTTTGGCGTCATAACAGCTCACGAACCGAGGGTCTCTGGGCTGATGGAACAGTGTCATAGGAGAGTGTTGCGGGAGTCACGTCCACTTGTTATGCCAAAGGGAGGGGGCGAATGTGAGAGTTTATCACGACGGAGTTGAATGCTGGATGGAGGAGAGCCCCTAACACTCGCTAACTAAGCACAAATTAGCGTCCTGTGGGCAGGTGCTGAGCTAAGCTGATCGAGGCCCAGGGGTTCGGGTACGCCCAGAAGAGAAAACCGTTGAGGTCTTTTCGGACGCTCCCCCTTGTTAGTTCCGGTCCGGGGTATAAGCTTCTAGGCGCACGCTAACCAAAGCTCAGGAATTCAGGCCCGATGTCCGCCAGACGAAACGCGCTGCCCTGCTTGAATTTTGGGCGCTATGCTGCCCACAGCACGCGACTTATCCCTCCCTGATAATCACAAGCGTCTTTGTCCCAGACTTCCCCGTGGACGTGATCCGGAGAATCCTAGGCCCAAATGTAGTCGGAGAATTTTGGTCAATCATAAAGAGGAACGGGCGTTGCAGCCTCTTCGCTTCCTCTTGGAGGACCACGGAAGGGCGGATTCCGCTTCTGGATTTGGAAGTGAACCTCCAGTTTAGGAAACTCAGTGTGACAATCTTATACAGCGTTCTTGTACCTCCATCGACGTCTATATCAGCCTTGATCTCCCCTCACCTTCGTTGTGACATGTCTCTCTTCGCTCGACGTCCCATTCGCCTCTCCGAGACTCTTCACCACCGAGAGTCACAGCAAAGATGTCGTCGAGCGCGTCTAAGGAAAACATTCACAAAGAGAAGCAGGCAGCTGCTCCTACGGTGACCACCACTGCTGTACCGGCCAGTAAGGCTCCTAGTAAGGGCAAGAAGGAGAAGGAGGTGCATAATGTGAGTGCAATGGGTTATGGTGACCATTATCTTCAACTGAAGTGGGGCTGACGATGCTTCATGGCATAGGCCGAACTGTACGCCGCTATCCAGGAGGCCAACATCAACCCCTGGAGCTGGACCTCTATCCACCTCTACTTCGCTATCTTTATCTCTTTCTGCTGTGCTGTCGCCAACGGCTACGATGGCTCTCTCATGACTTCCATCATTGCCATGCGTCACTTCGTTGAAGTTTTCAAGCCAAAGGAGGGTACTAATGAGTCTGTTATTTTCTCTCTGTACACTGTGTATGTGAACGCCCCTGCTATTGTCGCCCCCTCCCCCCACCCCCCAAAAAATGGTTTGCAAACAGCACAAGCGACTAACAGGCATTTAGCGGTGCCATGGTTGGCGCTCCTTTTGCTGCTACTCTCTCCGACAAGTTCGGCCGCAGGAAGGCCATGTTCTGCGGTGGCGCCGTGATCATCATCGGTATGATAATCATCTCAACTGCCATGAAGTTCGCCCAGCTGGTTGTCGGGCGCTTCGTCCTTGGTCTTGGTATTGCTATCATGACTGTCGCCGCCCCCGCCTACTCGATCGAGATTGCTCCTCCCCATTGGCGCGGTCGCTGTACCGGTTTCTACAACTGCGGTTGGTTCGGTGGCTCTATCCCGGCTGCCATCGTCACCTTCGCCACCAACTACATCGACAACCACTATTCGTGGCGCATCCCTCTCATCCTTCAGGCGTTCGCTTGCGTCATTGTCATGATTGGCGTCTTCTTCATCCCTGAGTCTCCCCGTTACCTCATGGCCAACGGTCGCGATGAGGAGGCCTTCGCTTTCCTGGTCAAGTATCACGGCAACGGTGACCCAAACTCCCGCCTTGTCCGTCTTGAGATCGAGGAGATGCGCGAGGGTATCCGCCAGGACGGTATCGACAAGGTCTGGTGGGACTACCGCCCTCTGTTCCTCACCCATAACGGCCGCTGGCGTATGGCCCAGGTGCTCATGATCTCCATCTTCGGCCAGTTCTCTGGTAACGGTCTTGGTTACTTCAATACCACTATCTTCAACAACCTGGGTGTCGACAGCATCCCGGCTCAGCTTGGCTACAACATCCTCAACCAGGGCCTGTCTGCATTTGGTGCTCTGACGGCCGTCTCGCTGACCGACCGCATGCCCCGCCGCAAGGTCCTGGTCATCGGCACCTTCATGTGCGCTCTCGCTCTGGCTACTAACGCTGGTTTATCCGAGAAGATGGCCCAGCTCGATGCCAAGGGCCTTTTCTCTGCCTCGTACGGCAAGGGTGCTCTCGCCTCTTACTTCCTCTTCAACATCATCTACTCCTTCACCTATACCCCGTTGCAGGGTGTCATCCCCACCGAGGCCCTCGAGACCACAATGCGTGCCAAGGGTCTTGCCCTGTCTGGCTTCATTGTCAACGCAGTCGGCTTCATCAACCAATTCGCAGGTCCCATTGGTTTGAAGAACATCAAGCACCGCTACATCTTCGTGTTCGTCGGCTGGGATGTCATCGAGGCCATTGCTTGGTATCTCTTCGGGTATGTTAGCTTAGCTTCCTTTTCCTCCTTCCTTTTCCTTCAAGGCACATTGCTGACTGGGTTGCAGTGTCGAGTCTCAGGGTCGTACTCTCGAGCAGCTCGAGTGGGTCTACAATCAGCCTAACCCGGTCAAGGCCTCCCTCAAGGTCGACAAAGTCGTTGTTGATGAGGAGGGCAAGGTCACCGAGAAGCTCGAGGCCTAAATTTTTGGACGAAATAGCTCGTTTGGATCTAACTTGTTTGGGCAGTACTTTACGGATACCCAGAATGTGTTGTGTATCATGATGACTTTTTATGCCCCTGGAGGGGCAGTGTCACTTATCTAAACCAATAACTGGTGGTGACTGTCAATAGAGGCATGTGTTGGCATACTGTTTCTCTTTAATAAAAACCTTGTTCATACCCCAGCTTTCTGCTTTTTGTACGCCTTGGCATGAAGTGTGCGAAGATCCTTGTTCATTCGAGCACGAGATGGTGAAACCCAACAAAAGATGCTAGTGGAGTCTCCCTCGGCAATGGCTGTTGGATTTCAGGGGCTCACCAACCCCCATTTTACTTAGGCTGCTAATCTTCACAACCTCAGCCCCGGGCTCAAAGCCCAGATGGCACCACATGCGGAGACCCCACGGGACAGTCTAACCGCAAGACTAGCCAGCTGACCAAAACTTTAAGCTAGCGATACTAGTGCCTGGGATGAAAGATCAAAAGCAGTCTAGAATATACTGTAGAACTGAGATGGCACATGTCATGTCATCCCGACTCGCCATTGCGCTGGTCGTTGGTGAACAACCTGTATGCGCCCAGTCAGTGGCGCGTCGTCAATGCGCACAGAGTCGTGATGAGGACCATGACCGCAAGGCTGATGACGAACTTTCCCATTGATCTACCTGCCAAGGCCTCCACGGTCCTCAGGGTACAACAAGATCTTCGAAGCCTTGAGCCTACTCCGTCGAAACTTGAAGCTGGAGGTAGCATATTACTTGCCTATTACCCATATAAGTCTTTTTGAGTTATTTTCAGATGTTTTGTCATCGAGGGAACTCCAGTCTCCTACATTCTCGATTGCAGTATGCGTCCTCAGCCAACGCCTGCCATGTCGTCGATAAGAAGTTCGGGCCGCCATTCATCAGCGCTCTCCTTTTATGGAAACAACTCCGTTGCCAGTCATCCTCTCGCCAAGTAGCGGACGGAGTGCTGCGGCCACAGGCAAACTACCCCAACACGATGACTGGACGCGAAAAAGGATGCTGCTTTTCACTATGTAATATACATACAGCATGCCGCAGGATTGCCGCGGCGGGGCGTCTGCTACCGCAAGACATGCGTTTCTTTGGATCAACTGTTTCGCAGCGTTTCAATTATCGAGTCTCACGCATTCACTCCTGCCGCCAGTGGTTCTTGAAGTCTTGGGGGCACGGAGCGTCGCCATGCGAAAGCTTAATCCGTTCAATTCCCACGTATGTACGACACACATTGTACATGGTGCATCATGCGCTACGTCTGTTTTCTAGGGCCCCAATATAAGCTGGATGATGTTTGCTTCGGACCGAATATAGGCCCCTTTTGTTGGTGGTTGGTTCTCCAGCATCCCAGCTAAGGTGCATGAGCTCAGCCTGCATGCTGCCGGCAGCAATATTCCCCTGCTTCCCACCGGTAGTGTCCTATCAAATCTACACATTGATGAACGCGCTTGTGAGGCGCTCTTGGGCATCTGTGCGGCAAACACGTTTGATGGTTACATGCATGGTCAGTTGATGGTTGCCATTGGGTTGCAAGATGACAACGGTAACAGCGCATCACAATCCCGATGCCGCTCCTCTCCATAGCATGGGTGCTGTGGGGCCCTGCCCCGTCGTATCTCGAGGACTTCAGTCTTGATATCACAGGATCACGGCGGACTCAACCACGGCAGCACAGAGAGACAGGTGCTGGATAAACTGAAGCTATGGCAGCTTCTGACGTTTTCTCCTTCATCCTCACTCACTATCAGCTTGGAAGAGACCAAGCTCCCGGGGAAAGGGTTTCCCCGATCAAGCTCATACCGTGAGAGTGATGGCACTAAATTGATTCTTTTTCTGACCGAATGCTTGTAATGGCACACCCCTCAGAGACAGCTAACGGTCAGCCGGGATTGTAAAATTGTAAAAGCATCAAATCGTTATCTGTGCCCGAGTTTCATCATCTAACGAGGCGTAGGCATAGGTACATGCAACTGTATGACAGCATCCAGCCCAGATGGCAATGATTGAACAATACGATAGGGAGTATCTTGGCTTTCCATGGTCTTTTGATCTCCCTCCAAGCCAGAGGACAACCCTCCAGACTTTTCAATTCCCACCTCCCAACGAGTTCGCAGCTTGCGCGTCAGGGTAGAAGAACGCGGCTACTGCGATTATGACGTAACCAGCGCAAAGCAACGCTCCCTCGAGGTAATTGCTTCTTCCGTCAAGCACCAAGAAGTTGACAATGAAGGTGCTCACGAACACACACACGGTTTCAAATAGAGTAAAGAACAAACTCATGTCCTTGCCCAGTGCCCATCCCAATAGCACTACCAAGGGTGTAACAAACAGAGCAATCTGAATGCTGCTTCCAACCGCCACACCAATGGCCAAGTCCATCTTGTTCTTCAGCGCCATGCTCACCGAGGTCACATGCTCAGCCGCGTTACCCACTACAGGCAGCAGAATCAAGCCGATGAAAGCCTCGGAAAGACCAGGATCAGTGGCGACAAGTTCGTCGATAGAGGAAATCATGAATTCAGCGCAAACAGCCACGAGAGCCGTAGAAATCAAAAGCAAAATGATGGCGGTATTGCGTGAGGCCACACAGGGGTGATGTTTAGGCGGTTCCTGGACGGTGCTGAGAGTGTCGGGCGAACCCGTGGTGGGAGCAACAGACGTCGGGTCACTGCCACGGGCTCGTTGCGATCTTACAATAGGTTCTTGTGCGTGGCAAACAGGCTCAGTAAATGCTCTGCGGACTCCAGTGGTTGGCCAAGAGTTCCGGACCGGTTCGTTGAAACATGTGGCAAGCCTACTTGTAGTCGAAGGTCGGAGAGCCAGAATGGAAAGCGGCCTAAGTTGAGATGGTATTGCCTGTGCTTCTATAGTAGGACCAGAGGCAAAGTCGATGCGTCCGATACCGTCTTGTTCCTGTCGAGGAATCCGTGAAGGGCCCTGGGAGGGAGAACCATGGCCATCACTGCTGCGCGAATGTGAAACTCCGGGCTGTGATCGGCTCTTATGCCCTTGACAATACCCATTCCATTCAACTGACTCATCCAGAGAGACTGTGTGGTTATTTCGCTGGCTAGGGCACAGGATTAGTTCTTGTTCCGACAGAGACCGCAGTCGGCGGCGAGACAAATTGGAGGCGCTCTGACGGTTGACAGCCGTGTCCGGACCGTCATGGTTGCTTTGGTCAAGAATCAGCCTTTCGTCCTTGTCTTTTCCAAGCATGGTTGAATGTATCAACTCGCTTGCGTCGCTCCTAGGCTTTGAGCCATCGGTTTCCTCCTGTAAGCTCGATTGAGAAGAATCGGGTGCCTGATCGTTGTGGAAGTATTGGGCGGCAGGTCCTGGCGCTGACTCCCTTTCCACAATGTGTTGTGGAGTTGGAGCAAATATGTAAGAGTGGGATTTGAGTTGAAATACCAGATACAGCAAGTAGACCAACAAGATGATCACGCTCGTCCCCCTGCTAACCTGCAAAACTTTATCGTCCGCGGCTATTGAGTTGGTGAAAGAGGCATGGAATGCTGTAGGGAGCAGCAAGCTTGTCACACTCAAGGAGAGCAAGCAAGCACTTGTCTGAGTTACTGTACTGTTGTAGACCTGCTCACGGTACCGGAGACCGCCAAGGAGGAAGCACATCCCCAAAATCAGGAGCATGTTGGATAGAATAGATCCAACAAGCGACGCCTGGACGATGCGGATGTGGTCCTTAACGAGGGCAACACTATGATTCCGTTAGTTAAAAGTGTAAGGATGTCTAGGTAGGGATTGACCCACATGAAAATAATGAGCTCGACAGCATTGCCGAAAGTGACATTCATCAAGGCGCCGACAGTATCGCCAACATAACTAGCCAAACTCTCCGTTGCATAAGTGAGCAAGCCTGCCAATGGGACAATTGCAACAGCATTCATGGCGAATACTACGCCGGCAGGGAGCCCAGTGAGCTCTGGGAAGCGTATCGTCAGCAAATGTCCGACTTAATCTTCACAGGGAAAAGAATGGTAACTTACGAGCTGCGATACCGACCGGCACGAAGACCAGCAGGACGTTGACAATGCTGGAGAAGATGATCTGCCTTATGGTTAAGAGTAGCTGTTGAATGGTCGTCCGGGCTGCTGTACATTCAGGATGGTGTTGGGGGGCCTCCGAAACTGGTGTTATCTCAACCTGTGAGGCCGTGTTCGTTAATGCTTCCGGCATCTTCTAATGCGGTTTAGATGTCTTGACGCGGTCAGGATGCCAGAGATGTGACAGTTGGTGTTGCAGTCGCAAGCAGGCCCGTGAGAAGTAAGCATGAGAAACTGTATCCAGATCACGAGGACAGCCGAAGACAGTTTCCCCGGATAATTGTTGTCGATTTATTAGAGTTGTCAAAAGAGTAGAACGGCCAAAGCCTGGCGCTGAGCGCAGCTAAATTGTCAGTGAATTACAGCTCTGGCCTCGCCAGGAAGATGCCATCAGGAGTTGCCGAAATAGGCAAAGTTAGGGTCAAGTGCGTATATCACAATGGCTAATGGAGACCAGCGATCCATTTTCGGCTTCAGATAAAGATCAAGAAGGCCTTCGGGACCGACAGAAACGCAGCCGTGCTGTCTTGAACCAAGATTCCAATGCGGTATCTGCTCTGCCTATTGATGGGAGTTTTATTCGCAGGCAGCAGTGTGTAGGCAAGGATCTCGAAGTGGCGCAACGCGTGCCCCTCGCTCCTGCTGTGTCTGCCTGTGTGTTCGGGATACAGCCGTTATTACGTGGTAAGACGAGATGGGATCTCAGATATCTTAGCGTAGACAGCTCGACTTCGGACGGACTCGGGCCACCTGAGCTTTTATGCAACTCAGTTATCGCGCAAAGAAGGAAGGGGGGTCAAAGCTGCCACCGACAATAGCCTGAAGAGCTCTGACGTGGACTTCAAAATCACACAACTCTGAGAACCGCGTAATAGGAAAACTAATAGTTCCTAATTTCAATTTGCATCGATGGATATTCACCAAATGGTTGCCATCCCTTTGTCAAGTGACTCGAGGATCCATCTGCCATGAGCAACGAAGATCCCCCCTATCCACTCAATCCGAGTAGTACTCCGAATCGCTATGCTCAATTGCTGGGCAACATCCGCAGCATTCATTCAGGCACTCTAGACATGCACCAAAACAACAGAGACTGGCGCAGAACCAGGCCCAAAAAGAGACAGGAGGGGGAGGTCGCTCTCTCTGCTTTTTCCTTCGCCTCTTTTCCGCAACAACAATACGTGTTGGAGAAGGTGAATAGCGTCCGAATCGCCTAGGTGAGGCTTCAACAATGACCGGACCACGCCTGGATGGGGGATGATATGCACTTGGAGGACACCGAACACTTGATACAGGCACGGGTGTTAGTCGTGGATGACGAGCTTTCTAGTGGCAGTCCCAGTTCGAACATACATGTATTCCACTCTCGGTTCCTCGCAACAGCAGTCTCCTGCCATAGATGCCTTGGTTTTTGCGATTTTTATTATGTACCTATCGGAATATGGAAATCCCACCTCAACATAGGATCTCCTTGAAGTTGGCCCCGGCTATTGAGCCTGGAAGCTCGAGTGTTAGTCCAAGAGATCTACCCCCGCGCTGCGGCCGCGCCAAGAGGAGAGAGTATGGGAATCACGACCCCGCTTATCTAAGCGGTCGAACGGGTTAGCGACAGGAAAGCGGGACCGGTTGCCACCCTCAATCACAGCCAGGAGGAAACAGCACAGAGGGTAGAAGTGTTCCTGTCTCGGTCCCGTTAGTTAGGTCGACGATGTGAAGAATCGGAGTGGCTACACCGCGGGAGCTTGGACTGAGAATTGGCATGAAACTGGCCGGCAACCGCAGACTGTTTGTGATGTGGGGAGGGGGGGGAGATAGGGAATATTGAGATGGTAAGAGGTCTTGTAGGCTGTGAGACAAGATTGTCTCGAGACCAACCGCTCACATAAGCTTCAAGGAGCGGTATATCTGGCCTTTTAATCCTCTCAGCTCAATATTGTTGGAGTCGGCTAGAGCACAACCTGGGGGGGGGGGGCAATTGGGTAGGCTTGTGGCACAGCAATTCAAATTTCGAGTCCTGTTGGCTAAAAGAATCGTGAGATGGGTAGCTCGCTTGATACGGCAGCTGAACGCTGCATATCACCAAGATAAAGGTCTGTGCCGAATAACTGCATATCTTTTGATAGGAAGTTGATCGGTTATGAATAACAGCAGACCAGAAGCGGGCGGCAATCTCTCTCTCCCGAACAGGTCCTGCTTGACACCGGTGCCAAGCCGGAGGGCGAAGACGAGACTAGGACCGATCCTAACGGCCGGGTCTTAAGGCCCAGACCAAGGCCGTGACCTGTTTCAGAACAGCTTCGCTGAGGTGTTCTCCGAAGGCGTGACTCCTCGACTCATTTCAAAGGCCCAGTGGGAAGTGCCCAGAGAGCCATTTCGTCCCCTTTCCCCCATCATAACAGGCTCAATACAACACAACTTGTGTCGAGAGTGAGCGCCTGGCTTCATCTGCATCAATCCGCTACATATCTCGACCCGAGCTGGCATTATAAACTGCATCGAGGAAACTATTGTGATCAATCAAGTCTTACTAAAGTTCTGGCGTTAAAACTTGACCTCACCATGGGAATTCCCGCTCTTTTAGCGACCTTCGCCGCGTGCGGCAGCATTGTGACATCTATCAAATCTGGCTGGGAGTTGCGTCGCATGGTGAGACGCAAAGTAGAAGCGAAAGAGTGCGAAGAAGAAGCACCTTATGTGTTTCGTCGGCTGCGCCTGGCGTATTCGGACGGACTTATGAGTGTTCAGGAGTACGAGCTATGGTACGAGAGGTTTCTCGTGGCTAAAGTTGAGAAGGACTGTAAGTTTTCCGTACATCAAGCCCCATCGCCTAATTAAGAGATACGTTGTAGAATCGCTGACATGAATGGACAGTGGCGGCCATGAGGAGAATCCGGGCCCATCTCCGAGTACTCGAAAATGGGGCGCCGGTGACTCCAAGCCAGCGCTCACGGGACTTTGAGAGGACCAGACGGCGGCATTCGATTTCATTCGAAAGTAGCCCATATAATGTCGGATGGAGGGATCTAAAAGAAACCATTGATTACCGGCAGCACCGTTCCTCTCAAGTGGGTGCGCGCCCAGAGGAATTCATCCGCATGGACCAGCAAACACATAGTCGCTCATCCTCGTCAGATAGCTCATCGAGGTCCTGTAGCGATCGTAGTTCACAGGCCTGCAAGGGGTATCGGAAATGGATTGACAGCGAGTGGCCGGACTATGACAGCAATAATGAGAGTAGCAATTACTATGATGAGAAAAAGTCCCGGCGTCGTGGGCGTGCCCCGCGATAGACAACAATGAGTGGCAGTGGCTGGGGACGAGGAAAAAGATGTTGTGGCAATCTTCAGGCTGAGAGGATGTGACTCCTTTCGCTTGACTATCTGTATCTGTAAAGCGATGGACCAGGTCTCTTACCGCCAATTTGAATTCTGGTCTTGCAAAAAGTTGATTCTTTCACACTCTGTTAGTGCCGTTGAACTTCAAAACGAAAAGATGCCGTCGACCTTGGCGCGGTTTTGCGTTCCGAGAATGCTTGGCATCACGCGGATGCATAAGTGGGGCAAATTCTGCACTCTCTCACCGCCAAAATTTTATGGCAATTGGTCCCCCCTTGCATTTAGACTCCCGATGTAAACGATAGAGATTATTGATCCATAGCAGCATTCCAGCACTCATACTCTTAAAATTTTGCGCTTGCAGCAATGGCTACATTAGCCCCTCCACCGTCAAAACGGCAAAGACGAGAGGAGATTCAGCGCACACAAACACAGCAAGATGTGACGCCGTTGGTGGCCACCGACCTGGGCTCTTTCAAAGCCAACTTTATCGACAGTGATGGCAACCAAATGACCGATGTTGTCGAGATCAACTTCGCCGACGCCACCGAAAAGAACATCTCAAATCTTCTAAACACACTATTAGGCCGGGTATGCATGTCAATTGACGGATGCTTCGTTTAGGTATGCTGATAGGGAGCCCCCAGGATAGAGAAGAGTTTACCCCCTACCGTTTCCGCATCCATATTCCCGGGAAAGATCTCATCATCGACCAGTACCCGAATGACTTGCTTAGTCTTCTACAGAAGCATGGTGTGACAAATCCTTTCGAGTATGATCCTGCCCAAATTCTAGGTCAACACTGTGCCCAATTAACATGGCAACAGGACAACAATTACTCTTAGCGCAGAACCACAAGCTATTTTTAAAGTCCATGCCGTCTCACGACTCGCTCACCGTATTCCAGGCCATGGACAACCGATTCTGTCATGCCAGTTCTCCCCAGTATCGTCAAGCCGCTTGGCAACGGGAAGCGGCGATAACACTGCTCGCATCTGGGATACCGATTCCGGCACTCCCAAGTTCACCTTAAAGGGGCACACCGGGTGGGTGCTGGGAGTCAGCTGGAGTCCTGACGGGAAGTACTTGGCTACCTGCTCCATGGATACAACAGTGCGGGTTTGGGATCCCGAGAGTGGAAAACAGGTTAACCAGGAGTTCAGAGGCCATGCAAAATGGGTCCTTGCCTTGGCTTGGCAGCCATATCATCGTGAGTACCATATTGCCGTTCCTCAGACCCGGATTTCATTATGTTAACTAGCCTCAGTTTGGAGAGATGGCACCGCACGCCTTGCTAGTGCCAGCAAGGATTGTACTGTCCGTATATGGCTAGTAAACACTGGCCGCACCGAGCATGTCCTGAGCGGACATAAGGGATCTGTAAGCTGCGTCAAATGGGGAGGAACTGACCTGATCTATACTGGGTCGCACGACAGATCTGTCCGTGTTTGGGATGCCGTAAAGGGAACTTTAGTGCACAATTTCACTGCGCATGGACATTGGGTCAACCACATTGCGCTATCAAGTGATCATGTACTTCGCACTGCGTATCATGACCATACCAAAGAGGTTCCTGGAACTGAGGAGGAGAGGCGTGCGAAGGCAAAGGAGAGATTTGAAAAGGCAGCAAAGATCAAGGGCAAGGTCGCCGAACGGCTAGTCTCGGCAAGTACGTGGAGAGTATCCGTCCGCTTACGGCCTCTGCTGACTGTTAAATAGGTGACGATTTCACGATGTACCTTTGGGACCCAACCAACAATGGCAGTAAGCCTGTTGCAAGGCTACTTGGTCATCAAAATAAGGTGAACCACGTTCAGTTCTCTCCCGATGGCACGCTCATTGCCAGCGCGGGCTGGGATAATAGCACGGTGAGTTCCCTCTCTCGTTATCCTACCCCACTGTAGAAAATCTAACCCATGGGACATGCAGAAGCTGTGGAACGCCAGAGACGGCAAGTTCATCAAGAATTTGCGTGGTCATGTTGCTCCGGTAGGTGGAATTTATTCAAGAAACCTGGCCATTGTTTTCTTGACTAACATGATTGTACAAGGTTTACCAATGTGCCTGGTCTGCTGATAGCAGACTCGTTGTCACCGGCAGCAAGGACTGTACTCTGAAGGTGTGGAATGTACGCACCGGAAAGCTGGCCATGGATCTACCAGGTCATGAGGATGAGGTATGTTCCTGGTCAATCTGCTGTGTGATGACGGAAAAGGGGTTGGTGCAGTGCCCTATTCCCGACAACCCCTTTCCACGATCAATAAATCACAATTCTGTTTCTATCTATGCACTCCTATTTCTGGTTTCTAGGAAGCAAGAACAAGCGAACTAACAGGTGATTTCAGGTATATGCCGTTGACTGGGCGGCAGATGGCGAGTTGGTTGCCTCGGGAGGAAAGGACAAGGCTGTTCGGACATGGAGAAACTAACCCTGGTAAGGTCGGAGTAAACGCTGACCGAACACTGATGTCTCTCATCAATGTAGACCAAAAATCTACTTTTCCAGTTCTATCCGTAGGTAGTAAGGATGAGGAAGCCGATGATACCCAGCCTTCTCTCTAGGCATAGGATTTCAGACCCGCAGGACACATCAATAGAGAGGACTTTTGATGGAGAGTTTCAGATCGTTTTCAGTGCCGATCGACCTGCTCGATTGATGATGTTCTCAAGAGTGGTGGTGGTCTTGTGTATCCGTACTGCTGGGCTGTGCTACAGTCAACCAGCCCCCGAAGGACTTCGAGTTACCTAACTGTTTTGCTTCTTAATGGATGGTGTCCATTTCGTTATCTAACTTGATATCCGGGAAAGGCTAAAGGAGGATACACATTTTAAGGAGACCAACATGTGTGCTCTTTCTTGTCTAGCCGCTGAGATGATTGCCGCTCCTGCCAAGTCCCTGCAGTGAAGGAAGATGCAGGGCATTGAGTTGAAACTTTACCTCTTTGAAGCTTTCTTGTCTGTAACAGCTGCCAATGCACTGTAATGCAGTGATGGCTTCAGGGTGCTGGATCGTTGCTTTAAGTCGCACCACATTGACTGATAGGGACTGGTCTTGTGTCCAACAGGAAACGAGACCTTTGGCACATATTCCGGTGTTGAAGGTGTCTGCATGCACTGCCTACTTGTGCATGCGCTGATGGTGCAGGTTGAGATTCGGTAGCCTGGCAGGCATGTACTATCCGTGAGCAAGTGCCTAGGGTGCCTTTAATGTGCAAGCTGGATGGATGGATGGCGATTGCGTGGCTTGCTGCCTTCGTCTCTTTCCAATCACATTCCCTTCTACGTCGGAACTGATCAGGATGTTTCGTTTTGCTCAGGGGACTGTCACCGGTCGGCGAGCTTCGCCTACTTTGTGAGAGGGCTTTTTCCTGCTCGAGGAGATGATATGAAAAGTTTTTCGATTGTGAAACGGGACATTCCATCTTGGTTTCTCTCGTCAAGTGTAGCGAGACGCAATGGTCAGGGAAAGGGAAGCGAAGCGCGGTATTTTCAGAAGACTTTGTTGTATCTTGGCATGGCAGCCAGGGGTGCTGGTCCGACTGGCTGCTGTGGTTTGCCTGCCGTCGAAGCGGCACAGTAGCATTCAGGGCTCGCTTTCTGGTTCTAGACTTACGTGAAGATATCGTTTTGGCCAGCGGATCCTGGAGGATGAAGTGGAAGCTCGGTACTGGGTGTCTTTGAAAATATCGTAGCATATTTAAACGCGGATGGCGGACCCTTTTTTTTTCTGCTGTGAAAGGTTTACTTGATTGGACCTTGATTGACCTCACCATTTCAATTGGACGATCTGACTTTGTTTATCTTTTGAAGACGTTCAAGAGCACGTATGACCAGAAATCGAAATGGTCATGCGAAGTGGTTGAAGTCAATTTTCCCCAGCTTTCATGCAAGCAAGATCCCCCGTACTAGACGGCTTGGACACCGGCACTGGGGTTATGCATGCGCGAGATATCGGCGCTCCATGATCCGTACCAGTTTCCGGGGGGGCGGGCGCCTGATAAGGGGAGAACCGCAAGAACCACAGCAGCGGCGTTCCATCCATTGTAGCATTCCCAACGAACCTGGATGGGATCACGGATGATATGGTTCCCTATTTATGTACCAATGACACAAACAGATGGATTGTAGGATTGTCGAAATGCTCAAAAAGAGGGCGACAAGGTTCAGTCCGTCGTTTCGAAGAACAACCGCTTCGCCGGCATTTGGCCCACTTGCCGTTCGGGGACAAGATGATGCGCAGTGCTGACTTTCGATCGCCGGATTGGGACTGGACTGTCGACTCGGGCCGTCCCATGGATGGTCTGCGTCATAGTATTCTACCATGCTATTATGCTAGTACGCACCTGTACGCGTTGGAACGGTTTTGGACAGGGCATGCTTTAGGTCTGGCACCTTGCACCGGCCCTGCACGTAGCCTCCTAGCGGATTGCTTGTCGGGGTTCGGAACAAGTTGGGGGTCAAACAGCGCCAGTGCTGAGATGGTTAACGTCTCCAGCAAACTTGAGGCAAAGCTGTCAAGCCCAGACTCTCCCATGCTGCTGTTGGCGACAGCATTCATTGCCTCATGAGAGTTGCCTAATCGGGCATTGAAGTTTTGTCGTGAGACTCTATACTCGCTTCGGGTCACGGCTCGGCGATATTTTTTGAGCCATGCCTCGGTATATATATACTAATAATATCTCTAATGGGCCTTTGATGACAACAGGCAATGAGAGCTTAGAATGCAGGTCGCTGAGCTATTTTCTGGATCCCAACAACCGGTTGCCGCCAAGAGTTTCGCCGCTTTGGGGACTGGTCCTTATATATATTCTTACCGCTGTGATTGATCAGGGAACCAACTTTCAACAAGGGAAAACAAGTCGAAAAAGTTTAAACTTAGAGGGTGCGCTTTCATTTTAGCCTGTTACAACGAGAGATCGCAACCCATGTCAACTCGGAAGATCTCGGAGTCGCCGCCATGTACAAACGGTCGATCGCATCGCCTTGTGGCTTCTTTTCGTAGCAACTGTTTGTGCCTAGGGCATGGTCCGTGCATCACAGAGATTTCCTGGTGGCTTGCATCGTTCCAGCAGCCAAGCCAGAGCCTGCCAAGGCTTGGTACACCGGATGGAAGGGTGTGAATGGCCGATGATGCAATGGCATGCGTCTTTCTCCAACACCATGGACCCAAAGATGACTGGTATCGTAATTACCACAGCTGGCACGTTGTGCAGCCTGTTGTTTTGACTGGACAGCACTCCTACATCGCCGGTTGCTGATGAGCAAGCTGCGGCACCATGTGAAATCAAGCAGCCTGAGTCTGTCATTGTGACAGTAGACTCAGGTTTTGAGCTTGCTTACGATTGTCAGGAAGGGATATTTGGTCTGTGCTTCTCTACAGTGCGCAGACTTTGGTCAACATCGCCAGGTCGGATCTTGAATGACTGATGGCCTGCCGGATTGCCAATCCCCTTCCCCGAGCTAGAGCCCGTCCAACCGTATTGCGCAAGCCAACATACACTGGCCATCTCATGAGCTGTTCAGTGAGGGGCCGGAGGGCCTACCTCGGTCGGATTGACGGAGTTGGAGCCTGAGCTACTGTTGCTTGGACACTGCGTTTAGAGGTATGGAGGACGCTGGATACAAACCTTTCTGCAATCAAAAAGCACTCAGGCCTGAAAGCTATGGCATCCGAGTCGGGTTGTAGAGTCATTAAGGAGAGGTCCAAACATTACAGCTGTTATGATGCTTTCTGTTCAGTTCCCAACTCATGCGCCATGGTGTAGAGGTGGGGCTCCCTTCGGTGTCCCATATACTACAATGCCGCAGTTCTCAGCCCCAGCTTCCTTGATTCGTCTGGATGCAGGGTTGGATTTGGGGCTTGGCAGCATCGTGGCCATGTTTTATGTGGTAAAAGAGGCGACCTGGGACTCCAGCTTCAGGCAGGTTCGAGTATTGGAGGCCGCACATGTGTTGTTCATCCCATATCAGTTGCTGATGAACATGTCCGGGTCTTGGAATCATATGGGTGGTCAGCCTTAATGTCGATGGATTGTCTACTTGTTGTGTAACTGAGGTTTCTGACGAGTCACCATCACTAAGTGCTAATGCCTCGCAAGCAGGTACCTATCTACCCTTCTGGTACTGCTCAAACCAAAAGAGTGTATTAATGACAATGCTTTATCAGTTGACCGTCTTTGATTGTGCCGTGATGCCGTGTGTGGTAGCATCATTGGCCTTTCGACCAAACCTTATTATTCTCAAAACACGGCTCACAGCCGGGCACCACCAAATCTAAATGATTTTGTACGGTAACATGAGTGATTAGATGCCTGGACGTGAATGATGGGTACGGATTACTTCGGGAGCAGAGTCCTAAGAGGCCTGCAAACCGACTACAACTGAGAGGATTAAGACCGGAGACAGTTGGCTATATGGCGGCACAGCTGGCCCAATCCCTTTTCTGCAGAAAACAAGAGCCCAGCGCCAAATGTAAGCCTCATGCAGGCAGATGTTTGTTGCTACATTGGCGAGGTGAAGTTTGGTGTTGAGCCGGTTGAAACGGTTTGTTCTGGGCGGGGCATGCGGCCAGGGTCCTGTCTGCGCTTCCTAACCCCTGTCTCCCAGGGTTTCCACATAGGCTCCACTCATGCCGGATCCCTTTCTGCGTTGGATCGCTGGAACAACCAGCAGGAACCGCAGATGCCCAGCCGTCCTAGCTCCACTGCAGTGCCTTGTCGAGAAACTTCTCACACCCCGGCTGACATGAAAGTCCTGGACCTGGCTGAAAAATGATTCAAATGCCAACGCACTTCCATGTCCAGCCTTGATTCTCCCATCGCATGGAGTCTCTGGACCTGGCCTTGTTGGTTCTCCAATATCTCTGTGTTTCTTTTTAGGACGATCCCCAATTGTTCTCGTCCATGTCTGGTTCTCTGCTTAGCCAGCTAGAGCTTAGCTGCCAGCATTAACTCTTGTCGGTGTCTTGCTCTGGCCGGATCTTAACCTTCAGAACTTCCCATCCCCTCTGTTCACCTGCTCACCTTCCATGCGATCGTCGTAACAGCTAAAGCGCTGGAAGTCATATAGGCAAGTTTGACCTTCTCCTCATGCCTCCCAACTCTTCTTCAGCCGCAGACCAACATGTGCCTGCAAAATTGTTGGCATGCTCAACGTGGCGCTTTGGAAGCAGGGCTCCGCAACTTGGGGTCTTACGTCAGAAGTGACGGGGGCTCTGGCGTTGGGGTGGATCAACACCAAGACACCGTCACTTGACCCCTCACTACGTTGGTGATAATGCCCAAAGAGTCTGACGGAGCCCTTTCTTCTTGCTTGCAAGGGCACGGAGAAGTTCAAGGTTATAATTTGTACTGACCTTCTGGACCAGGACCTGCTCTCGACGCTGGTATTCCCTCCTGTCCTCCTGGAGTTTGCGGAGATTCAACAGCTCTCTGTCGACACTGCGATATACCAACAGGTTTCACTGTTGGCTTGTCAAACTGTAGCCACAACCGCCCGTCTCCATCGATCCACGTAGTAACCTGACAGAGACCAGAACCTCGGGTGTCTCGCCTTTGTGATCTCAATACCCATATCCAGCACTTGTATCTGGCTACACGTCGCATCAACCTCGAAACGCTGGTTCCCCAGCCGGCTTGACATCCATCTCGGACTGGCATAACATTGATATCGGAGCTGTGACCCTACCAGGCTCGAAGCGGATCTCCTGGTCCCGCGGCCCTCTCCCCGAAGTTCTGCTGCATCTTTCCTTGAACCCGCGCAGGCCCCAGTTCCGGCCAATACAGTGGAGGTATTGCCATCCTGCACACACAGGTACTCTAGTGGAATCTCTTCCTAGAGGGCCAAAATTCTTCCTTTTTTTCGCTTTCCAGATCCTCCCGAGACGCGATCCCTTTTTTCTCGATGAACGTGACGTCGAAGGCTCAATAGCAGATATCGTTGGTGCAATCACCTCTTCTATACTCCTTGATTCTCCATTCTGGCAATCTATCAACATAATTTGGGACTTCCGGGAACTCTAAGAGCCCGCCATGACGGTGTTCATTGCTTCTCTGTAAGTCAATCTTCGGGCTTCCTGCCCTCCGGTATGGCGGTATCACATCTGGAAAGCTTGGGGTCGATGGGCTAGCCTTATTATGAAGGAGCCCGATGCTAATGTTTAACAGTTTCCTCCCCAAAACGGTCCAGTTCGACGTCCCGGTCACCAATCACCGGAGTGCATGGTCCGAGAAGAAGTATCCGTTCAGCACGAAACCCGCAAAGCCAAGCCCATTGGAGCAACCTCCCAGCTTGTTCCAACCAACCAATATCACCCCCCCAGAGACACCTACCGACGAGAAGAAGCGTGACAATCCTTTCGCCAATGAAGATGGCCTTAGGGTCCACATTCCCCTGTCCGAGTCGAGTACAGATAGCATCGATGGTCCGGCTGATAGGAGCTCCCCGACATGGGGTGGTCGGCCTGACCAACCTATGTCACGCGCCAACTCCCCCCCACCGCCCTCGATAGTGGACAAGGGTAGACTCCTGCAGCAAGCAATTGGTCGCCAAAGTTTCCTCAAGACTCGCGCAGCCCGGAGCGGTAGCCACGACCGGGTCTTCGAGTCTGCAAATTGGAGGATTGTCAACGCTGATCAAGGCAATGGTGGTTTGAGGAATGCTGCATTGGCCGCAGCGCGCGAAGGTTTTACCGGTGATTACATCTGGGTTGGCACTCTGGGCATGCCTATTGATGCCCTGCAGGGTACTCAACAGCTACAAGATATCGAGGATAAGCTGGCAACCGAGCATGACATGCTGGCAGTCCTGCCCTCTGATAAGGACTTCAACGGTCACTATCTGCACTACTGCAAGCAAATTCTGTGGCCGGTCTTTCACTACCAGCTTCCAGATAACCCCAAGAGCAAGGCCTACGAGGATCACTCGTGGAAGTACTATGTCAACGTGAACCAAGCGTTCGCCGACAAGATCGTCAAGAATTGGAAGCGAGGCGATACCATCTGGGTCCACGACTATCACCTCCTTCTCCTTCCTGCTATGATTCGCAAGAAGTTGCCAGATGCCAAGATTGGTTTCTTCCTTCATGTCGCCTTCCCGTCGTCCGAGATTTTCAGGTGTCTTGCTACACGCAAGGATTTACTCGAGGGCATGCTGGGTGCTAATTTGATCGGATTCCAGATCCATGAGTACACAAGACACTTCCTTCAAACCTGCAGCAGGCTTCTGAATGCGGAGGCCACTCCAGATGGGCTGCAGCTTGAGGATCGTTTCGTCGATGTATTCAATTTACCCATTGGAATCGATCCTGTCAGTTTGGATCAGCACCGCCAGGAGCCCAAAGTTCAGGAATGGCTCGAGGTCTTGCGCAAGAAGTTCCAGGGCAAAAAGGTCATTGTTGCTCGTGACAAGCTTGACCATGTTCGGGGCATCAAGCAAAAGCTCCAAGCTTTCGAGATCTTCCTGACTCAGCATCCAGAATGGCGTACCAAAATGGTTCTGTTCCAGGTCGCCCTTTCTTCTGGAGAAAAGAGCGAGCTTGACAAGACTGTCTCTGACATCGTGACCCGTGTAAACTCATCACATGCAAACCTGGCACACCAGCCCTTGGTTTACCTCAAGCAAGATATCGATTATGCGCAGTATCTTGCGCTGATGAGCATTGCAGACGGCTTGATGATCACGAGCCAGCGTGAGGGTATGAATTTAACTTCTCACGAATTTGTATTCTGTCAGGACGGCAAAATCTGCGAGAAGAAGCATGGTGTGCTCCTCCTTTCCGAGTTTACAGGTACCTCGTCATTGTTTGGCGGCAATGAGTTGTCGATCAACCCGTGGGATTACCGGGCCTGCGCGGACGCAATCATGAAGGCTGTCACCATGAACGAGGAGGAGAAGGAGGCTCGCTGGACAAAGCTGTCTGAGGCTGTCAAACGCCACACCGGTGCGCATTGGTTTACTGAATTGATGACGCGTTTGGACCGTGTGTACGAAGAACAGCAGCGCCGCGATCAGACATCGGTCCCCCGTCTTTCTCTTCATCATCTCGTTCAGCAGTACAGTCGCAGCCAGCGGCGCCTCTTTATCCTTGATTTCGAGGGCACATTGGTTAGCTGGGGCCCGGTTAACCAGATTATTCCAGTGAGCCCCCAGGTAAGTGTTCCATTTTGTGAGTCAGGTGCCCTATCGATTGCTAACAGGCGTTGATAGCGTACTCTTGATGTGCTCAATGATCTTCTTATTGATGAGCGTAACACAATCTATGTCATGTCGGGTCGTCGTCCCGAAGAGCTTGACCGCCTCTTCCGTCGTGTCCCCAACCTTGGTTTGATTGCTGAGAACGGTTGCTTCCTCAAAGACTGTGGCAGTTCCACATGGACCGAAATGGCCGACCCAGAGCAGATCCGTACCTGGAAAGAGCAAGTCAGGGGTATTCTGACATACTACCTTGAACGCACACCTGGCGCTGAAATCGAGGATCGCCGTTGCTCTTTGATCTTTCACTATAAATCGGCGGAGGATTACGAGTCAGCCATGAGGCAAGCCAATGACTGCGCCAGCCATATCAACGACGCCTGTGAGGAACAGCGCGTGCACGCGATTCCGCTGGATGGCTGCGTGCTGGTCGAGCCAATCGACTGGACCAAGAGCACTGCCGCGCAAAAGATCTTTGATGACCTGCGCACTAAGATGGGCCCCGATGAGCAACACGAGTCGCCGGTCGATTTCCTCATGGTAGTTGGCGATGGACGTGACGACGAGAAGGTATTCCGCTGGGCCAATACGCTAGGTAAGGAGGGCGTTGTCAAAGAGGTCGTCACGGTCACTCTCGGCACCAGGAATACCGAGGCCACGGCCACACTGACTCAGGGCGTTAGCGGTAAGTCATCCCAGCGTATGGTATGGTTCAGTTCCTTGAATGTTGCTGACCATCCTTCAGGCGTCCTGCTGGCCCTCCAGAAACTAGCAAGCATGGCGTAAGCATCCTTGCTGCATTGCTGTGTTTGCGTTTTGCTGCCTCTTGTTTTACTCCAGTATATTGCAGCAGAATACCGATGATGGTTGTGTAGGGCTGGCGTTCCGGTGCGCTTCCGCCGGAAGAGTTGGGTGCGCGTTGCACCCCCGAGAGAGTCTTCTCCCTGGGCCTAAGTCAAGGCTCCAACCTCGAAAGACTCAAAAAAAATACGATGATACCAGCAACAAATATATGAACAAGCCGTAGCTGGTTTCTTCCAGCTACCTTTTGATTTCTTCCCCCTCCCCCCCTTTACGGTTTTCATTATTTTGCAACTTCAACTTTTCTTTCTGATTTTTTCTGCTACGCGGTCCAAGGTCTCGGTTAGCAAACTCATGCTGTTGTTACTCTCCTCAATGTCAGTTCCAGCGTAGTTCGCAACCGTTTCCCATCCCCATTAGTTCGCGTGGCTCTTTGACTTCCTCTTTCGCATTTATTCTTCCTGTCCCTCTGCACGTCTCCCTCGTTACTTGGCCTTGTTCGCGCCATCCCGGCGATCGATCGGGCATCGACTGCTCTCCGCTTGCCTCAAGGGGAGGACCTGACCTTAATGTATTTGGGTCAAAAGTGTGCTACCCCGGCAAAAGTCAAGCTACAAGGTCGTTTGTAATCGCCGGCAAGTAATCATGATGATGGGACCAGGGAGTGGAAAACATAGAGCTGGGACGGATGGGTCAGATTGAAACTGGGCGTTGGGATGTAAATAGATTGGTTGCTTTTGCTCATGTATCCTCATGTACCCCTGGGGAAGGGTTGGGAGGAGTAACACTGGGACAATGTTCCCCAGCAAATGGGGCATGGGATCAATCATGTTCATATCACTGGCAGGGAACATATGGAGTTTAGACGGATGATCAATGGGCGGCACAACTTCGTCAAGTTGAAACTGGCTGAAACAAACAAACGAAAGTCACTCGTTAAGTCCTGACGTCAAAACATGCTGATGACATGTTGTGTGGATGGAAACTTGGTTGTGCCTTGTGCAAACTGCAAGATATGTATATGGTGTAACTGCCCGAGTGTTTAGCTCGCGCTTGGTCCTCTGGGATGACATCACCTCCGAAGTCGGACTGCGGGTAGGGTCCGTGCCAAATCAGGAACAGGCCAATGCCCCACGATCATCCAGCGATCTGGGGCCTGGTATGACGGAAGAGCTAGTCGTTCCGATCGGAGCAGCTTGTCAAGCGGGAATCCGGGGTACTCTTGCTGGAGGTATGATCGGACGGCAACCTGCGGTTGCAATTGTTATTGTGGACACTGTGATTTCACAACTTCCAGAACATCAGAATTGACAGGTCAAACAGTCGCGGGATCTTCCAGCTGTGCCTGCACACCAAGTCGAGAAAGGTATCAATATGGCGCCTTTCCCTCCACCCCCCGTCAATACCATTGACTGGTCAAACGTTGGCTTCAAGGTTCGCGAAGGTATGTGTGTTCTGTGTGCCTCGATAACCCTCGACCTCCACAGTTGCTCAATCAGGTTAATTGGCTGACCAACCTTACTTGTCGACATCACAGTCAATGGCCACATCGAGTCGCACTACTCTGTCAAGACGGGCAAATGGTCACCGCTCAAGTTCGTTGCTGACCCTTACATCCGTATCCATGGCATGGCTCCGGCCCTCAACTACGGCCAACAAGCCTACGAAGGCCTGAAGGCTTTCCGCCTGCCCAATGATTCGGGAATTGCCATCTTCCGCCCGGATCGTAACGCCGAGCGGATGCAGCGCAGCGCCGAATTTGTTAGCATCCCACCCGTGCCCACTGACCTCTTCCTCGATGCCGTTAAGGCGGCTGTTGCCCTCAATGCCGAGTATGTGCCACCGCATGAGACCGGCGCGGCCATGTACATCCGGCCACAGATCTATGGTTCATCGGCCCAGCTGGGTCTCAGCCCACCCGAAGAGTACACCTTCTGCGTGTTCGTCATCCCGACCGGCGTGTACCACGGCACGCATCCCGTCAAGTGCTTGATCCTGGACGAGTTTGACCGCGCGGCGCCCAACGGCACTGGCAGCGCCAAGGTTGGCGGTAACTATGCACCTGTGCTGCGGTGGAGCGAGAAAGCCCACAAGGAAGGCTTTGGCATCACCCTGCACCTGGATAGCAAGAAGCACGAGGAGGTCGATGAGTTCAGCACAAGTGGTTTTATAGGCGTTATTGTCGATGGCGAGGATGTGACGATGGTCGTGCCGGATAGCAAGGCTGTTATCGACAGCGTGACGAGCGATAGCATCCAGCAGATTGGGCGTAGCTTTGGGTGGAAGGTCGAGAAGCGGGCAGTAAGTGCTCCTAGTTCACTCCTGTTGCGGCACGTTCAGCAGCTAAGACCTTTGCACAGATTAAGTACTCCGAGCTTCCTAACTTCACTGAAGTCATGGCCGCGGGGACGGCTGCAGCGCTTGTGCCCATCCGCTCCATCACTCGACGCATTGCCCCCACTCTTCCTCAGGACCACCCACGTGTATCGGTTAAGGAGGGCGAGGAGACCATCACCTACATTCCCGATAATATTGAGGAGCCTGGCCCGCTGTGCACGAAGCTACTTGCCCAGCTCAAAGGCATCCAACTCGGCAAGCTGGAGGATTCCTTTGGCTGGCGTTTTGAGGTCACCGAGGAGGATGGCAAGCGCGTCCTCAACAACGGGAACATCTCTGCATAGGAGCTGTGCTTGACTGGATGGGGGACTGTCGTGCTGTTAGATGGCAGTGTTCGATGAACGGACGACAGGGCGAACACTCTTGCGCTGCGTTATCTAAGCCTAGCTGCCATGATACCTATTCTTGGGTGTCTTGTCTTGCATGGAACTCAAACAAAGGGGAAACAAGCAAAAATGGATTTTCAAAAGAAAGGGGTTGATGATCAGCATTGGATTCCTGTAATATGTGTTCTTCCTGTATACCTTGGTACGTAGTATCATGTGTCGAGATGGAGCCTACGCGTCGCAACCACCAATCTCCACGTGAAGACATTCGGAACTTCTGCGGGTGGAGCCATGTCATGTCCCAGGATCGTCGGCTGGGGTTCGACGGCGACGATCTGGTCCTTTAACAGCCCACGTAGTGTGGGGTCTCTTTTCCTTAGCCCACACTTCTCTCGGCTTTCCCCGCATGAGGTCCTGGTTGACATTATATTGATGATAGGACTCCAAGCACAAGAGCAGGTTACAGTGGTTACCCACAGTTCCCCGCTAAGGGTTCATCCTGATCACCGTTCGAGATGCCAAAACGGCCTACCCTCTATCATATCAATTCTTTTGACCCACTGTTCAAGTTCACAAAAACTAACATTACAGATTGTAAAAGTAGGATAGGTATTCTGTGATCAAAGACAGTCAGTCGTACCGATCTCCCAAACCTTGGTCATTGCGAGCACCACGACCATCACATTGTTTTCTCACCTCAAACCTTTCTCCCTCTCCAAGCCAGACCTCCCCGTCATCCAACCGAATCCCTAGCCTCCATCTGCCAAGTCCTGGCCACCAGTTCTCGAACCAACACCGCTCTCCTTCTAACATCTCCTCCTGTCTCATATCAACAATCACCAGCCTTGCACGTTTCGATCTCTCCCAGTAATTCCCCAACTTTACCCACTTCCCTTCTTGTTCGGTCCCCACCAACTCCCCGTGACTCCCCTTTCCTTGCGGTAACGGGGGTTGCACGAAAGTTGTGTTTAGCAAACTGAGCTTACTCAGGAATGCTGTTGACAGTCGGAACGGCGGAAGCCATCGAATCGGTTTGATGATGGTGCGAAAGAAAGGATGAACGGAGGGGAAAGGCTCCGCAGGGTCGTACTCAGGGTCGTCATCATAAGGAGATCTAGCGGGGGTTGACGTTGGATGGTGGTCGTGAGGGAAAACGATGATATGCGCTGTTGGTGGGTTCGATGTTGATTCTGACCAGTCGATACGGGCAAGGTGGGTTGGTAGGTTCCAGACTAGAGTTTATGATATGAGCGGTTGCCACAGGCGTCTCAAACAGGGATCATAAAGGGAGGAATTCTCATACTTTTGCGACCATTCCAGCACGCATATTTTTGGGTCACATACATGCGGGTGACACGGTAGTGGCTTTTCTTTGCTGGTCTCCCTTTCTTGCCTTCAACTTGGTATTCGAAGAGGCCTGGGGTGAATATCATCTCTTCATAAGGACCGACGGGGGTTTCATGGTACCGAATAAGTTGGATCATGCTAAGACCGCCCTTGGGGGAACCGGATTCCTTAGATGCAAAGCCAGATTGAAGCTCTAAAGGATGATATGCTTTTTCTGGAAAGTTCTTTGTTGTTGCGCGATCAGTACGAAACGGAATAATGATGATAGTTGCTTTGGTCTTCCATGGTGGTGGCGAGAGGGTGATGGGGCCAGTTGGAACCGTGTCCATGATGTTTTAGCAGATCTCCACGGGAGACGCTCTACACGCTGGGATTCCAGCAGGATAAATGCTTCTTACTCTCCTAATCTAACATCCGTTATCTGCACTCACGGTATTGCCCCGATGGACAGCGTCCCTGCCTTACCATGACATGGCAGCTGCCAAGGTGGTGTGATCGAGGTCTTGGGATCTCCCACATTACATGTCGTAAATCAAGCCAACTTCCGAGACTGTATCCAATCAAGATAACCCAAGTATGATTCGAGTAGCATTGAAGTCTGCATCCTGCGAATTCCGAGTCGTGCTGGCCATGGTTGTTGATCGCGAGGCTCAGAGGTCGGCAGGTACCCGCTAGGCTAAGTTTCCCACTGTTGTTACTTGCGTGGGGGGCACTATCCCACCAGAAAATGAGGAACGGAGTTGCCACTTTCAGACAATAAGCAGGCAGAATATAAACCGCGGGATGGCATTCCAACAAAGTGGTACCATTCAAGCTACTGTAGTGGCATTCATAGCGGGGTTTGCCCCGTCCAAACTTCAATACCAGATGCACGGCCAAATCTCCAGATGTCTCCTGCTGTGGGGTGAAACAAGGATATCATCATCACTGTCCAATATTCCACAATCGTCATTTGGCCTGTTAGATCTCTCTTTCGTTTCTGATATTATGTTGGAAACTACGGAAGGCTCGGAGGCAACCTGACCAGCATGTCCAAACTTTTAGAGATCGAAGGGATGACCGGTAGCACTTCCCCTCTCCATCTCTTGCCTAGTTGATGCAGCGTATGTCAGGACACCGCATGGAAAGCGCAACTCAATATATAGGAACATAAGAAAAATCCGAAACAGCAGCAGCGTCCTACTAACTGCTTCGCAACACCCGCTCCTCCAGGACGGAACCCAAGATTGGTTAGCTAGGTTGTTACGCAGCATCCCAGCTTTGATCAAGCAAGACACAAGAGACCAAGCCAAACTTGCTCCACGAACCGTGCATCTCAGGGTTATGTATTTCCATCTTCTCGGCCCTATCAGAATCGAGAGGGCATAACCAACACTTCGTACGCCAGGATATTGATTGGTTGCGGAGAAAAGCTGTAACAGCTGTCATGAGAGGTACAACATTTCAACCTGAGAGTTCTAGCCTCTCTGGACCACATCGTCAAGATGACTGCTTCAGCACTGAACGCGAGGGATCTGCGTCATTTCGTCGTGGCCGGGATTGGAATGCCGCGTTCCAGGCGACTTCATTCCTTTCGAGGCATCATGCTTGGCAACAGATGCTGCAAAGCTCAAGCCCAAACATTTGGAGAGTCTGAGAGCAGTCTTACTAGCCATTCTTCCCCTCGTTTGACACACGGGGCCGTCAGCAACTTGGCTCCAGCAAATGCTCTACTTAGAAGGGACGTGCTGGCTAGTGGTCCAGATGGACACGATTCTCGAGCCTTTGACCCTTGCAACAGCTCACCGCCCCAACGCTTCGAAGATCCAAGCATTTGGCTTCTACCACGCCCCCTGTGGCATGGGTTGGAATTGGAAACCCTTATGCGAACTTCCTGTCATGGAAATTTTGGTAATTATGACTTACATTCCTCCATCAGCGGTCAAACTCTAGCATCACTTAGCTCTGGTGATAGAGAAGAGAGCACCAGGCTGTCAATGCCAATTCCCAGTAGAACCGACAATCCTGGAAAAAGCTCCATTTATTTCCAACAGATAGGTGGGAGGCTACGCAGTCACCAGAGCATCCCAGGAACACCTGCTTCCTATGCGAGTTCGGCACATCCATCTCAACAGGAGCCACAGACTCCTTCTGATCGTTTCATGATTTCCAAGACCGGCTCTCACAGGGAACCCATCTACGTACAGCGGATAAATGCAAGAAAATATAGCTGGGACAAGTCCGAAGCTTGGAACGCAGATGTTATAGAGAAAATTGAAACCTCTTCCAGCCTCCACGAACATATGTCGAGCCTGGATTCCTCATCCAGTGACCCAGTACGACCTTACGGCCCATCTGGCCCTTCAGTAGTCAGCGCGGCTTGGACAAGAACTCTGACTCCAAGCACCTCTTCCAATGACTTTGGCCACATCTCCCAAAGGAAAGAGACAGGCGTCACAAGACTGCCACTTTGTCATAAAGAGATGTGGCGGTTGACTGAGTCACGCATATCAGCAACTCTGGCACAACAAGCAAGGCGCAGACATGTTGGCTTGGTTAAGCCCGTGCCACTTGACTCATCAATTTTAACTCCACCTGCTCACAGGACTCACTCCAAATATTACCCCGTCCCTGAGATCGACAATGAGCAGCTGGATGTCTTGAATTTTGATCTGAAATGTGACTCTGATTATGACCAAGAAATATCCCTCGAAAATAGCAAGACTGGTTGTCCCAGAGGAGGATATGCTAATGATAGTACTAATTCTGTTCTTCCTGGAGTTGACGATGACCCTGAAAGAGATTACGTTGTGTGTGCCATCTCGGAGAGCCGATCTTCAGATGTGATAGGATTGGCTGTTATCAACATCGCCATTGCTCGAGTTGATATCATCCGGATCGTCAATGATGACAGGTACCAGCGTCTGATCAACACTATATGGAGTATGCCAGCATTGCCCCAAACCTTCCTCATACTAAAAAAGATTATTGATGAGAACAGCAAGTCCTCTTTGGCATTTCGACTTAAACATGAGTTTCCTGATGCCGACTTGGTGCCCCTAGAAAGGGAATATTGGAATGAATCTGAGGGTCTTAGACTCATCAACCGGTTTGCCTGGAGAAAAGACATCAAAGCTATCCGTTCTGACCTAGAAAAAAACCTCCATGCATCTTGCGCCTTCGCAGGAGTCAGTTACACCCCGTTCTGTCAGCTAACACATGTAGTATGCTAACAAAATTAGGTCATGTCCTATGTTGAAGAAGCAACAGAATTCATTTTCCGAGAGAACTCCTTGCATATAAAGTGTAGTCAAGCTGCTGATACAATGGGACTTGACCGCTCAACAATAACTTCACTTGAGCTTCTTCAAAACATTCACAACAATAAAGGAAAGGGGACAACATTATTTAAACTGCTCAACAGCGCTTTGACTCCCCAGGGTCGTCAGCTCATTCGATCAACACTTCTGCAGCCTAGCACTAGCAAAGACATTATCACTTCCAGACACGAGGCTGTTGAGGAACTATCCAGAAATGAAAATTTATTCACAGAACTTAGAAAAAGCCTCAAAAAAGTTTTTCACATTGATGTCGAAAAGTCAATTCCATGGGTAGGTGACCTGAGGTCCTGTTCACTGCAATTACGTTCTGTTTAAATGGTGCTGACCCTAGCCTTTGCAAACAGGTCAGAATTAAAGGTGGTGTGGAACGACTCCCAATCCAGGATGGAGTGGCTATAGTTCAAGGCTACCACCAAATCTTGATCCCCAGTCACAAAGAGCTTCAAAGTGCAGAAAAGGACTTGAACCACATCCTGATGATCAAGGCATACCTTGCAGGAGTTCAAGCCATTCGAGAAACCCTTGAGGCATCTAACTGCACCAGCCAACTCTTGAACTTGGTGATGGAGAGGTGCTCATTAAAACGACATCTCCAATTATCACTCTGTTGAACAACACTATTGAGCCTGGCGCTGTCTACAGCAAAGCCCCTATCGATATCAGGAATAACCGGCTCTAGGCGATCAAGGTATGTTACACAATATTAGTCCGTGATGCATGGCCTAATCACAGCACTTGAGAACATTACTGATCAAAGCTTGTCAGCCCGAACCAAATGGTGTTCTGGAGCGAGCTCGCCAGTTGTACAAGGATCGCACGAACGAACTTCATGCATATGTAGATAATCTAAACTTTACATTTCAAGGTACGTCAAAAACATGCATTTCAAATACTGAACAGAACTCATCCTCAATCAGCACATCTTAACACGATACCTGAGCTTCGGCTGGGGAATGACAACCACTATTACCTTCGCTTCCAATGGACCGATGTGGAAAGGGAGCTCTCGAAAAACGCTAGAGCGAACGACAACTACTCTCAGTGGTAGCAATGCACCTTGGGAGGGGTAGAGATTGTAAACGGAATCTGCCGCAAACGCCATTTTGACTGCCAAACATTGGAGCTTATCCAGAAAAGCAGCCAGATCCAACGACAAGCTGATATTGTCACCGCTCATAGTGATAAGGCACATATAGAGCTGAAGCAAGCTTTGTTGGACTATTCAGAAACTCTTCTTGATATCAACGAAGCCATCGCAGTTGTTGACATGCTTTCCTCTTTTGCCTACCTGGCAACAACTCGAAACTATGTTCGGCCAATGATTGCAGATACATTGGTTCTCAAAGCCGCCAGACACCCCATGGCCGAAGTACGGAAGACTAGTTTTATTCTCAACGATGTCTGTTCCGGTAATCAAGATGCACGTTTCCAGGTCATCACTGGGGGGAACATGAGCGGAAAGAGCACCTTCATTAAAAGTATTGCTCTTATACAAATTCTCACACAAATCGGAAGCTTTGTTCCCGCACAATATGCCGCAGTACCGATATGTGACCGATTGTTTACTCGATTGTCGAAGAAGACAAGCCCGAAAACAACCTTGGGACATTTGCTATTGAGATGACTGAGATAAACGTGGTGTTGAGGTTTGTAAACTTGGAATCGCTCGTGTGATTCCAGCAGTTGCTGAGCAAAATTTACAGACAAGCTACAAAAAACAGCCTGGTGATCATTGACGAACTAGGCCGAGGGACTTCTACCAAGGGAGGACTCTCACTAGCCTTAGCAGTGTCCGAAAAGTTGATCAAAAAAGGATGCCGGGTCTTTTTTGCAACACATTTCATAGAAATTGGTAAGAGCAGACATTGGAAGCGTATACATTTGAGTAATAGTTGGCTGACAGTTATATGACAAGCTCGAATATTGAATGTCACATGCCCCGACCGCGTTCTCAATGTTCATGTGGTTGGGGAGAGCATTGACAAAGGAGATGTTCATCAGATTATTCTGCCCCATACTGTTGCTAGTGGGCCAGTCAAAAATGAAGATTATGGCCTCGACCTTGCTCGACGTTTCTTACCAGAGACAGTCATCAAAAATGCTGAGCAAGTGAACAGATTCCTTCACAACAGAAGCTGCAGGAAGGCACTCGGGCCGACTACAAAAGCTCAAAGACAAAACAAGCTGATCTTAACCCTTCCAGATCTCCTTCTCCAGGCCTTAAATTCTGTGATGGATGATTCAGCATTGACATCATACCTGAAAAAGCTGCAAACCGAGTTCACAATCAGGATGAACTTGGATGCGGAAGATGGGACCATGCAAAATTATGGCATGAACAGGCTCAGGCTCAATTACCAGCCCTGGAAAAGCCAAGTGATGAAGAGGTTCAACAATGGAAGAGAAAGTGTGATGAGGCAGAACGAAGGGTAATGCATGCTAAATTGGTCAAATCCCAAGATAAAAAGAGAACATTCCCGGGCAATATCGATTATGTGATGAACACCAAACAGGATTTCAAGCGATATAGAGTCTGGGACTCTTATGATATGGCAATCACATCTCGTCCAACCCCGGTTAACCGCTTATCTTTGATCGAGGAGTTGAGAAAGGTAACATATACGCCCACCGAGAAGGCCCAAACTCCACGCAGTCTGTCACCTACCACTGCTGGAAATTTGGAGACCCTGGCTCGAACTCCATTGGCTTTTTCTCATCTCACAAATAGCGAACGAAACTAGGGAATTGAGAGTGTTTCGTGTGACGGAAATGATTATAACTATGGAGATCCCAGTGCTCACGTCCAAGATGTTGCGGCAGAGGATGGTCTACCGTAATCGGTTGAGAATTACCCTGGCAATGTTTGACCTGTGACATGGGTTCATCAACATGAACGGGAATGCTGAGAAACAAGGCTTTTAGAAGTTTTCGAAGTCAGTTGTTGACGACATCTGCTAAAGACTTGCTTCAAGTTTTGACGCAGACCCAAATGTCATATTGAGATAAAGTTGAGAAAGCGGACACGCATGAGCTGTAAGAAATTTGAAACCTTTGCAGTTTATTTTGCCATCACTGCCACTGAACCAAGGATGCAAAGGTCGGTGTGGTAATCATCATATTACAGGTACCGGCATATCCCCAACATTATTAGCATTTGGCTTGTTGTCAACCAACGATCTACGAACCCAAAACTTCTCCAAACAATAACTATAGCCCCATTCAACGCCGACCGCCTCATGCAGACCCAACCTGGCTAAATCGCCTAAGCAACAAGCCTCCCCACTGTATATCCATCAATGGTAAACGAAAACGCGGATATCAATCATGACACAGTACCAATTTCATATAATATCCATGGAAAGTTCCACCATGAATCTTGCGAGACAACTGATTACTCTCTCCAAACATGGGTATCACCCAAGCTCACCGAACTAGAAGAATTGCTGCTCATGATACCACGCCTGAAACTTGTTCTATGGGGGCCTGCTGCAACAGAGAGTGAAGAGGGAGAACCTAGTCCAAACTGGACTGCATTGTCAAGATCATAACCCCGCAAGCCCAATGCGGGAGGGGGGGCGTCCTGCTCGTCGACATTGTTATTGTCATCACCTTCAGGAAGTAGAGCCGGTGGGGGCTCGGCATATATCCATGGCTGCTCCAGTCTGTCAATGAGAGGTTAGCGCTAGCCCAAACCAAAGCTGAGAAGTAGTAACGGGGAGAAACATACGGACTAACCAAGCTAGGATTTACAAATTTCGAGCCCCTCTCTCGGTCCTCATCAACGGTGCTGCCCCTCCTGACCAACTGCCCACTCCGCTCCAAAATGGGCATGCCTTCACTGCTACCACCGCTGGAAGAGTCGTCCGTCACAATAGTTACACCTTCCTCGCCCTCATTCTCTCTCTTCTTGATGCTCCGGAGTGAGATGAATTTCGTCAGCGGCTCCACCCGCCTCCTAAAACACCAGCCGTACCATAACGTCGCAACGAAGAGCGGCAAAACCAGCAGCGCAACTGTGAACGCCTTGCGCAAGGCCAAATAACCTGACATGGTAAGTTGGGTGACAACCAAGCCCAGCATTACGCGGTAGCAGATCATGGGCCAAGCCCCGCCCGTGGCATGTTGCGGCTGGTCCATCGCGTAGAGGAGCTGGTATTTATATGTGAAATGGCCAAGGGAGAAATAAGCGAGGCCTAATGCGAGAATGAGGTAGCCACCGGGTAGAGCGCTGTAGACGAGACAAAGGATAAAGACGAGAAGAGCGGTGGGCAGGGCCAAGCCGTAGTAAAACAGCGAGGGCTTGCCAAGGGCAGCAAAGTCTCGCGGAGTTTTTGCCATGAAGCGGTTGTAGGGATAAAGGGCAAGAGAGCCGAACTGCAGCAGACGGAAAGGGAAAAGACCGAGGCCCTGGAGCATGATAAAGTTTGTATAAAATACCGAGAGCTTTTCAATCTTACGGGCCAGAGTATAAGCAATGTAAGTTGTATCTTTGAGAGAGTTGCGGAGAACGTCGAAGATAGAAGTGACAGCGCCAAAAACAGTGAAGATCAAGAAGATATTGAAGAAGGTAAAGAAGAAGTTCTTGCTGATGACCGAGAGCGCGATATCGCCTTGTGAGAGCATTCCTTGTTTGTAGGAGAGGAACTCGTAAAAATATGGGACAGCAACGTTGAGTAAAGACACGACTGCTGTTGGCAGGCCTGTTTGGACGAGTGTTCGAGCAAGCTCATGATCTTTAAGCCATTGAGCAAATGATGGGAAAACAGTGTTAATGGTGCAGATGCTTAGCGCCGAGGCGAGGAAGGCCACAGGAACCAACCAAACCACAGAGAGCACAGCAACAAAAATAGTGACCGCCCAAGATCGAGTTATGCGACTCAAACGGGACGAGTATGTGTTTCTCCAAACGACATCCGATGGCGCTGGAGCTGGCTTAGTCAGCAAACGGTCTGGATGGGGGTCAATGAGAGCCTGGATAGCCATCTGGCATGCAGCGACAGAGTCCATAGTCACAAAAGCCAGATCAGCTGGCTTATATGTTTTCTTGCGTGCAGCCAGGATCTTGTCATCCAACTGGCGTAGCTTCTCGCTGTAGTAGTCGATGGCATCAATTGTGCGAAACTGAAGCCCCAAGAAGCCATACCAGAAGCGAGCTTTGGGACGTGTTTCTCCGGTACGATTTAATTCCGGACTTCGATGTTCAAGCAGGCGATCACCTTCTCCAGCCTCCTCATCGAGGTAGTGCTGGGGTCTTCTCTCGTAGTGGTGACGTTGGGCAGTGTTTGATGGCTGTCGGTTCAGATACATGCTCCATGCCTGCTCAAGTTTTGCGAGTACCAATCGCCTTTCCTCTACCAGCTTATCAAGAACTCTCCAATCGCGACAAAGAGTGACACTTTCGACTTTCCCGATTTCGAGCTTTTCAATCAGCTCCTTGATGGCCTCCTCGGACCTCAAATTATGCGGAATGCCGGAGAGTCGAAAGGTACGGTCTGTGATGGTGGACTGAGTGCCCAGGTAATTTTGGCGTACCCTGATCACCTTCAGGGTCTCCTTATCCGTGAAGTACAGAGTGAGACCCGTAAAAAGGTAGGTAAACACGAGATATGACCACAAGTACCCCAACTTAGGGTCGAAGCTGATATCAGGGTCCTCATCTGGAGGAGTTGGGTCGTCCAAGGCGGACAAGCCATAACTCTGGTGCTGGGGGAACAAGAACAAAGGGGCTGAGTCGGTAGTTGGGTGTTCGACGAAGCGGCGATTGATGGGTTCGAGAACAACAGCGGCGAAGAAAAACATGACCGCAAATAAACGCATAGCCATCTTGAAGAAGGCAAGGAAAACATATGCGTCAAGCCCAGCTGAGGCTAGCAGCTGCTGGTCGGTAATCCTGTACAAGGCAGGGACCCATCCGAAGAAGCTGTCGGGCAGGGTAGGCAAGCCGATGCGGGGATCGGATTGTCGCTTTCGCGCTGCATACAACGATTTCCATCGAGGCCGCAGCATCTGCAGCAAGGAGGTGGATGGTCAGCATCAGCAACCGAAAACCGTGTGGCCTAAGCCGAACAGGGCCCAATCCAAGACATACACAGAAGGCTAGAAAAGCGGACAAGCCCAGGGCCAGAGAGATGACGAGCTGGACCCAGGTGTCTTTTTCCCCGGGTCCAACCCATTGGTCCGCAGGGCACTTATCCTTGTCGGGTTGATCGGGGTCATCGAGTATGTTCATCATTATCACCTTTGACACAAGATGCCTCTGGGCGAGCGGTGATGGACCGGTGTTGTCGACATGTGTTGTCACTGCTGTGGGTATCCGGTAACCTGCATGTCGGTTGTTGGACACTCCCCGGGAAGCTTGGAAACGAGTGGCTGCTCGTTTGTCTGGTGGAGCCAGCTTCCCCAGTGACGTCGTCTGAGCGGAGAACGCCACCTGTGGCACATGGCTACCAAGGATAAGCCACAGCCTTATCCGCCTGTGCTTGGTAGGCCCAGCATCCTGATATCAGTCTGGCATGCTGCCAGAGCAATGACCTAGCCACCGTATTTTTTGACAATTCTGTGTCATCTTGGAAATTTTTAGTATCTGTGTTCGTCTTCAATCCAAATATACACAAAATTTCAAAGATATTTCCTGCACATGCCCTTCATCCCTGGTGGTGGACCGCTGCAGCCTGTAACTTCAAGTCCTACATCTTGCCAGTGACATGGAGCTGACCGGTGGTAAGATAAGACAGTTAAGGAATGATAAAACAGATCCTTGACAGCAAACGCCAAGTCGCTGCAGCAACTTACAGCTCCGGCTCCCCACGAATGCTTTCACATAAGTGGAGATTGCTGCTTCCAGCCATCGCTCTCCAAGTACAGATTGTAAAGTTATATAGCGTGGGGCGTTAACTTCGCTAAATAACTTATCTCTACTTCATGAACTATCTCACCGACAATCCAGGACCTGCGATCACTAAACACCAGGATTGGAATTTTCGCAGTTCGCACTCCCCCACACATGTCGCCATTAACACAGTACCGGGTACGGTACCCAAACGCTGAACGCAAGCCTCCGTACCTGCCCACTGCCAATCGGGCTGGCACCGCCTTGTTATATCTACTGCATGCCCATCTTGACATCAGCTCTTGATCATACTGGGGGGCTCATTCCAAGTTTCTTCTTCCCTAAGCGTCGCTGTAGCCTTCAGGCCATATTCCCACTGTTCAGAAAAGACCATTCCCTGCGCTAGATCCGGTGAAAGTTTCCTCACTGCGGACGCTGAGTCTTTGCTCCCTCAACTCCGCAGTCAATGCTTGATGCACGTATCGCAAACATCGCCAGGGTAATCAACACCGCTACCACAGTAACTGTTGAGATGTCAGTTTACATCTCTGACGGTTAAAAACATTCTGCTGATAGTCAGAGTCCCATAAATCAGGTCAAAGGATCTTACTAAATGTTACAGGCACAAAAATATTGCCCATTGCTGTCGTCAGCTGTGGTCCAGGTCATATTGCTGGGTGATTCTGTCGTTTTTGGCGATGAGTCGCCCTTCGTAATTAAAGTACTGATGTTGTTCAGTGAATGACGGGGCGTGTCTATGGCTCAATATCACAGATGAGCACATGTAGTACAGCCGTGGGCAATTTGAGAGTCGTTATTTCGCAGATTCTCCAAACAGACAAGTCCGCTTTATGCTCGGGAGTTTACGATATAAACCTACCGTTGAGTAGGTACTTAGTCAAGTGTGGTTTCGATGTGCGGCCTCAGCTCCCGGAGTTAGTGGTCTTAAAACAGGAGAAACAAACGAAGCGACTGTGAGCTGAAGGATGCGAAAGATTTAGGACTAATCCTCTGGCCGTAGCCCTGCTGTCGGGGGTGTTTATGGCTTAGGCTGTGGAAGTAACCATGAATTCACAGAGAATAATAGTCTTCGAAGGTTTGGAATTCGATTGACAGCCTTGCACTTGGATGTACCGGCGGGGCGTGCTTAAGTTTTCCCTTGACCCAAACATGTCTCCAGATTGCCCCTTTTTATAACTCCCACCAGTGACAATTGAAGAGCCTCATTATGATAGAGCTTGCATATCCAAAAATTCCAGTTCGTAATGTCTTCCAGCTCTGGGATTGGCTGGCTACTAAAGATATGAAGGCTCATCTTACCGAGGAACCAGTGAAGAATACCTATTCTCTAAACATAGCGGACTACGCCGATTGAATTTATGGATTTCCTTTTTTTTAGAAGTAATGCTTTATCCTAATGTCTGTCTCCATTTATTACCAGTGAAGATTATATGTACGCACAGGGATACGCATATCTTAACTCTATTTAACTTTAATGAACCGACGGAGGCCACGTCTGTTGAGCATCCTAAGGTTCATCATCTTGGACCTCTCAGCCTCCTAAGAAACTAGAACAAACAACAATACACCCAAATATCCAATCCACGAATGACAGTATATTGCAGAAGGTTCTTGAGTCGATAAAAGGCCGTTTCTCGATCAAGGCTTTGCAAATGCTGACTTGGATGTCCAGGCAATGCTGGGTGCCTAATAAGGGTCCGCAGACCCCTTGTTTTGTCATCTCACACTAATGTTGTGTAACGTCTCGCCGGTAATGAGCTGGCATGGAAATGCCCTGAATTCTGTGTTTTCTAAAGTATGTCAAAAAGCGGCCTTAACGCCGAACATGGGACTTGTGGCGGCCCGGACCACGTCGAAGCTTTATGCAAGGCTTCTGTTCTGAACCTTACGACAGTAATGAAACTCTGAACTTTCATGAATATCGGCAGCAGCTGATCTTTGGGGAGTTATCCATGACCATAATCAGAATGTAACACAGTTTGCGGCGGGACGCCAGAACGCTGTGTTGTTATACGAGCATGATCCAAATGGCAAAACACAGTGCAAGTTGTAGGGCATGATCCTCTCTTTAGATCAGCATAGCATAGCCACACGTGTATACTTTCGCACGAAGCCACCTTGGTATCCAGATTCTACCACCAAGTTCTGTTCTGGTCACTATACTCCACAGGCAAGACTCTTTAAGTCTTGGTTATTGGCTTTTTTTTCAGTCCAGCGTACAGGTAAAAGATCATACATTGTCTGTTAGGCATTCATCTCTCTCTTAGCCTTGGGAGGTGTCAGAGAGTCAAGCTCTAGTGACCTGGGTGAATGAGACAACTGCAACAAGCGAGATATATTCCAGTGAACAATATTGAAAAGTTCCTTAGTTGGATATAAAACTAGTTTCGACTTATTTACACCTTGTTTTTCTATCTAGCCTTGAGGTGCAGCGTTGATGCTATGCCATCAGTGGGATCGATCATCATGGGAGTAACGCTGACCAGAAGGCCACATGACAGAGGAACCAAAAGAAGATCCAACGACATGTATCGTAAAAGTACATGGTTACCTTAAAAGTTCCCCGAGGCATGTCACCTTTGTGTTTGACCATGATGCAACCAGTGAAGTCCCATTCGTTCTCTGGAGAATTAGCTAGAGAGGTTTTGTGAACCGCTCTCGAACCCAACTGCGAGAACATCGTCATTTTTCTGACTTAACGACAATAATTCACAAGATAAAATCCGTAGTACTGTTCATGACATTGAGTGGACCATGTACACGCGGTGCTCCAGGGAGGAAGCAGGACATGCCCGTTCGGCCGTTCGGCTGAAGCAACGGCTAGAAACCAACAGCCCGCATCACCCGACTTTCCTTCCGACCCGAGCCGACTCACTGCAGTGTAAACACAGCAGCATCAATTAGACAAGTTGGAAAATCTGAGACTAAGCCGTTGACATGCAGCGGTATCGGCAGTATCTACGGTTGACACGGACTTCGGCATAATCCAACAGGATACTGCATGATACTTACAGATCTTTGACACATCAATGCTACAATGACGGTGCAGTATCCATTCCCTCGGTCCCGTGGCCGCCTGATTGGAGAAATGGGATGGTACCGTCAGATGGCCAAGCGGAACCCAGAGTGATAACAAGGACAAGAACAGGGAGTGAAGCCAAGGGTCTAACACTGGGAAAGATAGCGATCCTTCATACATATCATGACTAAAATCGACTGAAACCATGTAAATGGGCAGTTTCTAACAACACTGGTCGTTGACAAACAAAGACTAGCAGAAACATTACATCTATATATTCACGCTCAGAACACACAAAAGTCGACTCTGTATCCCGTGAAATAATCACAAACAACCGTCCTTTCCCCGAGCAAACGAAACCTATGAATCACAGGTCCAGATACCATAGAAGCCAGAAAGGGGAGCCATCAATGACAAATGTCTGACAGTCTTTGTCATGTGTGTTCTGACTAGTGGCCTTGAATGAGGGTGGGTTCATGACCCTAACTTCGCGGTAGAAGACAGCAAAAACTATCAGGGAATTGGTGAGATCAAACCGTGTACAAGAAATCCGGTCGCATATCTCCCAGCCTTGCAATTTCTTTGTCAGTCAAACCCACAATCCAGTGGTTGCGTTCTCCCCTGCGTCTCTTTGCATTCTCTCGCCGCAATAACATCGACATGAGAACAGAGCCTCCAAAGAGAAAGAAGAACAAATAAGCCATGACGACGCCATGACCTTCGAGGTAACGTGGCTTGTTGAAGTAGATGTTGCTGCTGACCACACCGTTGAGATTTCCCCAGCCAATGACGAAGCCCAACACCACGCCGCGCTTGTATACGCCTTCGACATTATTGGCCACCCAGCTGATTGTGTTGGCGATACATGGATAAATTCCTAGGGCAGCAAGAAAGGTACCTGCATACTGAACCGCAGGATCCTCGGACGCAAGCAACATTGCAAATCCAGCCACGCCGAAAAGTGATATGCAAATATTGCACAGTCCTCTGGCTCTGGTTCGATCCGCAAGTAGACCAATGGCGACAGTAAATACTGTCGCCACAGCATAAGGGGGGACCGACATAAGCTGGGACCGGATCACACTAGTGTTCCAGCCCAGATTGGCGATAATGCTTGGGAGGAACAAAGAGAAGGCGTACAGGGGCATATCACATCCCATGTATATAAGCATACCCAGCCACATCTTCCAATCGCGAATAGCGGCCCAGAAGTAGCTCATCTGAAATGACTCGTGATCAGCCGAGGACTGCTGATCGAGCTTGAGTCGGCGGATGACTCGGGCACGGTCGTCGTCGGATAGGAACTTTGCCTTGTCTGGGAAGTCGTGCACTAGCCAGAAAGAGGCTACTCCGAGAACGATAGTGAGAAGACCTTCCAGAATGAAGATCCATCCCCACCCAGCGATGTCGCCGAGTCCATCCATCTTTTCGATGGCGGCTGCCAGAAGACCACCGAAAGACCCTGAGAGCGCTGCAGCCGAAAAAAAGACAGCCGCTCTCACCCCAAGCTCGGAACGCTTGTACCAACAGGATAGGTAATAGTTGACTCCCGGAAAGAGCCCAGCCTCAGTGACACCTAAGAACCAGCGGGCCGCCATCAGGCCTGACCAGTTGTGAACAAAACCCATCCCAGTCATGGAAGCACCCCACGCAATCCTAGAGACATTGTCAGCCTTTTTAAGCCAAATTATTGGTTGTCTGAAGTTTCGCTCGTACATGATTATAGGGATAAAAACTGAGGGCCTCATTCTTTTGAGCATGACGTTTGTCAAGGGCTCAAAAACGGAATAAGAGACAAAAAAGATCGTCAAAGTGGCGTTGTAGTCAGCAGTTGACATTCCAATGTCATCGCTGAGGCCGGCGATCTTGGCATTTCCAATGCTGCTGCGGTCGAGAAAGGCTATAAGGTAGAGAACACAGAGCTGGAGTTATATGTTAGCGCATCGAGTTGTGGCGACCCTTAAGGGAAGGGACTTCAACCCGGGTTTTGTGGGTTCTTACCCATGGAATTAGGATCCAATCGAGTTTTCTCACTAAGCGGCGATCCTAAATGTGTCAACAAACGTCAACCATGAACAGTGTCGGATTCTTTTACAAATGCTCGCAAAGCAGGAATGACACATACCATTTCGACCTTTTCTTCCGGTGAAAGGTGAGCATCGGGGTCCGGAGGAAGGTCCACAATACTCCCTTCATGACTCTGAATGCCATCGATTGACTTCTTCTGGCTATCTGTACTCATGTTTTCAAGCTCAAAGTCCAAGCTTGTGGCTGGGGAGGTCAACGGGGCTGTTGTTGTGCGGGGAGGTGGAAGTCAGCTTGAGTTCAACCAGAGTTTGTGCAGCTGTTATAAGCACCATCAAAGAAAATAATCGGATGATGAAGGCAAGGGTTTTTTGCTGGTTTTTTGGTATTTTCTATGCTAGCGAAGAGCAGTTGAAATGAAAGCTGCAGGGAATGCATAAGCCTTCGAAATCCAGGGCATATCTTGGTTATGAAAGTTCGGATTTGCAGTCTATCGGTCAGACGCGACCAGACGCGAGGCAGTTACCTACCCATTGTGCTTTCTTGGTTGTTCACCCTCTAAACTTCAAGCACTCGAGTGTGGTGAGTTGGAAGGAGTAACCCGCTTCCTCGCTGCTGTCCAAGGCCCGAGGCACAAAGATTGGACCGAATGAAAGCAGGAATGTCCACTTGTCCGCTTAGCGGCCCTTGGACTGATGTTTCCTTCCTGTTCTATGCACAATGCAGGGACCGAGCCCTGGACCCTTAGGCCCTCAGTGGACTGTGGACCAAAGACAGCTTGACGAAGAAGTGCGATCGTAGCCCCAAAAGGTCCCTGCGTGAACCTGGGATGTACTCTGGAAGCACAGTAAGGTCTACTGTCGGAATCAGTCTGCAAACTGCACGTCCGCAGTGATGTTGGAAGCTCCGATGGATGAAGAAACTAGGAGATGAGCCACAAGGGAAAAGTGCTATTGTGGAAGTGATCGTCACCCGACATGTAAGGAGATGGTGGCGTTGACATTAAGGCAGCTCAGTAGACTGTCCCGACGCGAACGTTGTCGTTGTGGAAGGTGAACAAGCAATCGCAGGGCGGGGGAATAGATGCGCAGTAAGCTAACCTTGCTGGGGCAGGGTATTAAGTATGACGCTGCAGCACACATAGCATGAGCACTCTGTATCACCTTCTAGTGCAGCTCATGTTGTCTCTCCTGGGGACGCCACTGAGGCAGGGATCATGCAAACATCGTGCACGCTATGGGGCATCCGGAAATGATAGACAGTGGATAGTTGCTTCAAATATTAAGAGCCACGAAAGAATGACACCTCGAGGCCCAAGGATAGGAGAGGCAGCCCTTTCTCCACCACATGTCAAGTGTGTGTAGCATTCGGCAGGATTTGGGACTCCTAGGGTTCTTCAGGGCTGGTGTGGCAATCCAGGCACATTGTACCCTTCCAACTTCTAGCTAGGTTAGAGGATCTTCAAAGTTCCTGGATCAGGGGCAAGCACAGAGACCACGGATGGTTGCCCCTAGGCTTTAGTTGTGCTATGCTCAGCCGCAGCATTGTCTCAAGTCTCTTGCAAACATTGAGGAACAAATGTTCAGGTCACTATTGTCGAGTCTCCCAGTGACAACCCCTAGACTTGGGTCATGGCCAATGTGTGACAGTTTTCGAGCGTAGACCAGGCGCTCTGACCACAGAAGTTCCTGAAGTTGTGGTTAAAAAGAGAAAAACAAGAAGGACAATCTTAGACATCTGGGGCTGTCGAACTATTTTGGTTCCACAGACGGAAAAGTGACCATCGGGGCATGCGGGCATATGTGGAGGATAAGGTGTGGCAGAACGTTTTCCACACACCATAGATCTTGACCTCAACAAGCAAATCCACTGGAATCCTTCTCGAGATAGATCTCGGCGGAATAAGTAGAGACTACAGACTCGACCGGCCGCTCTGCTGGTTTCACAAATCTGTCGATGACTATGCCCAATGCAGGGAAACCCGACGGTGCGAAGAATCCATGGCAGCCAACATGCAGCAGGTATGAGTTATTCACATGGACGTGAGGGGAACTGATGCCTTTCCTGGACTTGATGCGGTTAGCCGAACACATGGATTAAAAGGTCTGCAGTTTGGATTGGATGCAAGGTTCAGGCCTCACAGGTTGTCTCCCAGAAATTAAGTATGAGTGCAGCTGATACCAACGTCCTCGTTCCGGAACAGCTTGAAACAGCGACAAGAGACAGAGACCCTGTTGGTTCACTTAGGGTCAAGCTGGAGGGGATTGCTTCTGGAGCTCTTCTGCACAGAGTCGATCATCCGCCCTACTTAAGCCTATCCGGGTTTGGCGTCCGCGAGCCAAGAAATCGCTCAGATCGCGGATCGTCGATCACAGTAGTCCCGTCCCCGCAGCTGAGCAACAGCTGACCAACAAGATTGGTATAACTCCGTCATTTGTGGATCCCTTAGACATCCGGCTCATACTTGGACAGCAGAGGAGAGGGGAACTTTGTCCTTTGTATCCTTAGATCTGAACATCGGGTTTGGTTTGTCGTCATCTATAGGCAATAAATCAAGCAAATACCTCAGGTAGGTATTACCCACCTTGGGTACATTGCTCCCAGGTAAGCTTTGTGTTAGTGTAAGTTCCTGCCTTCGTTGACCCCTCAGATCATCCGCAATCCACACTCTGCACTTCGGACGCCAAGCCCGATATGCCCCCTGTCAAACGCTTGGGTAAGCTGAGTGGGTCAAGATCACCAATGACAACCTGAGATGCGCAAGTAGTAGTATGTACACTGTATAGTTGGGAAACCCTGTTCTCAGCCCAACGGGTCTCTGGTTCCGAAAGGCATGGCCAAAGTCCATGCTACACGTCATCTCAAGTATTGTCGCCAACATGACATTCCCGCTTGCTAAGAAAGTCTGTATCGTCGGTGAGTTATTCTTGTTGTCAAGCCTCTGAGTGTCGACTCTTCTCCACCATACTAGACGGCTGGATAGCTGACTGCTTGTTGTATTGCTCATTATGAGCTGACTCGTGATAATTATAGGCGCCGGACCCTCGGGTCTCGTGGCTGCGAAATCACTTCTACACGATGTACCCAGGGGAACCTTCGAGGTTACCATTTTCGAAGCCAAAAATCGCATTGGTGGTATTTGGCCATCAGACAGAAATGACACTGATGGCCTGGTGCATCCGCTAATGGCTGCGAACCAAAGCAAGCACACAGTTCAATTCAGTGATCTTGCTTGGCCAGCTGACAGCCCTGAAATACCTCGCGCATGGCATATTGGTCAGTATCTCCGCCGTTATTTCAACAGATATTGCACCAATGTCAATCTTCATCTTGGCTTCAAAGTCGAGAGCGCACAACCGGTAACTATTGGAGCTTTGGATCACAATGGGTCCTCCCAGCTGTCGGGTTGGCGGATCCAAGCTCGATCCTCCGAGGGAGAGGTCAAAGAAGAGACCTTCGACTTTCTAATTGTGGCTTCTGGCTACTTCAGCAAGCCAGCTATACCAGAATTCCGTCACGAGAAGCCTGACACCAACGTCCCAATGATTCATAGCAGTCAGTTCAGCGATCTCCAGAGACTCTTCGACAAAAAGAGCCCTCTGGGAGGTAAGATCCTCGTCGTTGGTGGTCAAATGTCCGGGGTTGAGATTGCGAGCACGATTGCTATCCAGCTTTCATCTGCCATGCATTCTCCATCTGCGAACACAAGCCAGGCTGCGGTCAACAACCCCAGAGGATATGCAGTTTGCCACCTTATCCAGAAGCCTCTCTGGATCCTTCCGTCTTATATTTCTCCGAAGGTGAGGTGGAAATGCTGGTGAAGCTTTATGTTGGTTACGGATGCTAATGTTTCGCAGCCAGATGAGCATGCACCTCGGTTCCTTCCTCTTGACCTGGTGTCCTTTAATCTTTCCAGGAGACCACAGCCCCTGACAAATACTCAGGGCCACATCTCCGAGGACTTGGCAAGAGACTTCCATAGGAAGTATCAAACTTCACTTGGTACTGACCAGTCGGAATTTTGTCCAAAACTCACTATTACAGCTTCAGACACAACCAATCCTCCATTGATTGCGATCAGTGACTACTACCTGGACCTGGTCCGTTCCGGTCTCATCACGGTCTGTTCTGGAAAATTGGAGGCACTTTCTGGCTCTCAAGCAATCATTTCTCCTTCTGGTGAGCACATTGATGACATTGCAGCCGTTGTGTTTGCCACAGGATTCGAGGCCTGGCCTTCGCTTTCTTTCCTAGCTCCCCTAGTCCTGGAGGTTCTGTCAGTTCGACCCTCTGACTTGTACAACACTGTTGCACTCGGATTCCACGGTACCTATCACCCTGAAATACCAAATCTCGGCTTCGTTGGCTTCTACAGGGGTCCCTATTGGGGGATTATGGAGATGCAGGCACGGTTTCTTTCCAGTCTCTGGGCCTCGGGTGGTCCGTCGTCGCCCCGACTACCCCAATCACTTAAAGACGCCTTAAACAACGATACGTCGCTTGATCGAACTATACGCCTTCGATCTGATTCTCGGTCCTCGCAATTTCCAATGGGCGATTATGTTTGGTTAATGGAGCAATTCGCCTCAGCGCTCGGGATCAACCGTCAGCCGATGCACAGGATCTCAAGCCTGTCATCAGATCACGATGACATGGATATTCTAACACCAGCAAGATACCCTTCTAAATCACTGAGCGAGGTACAGCAGGCAGAGGTGTCAGAGTCACTCCGACAAACGCGAACAGTTGTTCTGGCTGGCATATCATCTGCAAAATTCGTGGCCCGCGCTGTTTTCCGCTCTCTCCTCGGAGAATGGAAAGTGGAGCGTGATATCCGCAGCCGAAGTCCTAACTACCCTGCCGGTTACTTTACTGGGACCGCCAAATTTCTATTGCGTCAAGGGACTCGTGAAGGTCACGAGGTTGAATTTGACGCTCTTATCCAAGATGGCTATCCAAGTTTGGAATACCTCTATGTTGAAGAAGGGGTATTCAAGGCTGAGAATGGCTTGGAGTTTCCAGCGAATCGCCGTTATGTGTGGCGCTATAATGAAAAGACGGATAAGCTTTCCATCTGGCATATACGAGCAAACGATCGTGAGCGACTAACTGTTGAGAATCTCTTCCATGAGATCGAATTCACTATTGCTCAAGACAGTCGAGGCTCTCCTGGCTGGGCAGGTAGAGGAAGCCATTTGTGCGGCTGTGACTTTTACAAAAGTTACTATCTGTTTAACTTCAAGGCTGTCAACCTGGTCCACTGGAAATGGATGCATGTTGTCAAGGGCCCTAAGAAGGACTACACTCTTGATGCGAAATTCATCAGGTGAGAGGAGTTGGTAGTCCTCTAAGTACTGAAGCTGCAGTGGACGATCGACTAGTCTCAATGACTGCTTAAAAACTTCTTGCTTTCAATCATATCACATGCTCGCAAAACTGCGCTTGTCAGAGACATAAGTAGTACATATTCAACTGGAATTATAGTACCCCCACTTTACATCTTCGGGGTGCTGGTGTTGGGTATGGTGGGAGGGACGTAATGAGTGCAACTGACAGCGAAGGTCTCGGAAACAAGCAACCAGGATATTGCAGTGGTGCTTTAGCAGGATGAAACCTCCCTCAGAAACAGAAAAAAAACTTGCATGTTAAACTGTAGGTTGTATGGCTCACACCACTCCACGATATTCAACACAGTCCCAGGGGCTTGGCACACAGGATCCCAATGTTCGTGCTCTCCTACTGAAGTATCTGATGAAGACCTGAACAAAACTCTCCTCTACCGTTCAAGTATGGCTGGTAACACAAGTCTCTAAGCAGTTTTACCCTTGTTCGTTTGTTAGCGTGGTACCATTTTCCAAGTCACATCCCCTTTTTGGCAGGTAGCTTGAAGCTCTCACATTTCGAGCCCATCATCATTGATTGTGAGTATCCCGGACATTTTTAGAGGCAAACTTGATTGGGAGGAATTTCGCGCTGTCAGAGAAGAGATCCGGCAGCTGCATCTGCGATCTTCGAGCCTTCTCAACAGTCGCCGACCTTCGGCTGCTAGCAGTCTGAATCAGCAACCAAAACCTTGCTGTGGCTTGCATCAAGTACCACTTTAACGAACCAACAAGGTTAAAGCTATATGTACAAGAGCAGTGCACGAAAGTAAACAGAGTCAATGTCCTGCGGTCACTGATTAGTTAGAGAAGTGGGCGAATATCTTCGCGTGTCAATGATATTTAGGCTTTAGAATCTCTTGAGTGACAACTGAGGTATATGCTTCAAAATCGGCCGGCTATTTTGAGAAACGTCACACATACTGCGTGTCGAGGGAGTAAGATATTAGCAAGGCAAGCTTCGATCACACTTTCGAAATCACACATCCCTGGATTAGGTGGGACTTTGTCGAAAAATGTACTCCCCCTCCCCTCCCCTCTTCTCTCTCTCTCTTCTCTTTCTCATCCCTGATCCCTGGGCTCTACCCTTGCTCATGGGCGGTTAACTGCACCGTCTGCATTATGATAATGTGCAAATGCTCGGAGGCGATTCCGTCTTGACATGACGTCCTAGAAGTTATACAAGCAAGTATTAGTCCAAGAGAACTAAAAGATATGGAGTTGCAAGTCGCACTAAAATGTGTGTCATCCCGTGGAAGGTACAACCAGTCCAATAATACCAAAGAGCCAGAGAGGGGGATCTTGACTTCCTTGTTACACCTCAAGCATATATGGCCAATGAAAAGAAACTGATGTGGATATTTTTGCAGATCAATGCGCAAGCAGCCGTTAAGCTCAGATAGGGCTAGCCTACAATTTAAGCCTTTCTTTCATGTATCGAGTTTCTTGTCAAGGAACGCAATTGCTGTCTTCGTTCGGGGTTTTATCAACTAGGGTGTTATAGACCTTTTGATAGGAGCTCCGTCAACCGCCTTCTACTCGAATTATTCGGCTAAACATGATGCAAAGTATTCGGGCACCGGTGTCGGAATGGTAACACATGCACCAGCGTACGCTTGCCGTAAGCGCAAAAAATACATGGACAGCTGCATGTCATGGAGCCGGGGTTTGCACGGCGATGTTGGCAGCGACAAAATCTGGGGGTAGATTTAGTGTACAGTTGAGGATTTGTTGTCTTCATGCTCAGTGACAGCGCCTGCCTACTGAGGCCGAGACCTTTCTGTGGCGCATGCGGCCCGAAAATCGTGTTGGATCCGATTTCTGCTTTATTTGCGGGAGTCGCCACACAGCTAGAAAGCAGACCCTACATAGTGTAAGCAATCCACATGATGGTCGTGGTTGGCTAGCAGAGACCTGAAAGACTTGTTTGTTTTCAGCAAGTCCTGATGCATCCTTCGCTCGTGGCTAGCAGTGCTTGGAACTCTCTCGCCGAGCCAGGCACAAGGCAAACGGGTACACAAATAGTCTACTTTTTTCTCCATAATCAATGATGACTGTGCTATAACCAGTAGCAGAAAGATCACATGCATGTATCTTACAGAAATGCAGACTGAACTGCGAAAGTGAGTTGGGCTTCAAGAAGTTCTATACCTTCAGAACCAAGTTGCGGGCTTGGGATAGTTGCAGAATATCGATACAACGACACAGTCAGCTGCTAAAGCATCCCCCTTCGACATGGTCTAGCCCTAGATCATGTCCCGCTTTCCGGACACAGTCTGATGTTAAGCTGCACATCCGCGACAGACAGTCTGTTGTGACCATATTGGCGTCCAATCAACATGACAAACGGTCTCATCAAGTACCACATACCCCCAAATGGCGTTCATCCGCTGGCGGTGCAAAAGGTAGCCAGGGGCAAGCAAGCTGCCGCTTCGATTTGAACAGCGCAGACACAAATCTCACAAACTCCCTTGTCTGGCCTGCTCAAAGATTGGTGTTGCCTTACACCTAACAAGGGGCAAAAGTCACGGCTCAGAGGCTGCTACAACTGTCATCAGGATCTGCGAGTACACCACCTCTTCATCTTATGTACAATCAAATCCAGCACCCTTTGCGCCAGTAACGTTCGAAACTTCCCAGCCAACTAAATATTTTCTCCTCCTATTACCCTCAAGGAGGTGACACCAGTGACCGGATAGCACATATTGCATTTGCATCTACTATCACAGCACTCTTCAACTTGCTAGGTGCAAATGTTTTTATCATCACCAGTATTCTAGCAGCCCTCTATCTCCATCAGGGGTACGTTGTCCTGGCTCACAGTGTCAAGTTCTCGAGCCTTCATATCTTTTCACGTTCACCTACAGCTCAGGTTCTCATTTGAAGTTTTGGCCATACGCTTTATCACTACTGCCAACCTAACCTGCTCCTTTAAACGAGTATCACATAACTAACTAACCAGAGGTTACTCAGCAATTACCTTGGGTTAACGTACATCCCGCTTCAACTGCTCCATGTACCTTAAGGGTGCCCACTTCCAGCCTATTTCGGTGTCGAGATCCTTGCTTGTCAACACTTTGGTGATAAACATTAATGCCACCACCTTCTCATCAAGAGCTATTCGCTACAGCTGGTCGTAGCGCGTCTCGAAAGAAGGCTACAGAAGTGGTTTGCGGGGCCGTGCTGGGGGGTAAACTGACTCCCTTGATTCTTTGTACTTCCTCAAGCCGAAAGCTGCGACCGCCACAGTTCGGACAAACTGACCCTCATCGTCTGCAATTAACGACCGACTGGCATAAAGCTCGAAACGAAGTCAACTCACACCCGTGTGGCTGCCCCGGCACATAAAACACTGCTGCGAGCAGGAGAGCAAACCCATACACTTCAACTTCACGTGCGAAAACAGTTACTTCAGCTTTTCTTGCGTCGCCGGATCTGCATTCATGGCCTTGGGTTTTCTGCAGCCTGTTTTGCAACATGGAGCCAGCATCTTGGGTCCTGATATACGATCGCTCTGAAAGCATCGCGAAGATGAATCTTACAGACAAGGAGCGTCTCACTATTCAAGCAATGGAGCGGATCGGTGCATCGTTTAGTCTTGTCGGTATTGCATTCATCATCTTCGCTTACGCAATCTTCAAGAGGGCTCGAACGGTCCCAAATACCTTCATTCTTTTTGCTTCGATTGCCAACTTTGGGGCAAGCATTGCCTGTTTAATCGGATCCGCAGGTCTTACGGATGGATCATCGTCCGCACTCTGTCAGACTCAGGCATTCCTCTTGGAAATGTAAGCATTCTACTTTCTACCCCTTTCAAATTCGCTGAAGGAATGATTCTAACTTCATCTTTTCAGGTTTATGCAATCAGACCCTTGGTGGTCATTCGCCATGGCAGTCAATGTCTACATGATCTTCTTCATGGCCTACCATCCCAGTCATAGACACATGTGGTTTTACTGCATTATCTGCTTCGGTGTTCCTGCAATTCCAGCCACAATCTGTCTTCTTTATTCCCCTAATGGGTCTAAGATTTATGGGGATGCTACAGTAAGTCGCCACTCATCATTTCCAATCTACATCAACAGACAACTTAGGCTGACAACCGATCCTAGATGTGGTGCTGGATTGATGACGAACACAGCCCCCTGAGGATATACACATACTATGTTCCCATATGGACCTGCATTGTTCTATCTGCTGTTATCTATATTGCAGTTGGCTACCACGTTTTTCGCCAGCGAAACCAGCTGCGAAACCTCACCTTGAGTAATCAAGTAAAGGAAGCTCAAGATGAGCTAGATGTCGAATTCCATCCACTACCTGAAAAGGTCTGTTGTTCTTCTCTCGGGACTGAGACATCTTCCGTTCCATTGATCCAGTCTTGACCAATAGTATCCTTTCATATAATACGGAACTTCGTGATTCTGACATTTATCTAGGGATCATATGGAGCAAATTATGGGATTGTAACAACCGAAGTCCGCATTACTGCTGAGTCTTCTTGCAGTCAGACTCCTCCTGCTACGCCAGCAGCCTCTGTCGATCCAGTCATTCACAAGCTCGACACACGTACAGCCCCTATCCATTCGTGGGGTTCTCCACCGGAAGATGGTATCGAACTAATCACACACACACAAATGGCTCAGCCCAGGCCATATACAACCATTGCCACCATCACAACAGGGCACGTAAAGGAAGAGGAGGCGAAACACAGCTATCTCCGTGAGCTATGGGAGAAAATAAAGTACAAGCTGCACAAACTTGACCCAGTCAAGCTTGCATACCTGCGAACGTCCTTCGTTTTCGCCATCTCCATCTTGGTGACTTGGACCCCCAGCAGCATCAACCGAGTTTACTCCTTTATCTACCCCGAAAGCGTCAGTTTCTCTCTCAATCTCGCTAGTGCTATCGTTCTTCCTCTTCAAGGTGTGTGGAATGCCGTCATCTTCATCGCAACCAGTTGGGGAATACTCAAAGAAGAGACTCAAATTTTGCTGTCTAAGTGGGCCCCTCGGTTTTCTCCCCGTGATCGAAGCCGTGACCCTTCGAAAAGGGCAATAACATCAGACAATCGAGGTCACAATCCTCGAGGGAGCGTAGCAGGGGCTGAAAAGCACAAAATGGCTAATATTAGGGTCATTCGTGGGGGCTCTCTTTAGAGTTGGTCAACCCCTTAGGCTGACTGGCCAAAGAGGCTATGGCTACTTGTGATGATGATTTTATTTTAAGAAAGGGTGCTCAATCACCACTTGCATCCCTTGGTCTTGCTTTCCAACCTTTCATTGGATCTACTTAACCACCTTCTCAAGCTCATATGATCGAGGGGTGCCTTGGGAGGTTCATATCTGTTAACGATGATTTGTGATCGGTGTGCTAATGAGGGAGCTCTGAGCAAGTTGGTACATTCTCCACGAGAATCACAGTTATGATTATTATGATAGCAATATACCCACATTCATGTTTGGATTCGTTTCCGAATCATAGTGTTATGATCTTTGATACCTCCATGCTTCTTAGATTCGTCAGGGAGAGCATGCTTCAATGGGTAGATAAGGCATTGCGATCTCTAACAGGCAAGGTTGCATGCAGTTAGCTTTCTACTCGTCTGTGCTTTTGAGGTTATAGTGATCCGTAGAAAGTGTAGGAAAGATCACGGATTCAAGTGTTTTAAGCCTCAAGTGTGTAACCGTCAAACTCTCCTTAGCTGGCCTCAGTACTTGATTAGAAGACTCTCAGGCAATAGAAGTCACCAGCCCGCATGGCTCAGTGGTAGAGCGTGACACTAGTAAGCGGATTTGGGGTGTCACTGGGTGACATGTTTCTTCTAGCCCGCATAACTATGTCAAGGTCGTCAGTTCGATTCTGGCTGTGGGCATTACCCTATTAACAGGGTTTGGTACTTGTTTTTTGTTTAGGCTTGTTAAACCCTGAATGTGTGGATGTGGGGTGCAGAGGAAAATCTTTGCTGGTGTGTTACTTTAGTAGGTGTAATCCTGCAACCAATTGGTGAAGCGTGAGTGTGTGACTTTCTCCACCCAGCAGTGACACGTGACTGTCACATGATCAGGCCAGAGGAGCACCTGGTTTTCAGAAACTTTCCCAATGGCTCGTCATTTGGTTGTTCCGTGAATTGATCATCCACCCACCTTCAGTCCGCTTTCAGCCATGTTGGTTTGTTGAAGTCTTTTACATATTGCCTGACTCTTCAGCCATTAAAAACATGCAAACACATCCAGGCTTCCCAGTTATGTCCTTCAGGATCTTTGTTATGGGTGAAAACAGGATTTTTTTGCCAATCTTCCTTTACCCCAGGATGCCCCTCTATTAAGGCAGATAAGTCGATGGGCAAGCTGATCACTTGAAACGCTGGTTTCTGGTGCAGTGTGCAACTTCTACAGATGACCGGCCTATCAGTCTAACGAAAAGTATGGAATGTGAATCATGATTGATTGCATTAATAGGACGAGCCATTGTCGATTCAGCAGACAGAAAAGCGATCCTGCAGGTGAATGACATGCTTGCAACACTTTCTCACGAAATCCTGTCTGTAACATAGTTCTTCTCAGTAAAACATTGTTATACGTTACACCTTCAGTGCTGAGCAATAAGCACTTCGTATCCGTTGAACGGCATTTTGAAGGGCATATGATGATATCAGTATTTCGTCAAATGAGGTTCAAAGTACTATACGTGGTGCGACGGAGTGCTATCTCAGTTCCAGAAGTGTCACGACGTGACCCACCATCCTATACAATTCCACTCGAATTACTTTTTCAAGGTATTCACTCTGCCGGAAGGCCGACAATATATCTGAATGGTTACAACTGTAAGATCACATATGCGAGCCTAGGACAAAGTGATGTGTCTACCTGATTGTAGTTGACCAACAGTTCCCTCCTTTCCCGGTTCTTGGTACCTCACTCCCCATGACAACAATGCCTTAAGACATATCGCACAAGATCTTTGATGCTCATGCAATAGCGACAGATGGGAAACCGAAATTTCTATCACTGCAGTACAGAAGTATATGGAACTGAACAAACAGGCTAGGAAAATACTGTTCTGGAAAACAGTCTAGCAAGTGGTCTGGTTCCTCGCCTTGTTCAAGATAAACATTCCGTAAACAGATTCGGGCTCTCTGCCTAAGGACTCTTGTTGTACTGTTCGTGATGAGGTAGGTATATTGATCCCTTGAATTGCCCCTGGCCGATCTTTTCTGACAATCCGTTCCTGATGGAGGGCCTCACCAGTTGGAGCAGCACTCAAGTAGAGATCTACTCTTTGTCAAACGCAGTCTACTTGATGGTGATTGGGCTCTTGAGGCATTCACCAGCAAAACCCATTGCTGTTGCCACAATGCTCAGCACTTTTACACAACACGGATATGCTTTGCCATGGTCCAGATTCAGAAAGTTAAGCTCCTATCTCTTCTCACGGGCTTCTCAAACGTTAGCTGTAGTTTGCCAATACCAGGAAGGTGTGGAGCAAGCAGTAATCCGTTAAAATGAGGGTAGGCCAGAAACGAGACACCCATTTTGCAGTCTTTTAGAGCAGTGTATTCTGCACCTGTGGTGCAAGTAGCTCGGAAACAGTTGAAGAGGGGCCTGACCAGGAGATGATCATGAAAGTGTAAGAGTGTACAAACAGAAAGGTCCACAGAACAGTGGTAACAACCACACATTTTATGCCACGGCAGACCAAAACATCCGAGAATACTGTATCACAGATCACAAGCACATACCAGCTAGCAAGGCGGGGTCTCCAAATCGGAGACCATGTCTAGAAAACAATTGCGAAGGTGTTATTCACTGTAAAGTGGTACGGTGCCATCACAGCATATACTGTGGATCCTAATGGAGCATGCCATACTCCTTTCTTAGCATTGATATGGTACTGACTGACCTTGCTAGTTAGAGACCGAGAGCCCATCGAACAGGCCTGGCACAACACACATGACTCTGTCATAACAACAAATATAAAGGGACACATAAGTAGAATTACACTTGCATAGGCAGCGCGAGCCTAAGACAGATGTGGGTTGAGCCGCACAGAAATTGTTGTAGGACGCCGGAAGGGCACTGAGCCTCAAGTGGCCGGTAACAACGTACATGAAGGTATAAAAAGTGTCGTGGAAGATCAGTAGCAAGTTGCTTCTTGCCGCTTTGTTGGACCAAACAATCTGTGAATTGGACAAACGGCTGTCGAGCACACAACATAGGTGGTTTTCACCCAGCCAGGACATTGATACTAATCCCCAGGAAAATGACAGCAATAACCGACCGGACGCCAACAGCGATCCTGTCTGATGGCAACCAAGAACCCTCCTACATGCTCAGTAGCGTCTCCGAGCATCATTACCAAAGTTGTGGACATGATGCAAAGGCAACACCTCGGATGTCTAATGAGCACCAAACTCAGGTTGCATCAGGGCTCCCATCACTAGAACTTTTCAATTCCATTACCATCAAATCTTCTGCTAGTTCAGTGGTTTTAGGCGAAGTCGCAATGCACAGTGCTAGCCAAAGCTACTATATGAACAAGGATTTTCAGACACCAGAGGAGACCTCCACTACCGCGATACAATACGAGATTAGGACAACATCAGCAGTTACCAACCCTCTTGTTTACCCAGTTAGCGACGTCTCCAATATCTTTGAGGAATCAGTATCACCAACCTCTTCGGCCCCGTCAACAGCCATTTCGAGCCTGTGCCGGACCGATAGCTCCAGTGCATCACAGACCGAAACTGCCACCAGCATTGGGAGCTCAAACTCTGCGGACGAGCCCTCCCACCTAAGCTCAGTAGACCTCAACATGATGCTGGCTGTGAGCCCAGAACACGTTAGTGAATCCAACCTGTCACCGCCCATATTGTTACCGAGTCTCGATACACATTTTCCGCAGGCTAAGCCTTCCACCCTCACAAGTACATTCCTCACCTCTCCAATGCCTACTGTTATTGATGCGGACACGGGGCCCAGGGGCACTGGCTCAAGCGAACAGGGCAGCAATAACCGGCAAGAGGAGGGAGATGGGGGTGGAAGTAGGGAAGGCATAGAGGCAGACTGGTCTACATCCCACCGACATGGGCCGACCTTTGAGGATTTGAGGCGGACAGCAAACCTTTTTGGGCAGCTCCGTCAGGCCAGGGATGAGGCTGAGAGAGCCGGGCAACCGATCGAGGACGAGGATGAGGTGGCACAAGTGATTTTGAGCCACCAGAGTGCGAGCCAGTGGTGGGGAAACAACACGGAAAGTGACCTGGTTCTGGAGGAGTGATGGGGGAAGGTGGGGAGAAAGTCGGGACTCTTACCTCAATGTATTCCCAGCCTATTCGAAGGGTTGATGTGTACCTGAAATGTTCCATTTTCTTATGCTCAGTTTGGCTCACCGTTTTCATGCTGCCTTCCGTCTAAGTTCCATCTATAAGTGCTTGTCAAGTCAGCTCAAGTCTTATGTTCTCTTTGTGAAATGGATGTAGTTTGTGACACCCCAGCCTTACTGAGGATGATGGCAAAGACTGTTCGGTGAACGCAAGTAGAAATGATGATGCCAGAAGGGTAACACCAGAACTGTTGTGAACTCTGTGAGAAGAAAATTCCCGGGATGTGAGCATCGAGAAGTATGGGTGATAGTATGTTTTTGCACCCGGTGTCACATTTTAGGATGAGTAAAGGACAAAAGAAGTGTATAATGTCTCACCGCCACAGCTAACAAGAATCTCAGTTTTCTGAAATGTCAAAGCAATAGTGACGAGCAGTACTTGATGACAAAACAGAATCTGATGTTTTCAAAGCAATGAAAACAGTGCAGCAGCAACACTAAACAAAGCAAAAGGAGCCAGTATGTGGCTAATGAAGGTCTATCAGTAATATTAACCATGTCATATACACATTTCAAAACCTATCCTCTGGTCTTTTCCATCCAAACGACGCACCAACCTCCCTTATCCCATTGCGAACGCTATCGACAAGCGCTTTGGCCATTCCTTGACCGCGCCTCTTGTGCGAATTGACAGTGATAGCTCCACCGGCACTTATGGAAGATGTAGACACTGGCGGCTCACTGCCCATTGTGGGAAGGACGTTGTCGCTGGCTGAGAGACTAACAAATAGGGAGAACGGAACAAGCCAGACACAGAGACCAAAGTAAGAAGCAATTTCAGAAAAGGTAGGCAGATCGTGCGGGTGGTCGTAATAGGAGGACATGCGTTGGTATGCTCGTTCTTGGCGGTGGGAGAAGTGTCTAAACCAGACGTAGTGGTTGATCAGAACGAGAGCTGGTTTCAGTGTCAGCACGCCTTGTACCAGGGAACAGGTACTTCCAAAATGACCCAACCAGACGTCCATACCGCATGATGCAATGAATAGAGGATCCGTGAGCTTGACAAAGGGGAACCGCCGCATATTGCCAAGGTAGATGAAGTGGGAGAAGACACCCAGGGCAGTCGGCCAGAAAGGAAAGCGGTCGACGAGGCAGAGAAGCAGCTGGAGAGCCATCACCGAATAGATCATTTTCGTGAGGAAGCGCTTTGCAATTACGGTATGCTCTTCGACAATCTCTGACAGGTAGTATAGCCCAGACGCTGCAAGAAAATCGCCATAGTCAGCCGACAAGAGCAAAGCAAGAGGAGCTCCAGGTAGCTTGGTGCTGCGTACCGATGGCTAGAGTCATGAAGCAGAAGCCTAGGATGGTACCGAAGTACCCAACAAGCGGTAGAAGCCACATGTTTTCTTTCCCTAACACCAGTCACCCGGATATCTACGTAAACGTTTTAACGTTCGAGCATATCCAGAGGGGCGACGGCGGCGTGGAACTTCGCTGATCAGATGTAGTAGTTTCTTTGGAGGTCTTGGCGTTCAGGAGGCTGTTGCCCGGCAGAGCGTGCCATGACGTTTTGTAGCGTGTCAGCTGCCGAACCACAGGGGGGGATATGTTCTTATCTTATCGATAAAACTTGATACGTCTTGGCCGCTCTTTTATCACCCACAACAAAGTTGCGCCTGGCCATGACAATTTTGGAATCCGATAACATTACGAGCATCAGAAACTCTGTTGCATCGCCGCCCGCTTTCGATGTCGAACTGCTCTGACGGGCTAATTTATTGATCCATTGACTGGAAGATCAAAAGCCTATAACCGGCTCAACCTTGGACATATGTAGTTTGCTGTGCTTCAGTGTTCAAGATCTTTGCAGAGCCCCACCACGGCCGCCAAAAATCTGACACTACTTTTGCAACGGCGCTTCCAGTGGCCTTGCATTGTACACAGCTCTCTCTGGACCATCTCAACTTCCCCAAACACCATACGTGTGGTTTTATAGCCTAACGCAACGATCCGACCTTGACCATGTCTCGCCCCGAGGACACCCTGTAAGCCTGCCACCCGTCACCCTGCCTTCACCACAACAGACACTGACAACCATTTAGCGCGGCCGATGTCCACTACAACGATGCTGAGGCTCGCAAATATACCACCAGCTCTCGTATTCAAAATATTCAAGCGGCAATGACTCGCCGCGCCCTTGAGCTCCTCAACCTCAAATCGCCCAGCTTAATCCTTGATGTTGGCTGTGGGAGCGGCCTGTCAGGCGAGATCCTTTCTTCCGTACCACCCGAAGAAGGCGGACCCCATGTCTGGGTGGGAATGGACATAAGCGCGTCTATGCTGGATGTTGCGCTACAACGCGACGTTGAAGGAGACCTCTTGCTATCCGATATTGGCCAAGGTGTACCCTTTCGCCCAGGTACGTTCGACGCCGCAATCAGTATCAGCGCAATCCAATGGCTGTGCAATGCCGACACCAGCGAAACGTCGCCTGCGGGGCGGCTGACACGCTTCTTTAACGGATTATATGCGGCGCTGAAGCGAGGAGGAATGGCAGTGTGCCAGTTCTACCCAAAGAACGATGTGCAAAAACAGATGATTACCAGCGCGGCTATCAAGGCTGGCTTTGGCGCGGGTCTGCTTGAGGATGATCCAGGAACAAAGAATGTTAAGGTGTACTTGGTGTTGACGGTTGGCAGCACTGCTGTTCAGGCCAAGGGGGGTGACATCACTGGTGTTGTGGAGGGCATGGATAACGTCGAGGTCCTCGATAACCGCAAAAAGGCTAAGCCAAAGAGCGGCAAAGGGGAAATCAAGAAGGGGAGCAAGGCCTGGATCATTAAGAAAAAGGAACAAATGGAGCGAAAGGGGAAAATTGTCAAGCGCACATCTAAGTATACCGGACGGTCTCGCGGGCCTAAATTCTAGCTTCAGCCTTCTTGTTGTAAGATTCTGTTGTATCTGGGACGGCGTTTTCGGGTCACCTTGAGATATCAGTTTGCTTAAATTAGTGCCTCACAAATCGATACCCAAGTTCTTCAATTTATATACGATGAATTAGTCACTTCGGGCTTTGGTATGATTGAATTAGGTGACACTCTGTGGCCCATCTCCCCTTCAGCACAATCGTGAAGAGAGGCCTCGATGACCGCTCTCTTGCAGGTATGTATGCTACTCTAAAGTCTAGAGCATATCACCTGATGATAGATTGAGTCGGCAACCTCCGTTCTTGGCTTCGATCCTGGTGGGCTGGGAGTAGGTGTCAGCTTGGGATGTTTTGGCCGACCAACCCACGAAACCCCACCTTGCAAAGCCCGCTCCACTTCGATCCGATAACTCCGCCGGCGATCCGCTCGCTATTCGGCCGCGACTCGAAAACACCGGAGCCAAAAAAAAAACAACTCTCGTCTGTTAGTCTCGGCCGATTGACAGGGATTGCGACATTGGAATATCCTAACGGTTGGATCCACAAAATTTTCGAGAAATGAATGTGCGCGTGTTGCTTTCAACTCTCATACCCAAAATGTACAGACCATCATCAGCCACAAAGAGGATGTGTACCTGTCTGCCCACCCTAACATCACTACTGTAGTAGTTTGGTTAGAGTACATGAGTGTCGAACAGCCTGCCATGGCTATATGGATATAGCTGCTCCCCTTGACTCAACGGTTGTTCTGTGTTGTGTACGCCCGTTATGCGCCGTGCAAATCTATTGACGCAAATGCTATTCACCTGTTTCCTACCCCCATGGCCTAATGGCTAGCTGATGGGTTTTATCCTATCAGCTGTGGAATGCCGCGAACGTTGTCAGGGACGCGGTGCAGGTGGTGTTTCAACGTTTTCGCCGTTCCCACCGAAGTATGACATGACGGAAACCTATCCCATTTAAAGAGCCTTCTCCATGGAGTCCAGAATAGCACGAGTGAACTCGTGGGTACTGGCGTTGCCCCCCATATCGCGGGTACGAACTTTGCTGTAAGAACAGTCAGTATATAACAGCACTGATGCTACCTGGTTAGCCACTAAACGTACCCCTGAGCAATCACATCATAGACCGCGTTGGAAATGCGGTTGGCGTGGTCATCAAGGCCAAGGTGGCGCAGCAGCATGGTGCCGCTAAGCAGCAGGGCGGTGGGGTTAGCCTGGTCCTTGCCCTTGATGTCGAGACCGACGTGACGGCAGCCGGGCTCAAAGACAGCGACGTCACGGCCCATGTTGCAGCCAGGGACAACACCAGGGCCGCCAACGAGAGCAGCAGCAATGTTGGACAGAATGCCACCATACAGGTTGGGCATGACCATGACATCAAACTGTTGGGGCTTGCTGACGCACTGCATGGAGGCGTTGTCGACAATCATGTCGTTGCACTCAAGCTGGGGGTAGTCCTTGGCCAAACGCTGGAAGGTTCCACGGAAAAGACCGTCGGCAAGCTTCATGATGTTGGCCTTGTGGATACAAGTGACCTTCTTGCGGTTGTTGGCAAGCGCGAAGCTGAAGGCAAACTTGACGATGCGCTCAGACTTGGCGCGAGTGATGATCTTGAGGGACTCAACGACACCTGGGACGCTCTGGTGTTCGAGACCGCTGTACTCGCCCTCGGTATTCTCACGAATGATGGCGAGGTCGACGTTCTCATGGCGTGTCTTGAGACCAGGAATGTTCTTAATCAGCGAGATGGAGGCATAGATGTCGAGCTCCTGGCGCATAGCCACGTTGAAGCTCTGGTGGCCGGACCGGTCGATAGGCGTGTGCAGGATGCCCTTCAGGCCCAGCTTGTTTCTCCTGAGCGAAGCGACAGCCTCCTGGAACTTCTCCTCTCGGCGGGCAGCGGTCATGCCCTCATCGAGACCGGAAACCTCGATTTGCTCCCAGGTAATAGGGACATTGTCGGCCTTGAAGATTGTCTTAACGCTCTCGGCAACTTCGGCACCGATACCATCACCAGGAATGAGGGTGACAGTGTATTTGCCACCATACTTGGTCGGCTTGAAGATGTCGGACTGGACGGTCTGGGAGGGAGCATCGGCGATGCTAGCGAAGCCGCGCGCAACATTCAGGCGCTGCTGGGACTGGGCGGCGGCCCTGAGCACGCGCTATGGATGATGGTCTCAGCAATCTGTAGGGACTTCACATGGTGGGGACTTGGTGCATCTGGGCTGGCATTTTGTGGCAGCGAGCGCAGAAGAGCCCAAAGCAATACGACAATTACATACCTGGGCGGTGCGAGCCGAGTTCCGGGAGAGCATGGTAGGCAATCGGATTGTTTAAATGTTGGCGTTCGCAGGTCCAGCAGGCCGTCAGGGTGAGATGGGAGCATGCAAAGGGCAGCGCAAGAAATGTTCAGAACAAAATACTGGTCAAATGCCGCAAAAACAAATGGCCATTGCGGCACTGAATGCTCTGCCCTGTTGGTCGAGCTCTTTTTCGGTCTCCATCTTGCCGGATGCGTGGGGCTTCAATGAGAACCTTGTTTCCACTAAACCCCTTTAGTCTTAGCGTCGTTTGGCCCGCGCGCCTGTGACGTCTGCGCGTGGAGGGCCTTGCAGCCCAGCGAAGAAGACGGTGCGGAAAGCTGCGGTTTCTTTCACATGCTGTTGGCTCGATTGGTCCTTTATCTCTGCCAAGGCAAGCTTGAGGGCACGTTTACATCAACGCATCTGCAATTGATAACAACATCGGCTCCCACACCTGAGGTTCGAACACAGATCAACGACCATAATAATCCAGGAGTCCGACAAATAGGCTGCGGAGAAGGTATCTTCCGAGTATCGTGCACTTTGACGACATTCGCTAATTATCCCTGCTCCGAGACAATGGTGCGGGCTTCCCATTGCTTCGGCCCCTTTCTTGCACTGGCAATAATTAATACCATAAGTCAATCCTCTGTTTTCCATATCGCTCTTCACAAAATAGCCATCTATTAACAACTGATTCGTTATTCATGGCATTTCTGGGCCGACTAAACGAGAGAACACCCTGGAAAATTGACAACTCCAGGAACGCGGATCACACTTTGTCTTTGATTCCTTGTGGAATATTCTGGGATTCTAGTCTACCTGACAGCCAAAGGGTTTTAGCTATTAGAAACGGATTAAAACCATTCCGGATGCATCAAGCCGTCGGCAGGGTACGTGAACAGATTGCCATCCAGCAACAGACGTGACTTGAGTCGTCTAAGGCCAGCCGCGCCCTCATTTGGACTTGCGCTTGATAGCTCTTGCGGGATCTCTGGCTCCAGGCTGTTGTCTTGGCATTCTGGTATGAGCTTTCCGGAAGCCAAAAAACGGTTTCCTTGGCCCCTCCAAGGGCACACAACCTGGCCTCAACGGTCGGCCCCACAGACCCAACAGCGACGAGAAAAAAATTGACCGATTCTTCGGGTCACGGTCGGGAATTGAGCCCGACGCGGGGGTCGAACCCGCAACCTTGAGATTAACGGAGAATCCTTAAGAGTCTCACGCTCTACCGATTGAGCTAGCCGGGCGAGGCTGCTTATGATAGCCGAAGGTGTGAGAACTTTGCGAAATACAAGAGTGATCATGCCATCATAGCTTCTCCATGAGGCCCTTGGACTATTGTGACTTGAACTTAACATTCGGTCGAAGCTTCCATCTCCCCTCCGCTGGATCAGGCTATGCCCAAGAATCCCTTCGATCAGCGCAGCAATCATTGGCGTCGTCAACCGAAACTGATTGGTGTACCGTGTATTCTCGGTGCTCAACACCAGCCTGTCAAACAAGTCACCCAGTCCAGAACATGACTGGTGAAGTTGAACTTTAACGGCAGGTGGCTGGGTCGGGGTAAGTCGGCCGACATATAGGCAGTGGTAACATCATCCCGCGGTAGAACAAGCTTGCACATACATTCGTCGTACCATGATGGTTTACCCGACACCACCGTTTCAAGTTGTTCGCAAGTAGCTGAAGAGAACGGTTGTGACTCTTCTGGACTTCGATGACTTTATGACTTTCGGGCATAGTGAGGTAGTAGGGTTGTCGGACGAGCAGGTTGTTTGGACGTGGAAGAGACGCCACTGTGAGGAAAAACTCGACCTTTGTCCTTGTTCCTCCTTCAGAGGATCTAGGCCTGTGGGCAAGCTCTGCGACCTCTTTTATTCCCAGAGCCATTCGATCTTCGTCAAAGCATGTCTAGATCCCGTCTCGGAAGACACAATACAATTCTGCTGGATAAACGACCGGCTTTCGTGGTAGGCCAATGATAAACCCGTCGCATACTTCGACCACGTCGCTTCTGCAGTTTCGGATTCGGCGGCTTCAACAAACACCCGCATCCTCACGGGAACCATCTCGAGCAGAGTGTCTATCCATGTCTCGTTGGATGGATCGTCAAGCAACTCCTCCATAATCTTCAGCCAGACCTTGACGCAGTCAGTAGCAACAGTAACAAGGTTGCCTTCGTTTGGATAGAAGGCGTCAAGTTCAACCAGTAGTAGCTGTCATTTTGACTCTTATGACCACATCATGTCCGAGAAGGTCCTTGACAGAGGCAATTGACTGCTGCACTTAGCTTTCCTCCTTGTCCCAGTAGTCGCTTATCGCTAGACGTGCCTTGAAGGGTCTTTAATTACCCAAGTTAGGATTTGCTTGTTGCCCTGATCTTTCTCCGGAAAAGTCGCTTACAGAGACGAAATTTCGCTCCTCGTTACTTCCAATCCTTGTTTATTCAAAAAACACTTCGTTTCTTGCTCGAAACTGTCAACAGCTCTGGCTGCTTGGTTTTTTTTTTCCTATTTATCAAACATGGCTTCTCAGCGAATGGCCAGCTCGGCTTGGCTCCCCAAATCAGGGAGGTGACGGGCCACATCCCAAGCAACGTTGTTTAAAGCAATAATAACGAGAAGAATGTCGAACCGGGACTCAGATTGTTGACACGTTTTGCTATCTCCTCGGAATACGAACCAAAAATTGGCAGCGTGAGAGAAAAACTGGTTAGCTTACTCAAGATCTCACCCGATGAAATCATTCTGACACCAAATTTCGAGACAACTTTGGCCAAGCTTGCCGATCTGCACTCATCATCACACCAAAATCTCAGTTCAACAATCCAGAGAAGGGCCAGAAAAACGGATGGCAGCGCAGCCTGCTTGCCTTTACCCTTGAGCATTTCAAGTCCCTTGTCCGAGGGTTGGGCCGCATCAATGTGGGTACTGATGACCTTGTGCGGAGCGCGGTGCTAGATGCGGTGAGCAAAGAAGCATTTTGCATTTCTTATTGTAGACTCTTTGAAGGGGAATGGCGCAGATGATCATTGTGAGATAGAAGTTTTTGTTGGTGTGTTGTATCTACAATCCACTGCTAAGGGGTTTGAGCTGAGTATTGCAGATATTGCGGTCAACTTGTTGGACCCGTTGTAAGGACTCCCAACGGCAAATAGGACTGCAGACAGGATGAATCACTTGTACACCGGATCGTAGGGCACTTTTCCCTTAGATCAGAGTTAACAATAGCCGGAGTTATGGATACACATCTTCGTACTGCACTGATCGTGCCTCGTAGGGCTTGGAAATATGGCTGGTAGAAGGAAGTATAAAATACCTACATTGGATGGCTAGTCTATATTCCCGAGTCCGCGAACTCTAGCATTTTCCCGGTTTCCCATGGCCTTCTGCATCAGCAGCAATATCAGTTGTTAACGAATCCGCTATACCAAGCGAAGTATTACTGGCTCTTGCAAAATAAAGCTAGGAGATGCATGGTGAATCATCATACCTGGAAACAGGTGTTTGCTTTTTTGTTATCATTTGCCAAGTCAATTACAGCAATTCGTGGACAGAGGGGGTAGCGAGACCGGTCATGATACCACTGGAAAGTGTTCCATGAATCTCTCAGCAACTGCTAAGTGTGACAGTAACACGGGATGAATTACGTCTAACGGTACATCCCACAGCCAAAATCGCAATATGCAGCCGTATCCATCGAAGAGAACAGCAGCCTTGCTCCCGGATTCAGTAGCACAACTTAGAATGCCGACAAATGCCGAAGAAGAAGATCAAAGTCTGCCATCTTCTTCATCCAGGGGCTCCACCCTGACCAAGATCTCTTCCAACAATCCTTCGAGGAAGGTCCCGACATCATTCCCCATCCCAACCGGCTCAGCTTTGTCGGTTTGGTCGATTTCTTTGCAGATATGCGCCAGCTTATATACCAGTTTGCGAATCTTCTCATGAGCAGCCTCTGCCCGCTGTTGTTTTGGAGTTATCAGGTGATGTTTATGCTGCCCCTCACTGTTGGTAGCGCCAGACGGAGGGAGCTGGTATTTTTGTTGCAGGTTTACTTGACGACGCCGGAGAGCCTCTTCGAGGGCAGGAAAGATCACGTCGTTGAGGGCATCTAGCTCCCCGTTAGGGTTGGGAGGGGCAGGGGAGGGGAATGAAAGTGGAACTTCGTTGGCACTGCCGCCACTGGGGTGACGGGGGACTTCTTTGGAAATGAGGGGTTGGATATGAGAGCTGGAGTAGACTGGCCGGGGAGGATGGCTTTGGGACAGGTGATGACTGGCTTGCGATTGGGGATATTGAGGATGATAAACTGAAGGTTGAGCCAGGCTTTTAGGTGGAGGATGCAAGGGCTGATGTGTCGATGGTCTTGATGTGTGTTGATACTGCTGTTGCTGTTGCTGTTGTAGGAGATGCTGTTGACTTCCGCGGAACGGAGGAATATCTGGAACTTTGTATGCGGACAGCTTTGAGGAAGCTGAATGCAAAGTTGGGCTGCGCGGTTCGATAGCTGCACCAAGATTCAACAAACCCATTTCCTTTTGTAGCTCCTCCTGAAGCACACGGTCGTAATCAGGCGAACTGCTCTCCGGGAGTGGGGCAACTGGCCTCGAAGCAATCGAGGAACGGGGTGTCTCGGGGACAGGTAGTGACTTCTGGGGGGAGGGTGGAAGTGAAACTTTGCTTGGTGAAGGAGGTCCAACTGCTGAGGATGGAACAGGTTTTCTCTGAGGAGACGTCTGTCGGGGCGTTGCGGGGATACTGGCAACCTTCATAGTGTCCCTCTCCATCGAGACTTTCGCAGGGCTGGGATCCCGTCTCCTCTCTGAGTTGTTATCGTTCTCGAGTGTCCGCGAAGCCCTGGAATTGGCAGCCGATTCACCCATGTGGTTCAACATAGCTGGCCTGTGGATAACGTTGCCCTTCTCATTCACAAAGCGCACTGTGCCAAAGTCCCACATGTCCTCGTCTGCAGGGTTACGATTCTCGGGCTCATTGTCTTCAGCGGCTTCATACTCCTCCTCTTCTTCTTGCTTATGGGTGGCAGCCCACCGATTGTACCGCTCAATAAGTTCTGTAAGATAGCTTGTTTTCTTGGCTTTCCGGACAAAGGGATGTTTAAGGAGCTCCTTGGCTGACGGCCGTTCCTTGGGATCTCGTTGTAAGCACAGTTCAATAAAATCTTTGAAGGCCTTGGTAAAGTTCCCTTCCAGTCTCGGTGGCGGGTTCTTGGGGATCAAGAAAAGCACTTTCATGGGATGGATATCGGCATAAGGCGGTTCACCGTTGGCTAGCTCCAGTGCCGTAATACCCAGGGACCAGATATCCGCCTTTTGGTCGTAGCCACTTTGCTTGATGACCTCAGGCGCCATCCAGAAGGGTGTCCCGACAAATGTATTCTTCTTCGTCATCGTTGCTGAGAGTTGACCCGATACGCCGAAGTCTGCCAGCTTAACCTGGCCGTTTGCCGCCAGCAAGATATTTGCGGCTACTTCGGGTTAGCAAAGTCACATCATGTGTATGGCGTAGAAGAGAGCCACAAATCTTCGTTACCCTTGATATCTCTGTGCAGCTTCTTGTCTGAGTGCAGGTAATCCAAACCCATGAGTAGCTCACGGATGATTATGGCAATGTATTCTTCGCCAATAAGTCCAGGCTTCATCAGATCAGCACAGCTTCCGCCTGCGCAAAATTCCATGACAATCCATAACTCTGCGCCCTTGGCGTAGGAGCCGTAGTACTTGGTAACATATGGCGATTGCAGCTCAGACAAAATCGCGATCTCTTGGATGATATCTTCGACCTCATCTTCAGCGCTTTCGATGTCGATGATTTTGATGGCGACAGCCTGGCCGGTGCGCTTGTCGATGCTGGAACCAAGTCAGCACTTGGAACGCGAGAGACAAAAGAGGAGTCAAGAGCTAGGCAGCACAGGCGACTGACATACCCCTTGTAGACTTTGCCAAAGCTTCCGCCGCCTGGTAATTGTTCAGCAGTGAGGACTTTTCCAGATGGATCCCACGCTACCAACCAATGCAGTATTCTTTGGTGTAAATCGTCTCCGGGTCTATGGGCCCATCGCTATCGTTCAGGTGGCGCTCCCGGTCGGCCATGGTTCGTCAGCTGCTTCAGTCAAAGGTCCCCGGTGTTGTGACAACAAAATCGGTGCTCCAAGACGAGGGGTCGCTCTGATCGGTCGAGGATCGTAACTCGAGATGGACGTGTGAGGACGATACAGGGGGGCGGCGGTGATCGAAGCCCCAGTGAAAGGCTATCTCAAGTGCTCTGCCGGATTTCAGCAAACTGCCATGGCAATCTTCGGTTATTGAACAAGTTTGATAAATAAGAGCCAAGGTCTAAGGACATGTTGAAGTAGCGAAAGGAAGCAATTCAACAGGGTGTGATGTGAAGGTTGCCGAGCAAGGCTGGCCCAGCGCATAGGGGTCGCATACCTCAAGCTTTTCTCTCCTTTTTTTGTCTTGCGGTTTGAGTGAGGTATGTAATCTGTGCCTCTCCTGGGGCCTGACACCGGGAACGAACAGTTCGGGGAAACAGATCGGCGATGCAGCGGTGCGGACAAGCAAATGGGGCTTGTTGGCAAACAAAAGAGCTGCAAGTTGGACTCAACGGCGTCCTTCGCCCTCAGGAATTTCGGTATGTCAACTGCAACAAACATAAGCATACCTGAGTCGCACCACCAAAGGCGGGCAGCCATCCATCACGGGCAGGAACCCCTCTGCCGTGCTCTGTGTCTCGGCGTCGGTGTGCGGTTGCCATGGGATGAACCTGGCTGGAGCGGAACCTGAACTCAAGCCGTGTGGGGTCATCGCGCATCAGCTGCTTGCAGGCAGCTACCTAGCCCCCCCCCCACTTCTCCACACCTGCCAGGGGGTATAACGACGAGTCACAAGACAGCTGGGACAAAGAAACATGAGGAGGGCCACTCATCTGTTTCCAGCGCATCTACGGCCAGTTGAATTGGAGAAATGCACCAGCAGCAAATCATGTTTGGTCCCAAGAGGCGACTTGAAATCCAGTACGCATTCGCCGTCAGCGTGGAGCGACAGCATCTGCGGCTGTTGTGATCCAGCCTAGGCATGATTTACTTTCACTGGCCTGGGCCACCTTGTGCTTTCTCAGTACGTCCTCTCTGTGGTGAAGAATGCTGCAGGTAATCTGTGTCGATAGGTGAACCCGTAAAATGTTTGGACAGACAAACCGGCATAAGCTCATTACTTATGGCATCTTTGACGTCTACCTTCCTTGAGTCTAGAAAGGAATTTCTTATGACGGCTGGTCAATGCTGTCATGCACAGTAACCAGCGGCAATAGTTGTCACGTCCAAGAAATGACTGGGAAAACCAAGCCAAATTCAATTAAGTGAAGATAAACTCCTATTTCGTGAGCAGGGCTGTGACATCGTGCCCAATGGCCCATCGACAAAGTGCCTTATCCACCAACAAAACTCCAGAAGTCGATGAGGTTCAGAGTGAAGAACTGAAATACCGAGTGTCACCGCCCATAAATCATGCCATGGTGGAACGAAAACAAACCCAACATTCTGTTCCGTCTATGAGGTGTAAAACCACCGCCATCGCTTCTACGACACACATCCCTCAGAGACAACCTTTCCATCCACTTTAAGGAAGTCCGCAAAGCATACTTAGCCCATGCAGAAAAAACCGCTCCCAGAACGAATCTAATATCAGGAAGAACGGCCTTGGATCAATAACCAGCACATTTCGTTTCGTCATCTGTCCCCTTGGAAACGTATTTCCTTGTTTATTCCTCCTCGACAAACTCTAGCATCACTGTCCCATTTGCGAGCCCTGCATCCTTGATGGTCTCGTTCAATTTCTCGATGAGATCAACGCCCTGTGGCATGGCCTTCAGCTCGAACACAACACCCTCTTTACCAGGGAAGAGGTTTGCCTGGTCAGCTTTGATCCACTCGTAGATTCGAGACACAGGATCATCAAGGAGGAACCGCCGGATAATGCGCCCAGCTGGGTTCCTGACCTGTATCCTGGTCGTCGTCTTGGGATCTGCGGATGGTTCCGTGTGAGGGCGGTCTGACGGGATACGTGCCCAAGGCGATGCCTGTTGAGACTGTTGCTCCTCCTCTGACTCAGGGGTCGAAGGCTCAGACGAGCTCTCGGATGTCGCCCTCTCCTTACCCTTGGCATTGGAGAGATCGCTGGAGGACTTGGTGAGAGCGTCGGGATCAATGACTGTAGAGCGGTTGGCAGATCCACCGTTCGGCTCAAGACTGTTCTTCAGAGCCATCTCTAGCATTTCCTCCTCTGTCATGCGGTCAAGATCCACGGTGCGTTCGGAGCGCTTGATCTTTGAAACCGGGTTCTTGCTATAAACATCCAGGCTGTACCGGTCGAGAAATTCAACCAACTGCGAATGGAACTCAAGCGCGGTTGGGAACGGTCTGCCGCTCCAAACCTTGACCTGCTCGCCTGTACGGGGATCGATAATAGACACATGAGGGTAGTTGTTGGGATTATGGTGGGCATCGTTCTGGAAGTAGTAGGTGATGTATCGCTCCGCTTCGAAATCATTCTTCTCGTATTGGAGAAAGATGAAGTTTTCCCGAACCAAGGACTTCACCGCATTGTCCTTCCAGATATCGCGATTCAAGGCCTGACAGTTGAAGTCTGACATGTCCTGGAGGTTAACTAAGAGCCATTTTTTCTCCTCTTTGCCGGTATCGCGAGCCTCGTCCCAACTCAGACGGGAAATAAGCTCGTATGGAGGACGGAACAACTCAGCCAAGCGCGAAGCTCTGCTATTCTCAGCCCCCGATGCAGATCCCGATCCACTATAGTTGTCTCCCCAAGGTGATTGTGCGAAAGGATTATTGTTGCGAACTACTTCTCCAGCGTGTTAGCTAGGAGATAACAAAAGTCGCACAAGGGTAGAAACTGGTTATTCTCGGAGACTTACTGCGCGCTTGATGCTGCCTGCGACGAAACTGCTCAAGCATGAGAGAATGAGGGTCGTCCTCCCCATAGTCGGGCCCAATCAACGTCTCCGTCCTGCGGGCAATTGGGGCGCGCACATTGTCTTCCACTACTTGAGCCGAGTACAGTTCCTCCTGAAGACGCTTCGCCATCGCTGCGTCCTCCTCCTCCTGTGCCTTCCTCGCGATGTTGGCAGCCTCGGCTGTGTCGTCGCCACTATCAACTTCTGTCATTGGGGCATCATCATCAGAGTCGATGTGGATAACCCCATGTTCATCTTCACGTCCGATCCGCGAGCGATTCAAACGGCCATGTTGACTCGTCGTGCCACTAACGGCGGCGATGGACGAACCTGTGTCGGCGCTGACAGTCCGCTGCAAGTCTTCGTCGGCAAACCACAGCTGAACGGCTTGTTCGAGATCACCACACATATCCAGCATCTTTTCAGCAACAGCCATGGTAGCGCCTGTGATACCTATAAAGGCATCAATGTCCCCCGCCCTCACCATGTTTGGTTGAGTCGATGCTGTGGAAGTACGGTTGTTAATGATGTTGGCTGTTCTTGCACGTTTCACTGGTTGTAGGAGTGTGTTGCCAGAGAGAGCTCGATTCAAAAGGATTTAGCTTGTGTAGGTGAAAGTTTGTTGGGCGAGAAAAAAAACCAAGGTAAAGCAGAGATGTAAACCAGCTGCCAAGGTGAGAGATCAGATTGATCGATGAACCGTGCCCCGCGCAAACCAAGTGTTAAGTCCCGACGAGGTTGTGGGTCCGAACTCAACAACGAACGAGCGGTTGATGCACCAAATAAATAACCGCTGCTCAATCACCTCAATATTCATGCAATGAATGATGCGGCTGTTTGGTGCCAGATGATGGATGCGGCTCCATAAAAAGATATTGTCGAAGGTGCGTCTTTGGCTTCTGGAGCTTTCGCAGGCCACCGCTGGGTGACGCAAGAAGCCCAAGGCTGCTAAGCGACCCCACCATGACATGAGCTGTGGGGCTTGACAAGTGTCAGGGTTAGGAGTATTTCAGCCACTTGTGTTGGTTGCACTGTGGTCCCAGCCAACCGGGGCTAATGCAAAGGGGTAAAAAAATCATGAAAGGTGAACGTGTATGACTGGCAGCATGTAGCACAAATCTGGAGTCATTGGTTGCCTCTTCTTCAATTTTAGTAATTATAAAGTTGAATTAACTGCCTATTAACATGGTACACTACATCAACTTTCGGCCAGCGGCGTCCATCCAGCGCTGGCCTCGATGGATTTGGACTCGAGCTGCGACTCCTGCAGCATGAGTACCAGCGGCCGAGAGCGTAGATATTAGTGTAGTAAGAGCCCATGCTCATGCAAGTGCTAACATCTGGTCACCAGTCTTCATCTGTGCCTTTGTGCTAAACCTTGAACAGTAAGTCCAAGCACTCTCTCAAAGTCGTTTGGACATCCAGTGATCTTTCTTGGGAGAGTGTCTTTTCTAGCAAGCCCTTGACTTCACTCTTCCACTCGGCACTCACTACGGGGGAAACTTTCGAATTCACCAACTGAATGAGAGCTTTGGCCGCTCTTGCTCTCGCGAGACGGTGGTTTTCTGTTCCTCCATCCTTAGCGCCAAAATCCAAGGTGTGAATGAACCACTCCATGACTTCCACCACACCAGGTCCCTCCTGCTGCAAACTTGAAGCGACCTCCCCTTGACCACCGGAAAGAGCATCTTCCAGAACCTCCCGGACACAGTCGTACCAAGGTCCTCTTCTGATCACCGCGTATTCTTCTTGTGCCACACAAGGTGACCGAGCGTTGAGGGTCTTGCACTTGCCGGCAGCAGCTTCAAGTGCCGAGGCAGCTTCGTGGAGCACTGTGATGGGGTCTCTCCTCATCTTAGGCCTGTTGTATCCTTTCATCACGGCTTGAATTGCCGCCCAAGCTGTTTGTGTCCTCAAATCCAGTATAGCTTTGTCCTTCTTGCCTGCTCCCGTGCTGGTTGTGATCATATCAATGTCCATCGAATCACTGTCCTTCTCTCGTTCTAGGACGAGAAACTCCCTGACTATATCAACAATCTCTCCAAGAACATCAATATCTTCCCTCTCTCTGGCAATTTGCCACAAACACTCAAAAGCGTATGGCCGATAGGCATCATTATTCCGCTTTGCTTCCCGTACCGCCACGTTCCATATCCTTTTTGCAAACTTGGTGTCCGACTCCCAATTACTTCTGGTAGCCTTGACAAACATTGAGAATGGCTTCAACAACTTATCTTTGCCATCGAACGTCTTTAATGCTAGTGCCCTGTCGTACACCGGCCACACTGTCCCAACCAAAGCTTCCGGAGACACAATTGGCTGCGATCCATTGCCAATGACTGCATCAACAGCGGCTGCCATCGACAACGCTCCGGCATGCTTGAGTGCCCATTGCGCAGACTCAAGGCACTTATCAGCAAGCACGCAAATTTCGTTCAAGTACCTCGCCACAACCCTTGTTCCTGTCCCTGCATGGAGATCCCAAGCTTTCACAAACCCGGTCGAGACGTAGGTATCCGTATCATGCTTCCCAAGAAACACAAATGGTAGTAATAAAGACTCCAGGGCAGAAAAGTGATCGGGAGAAACGGTAGCCAACGCAAGGATGGCGTCAGCGACTTTCTGACGGCGTGTTTCAGCCTCAGATGCCAGATATAGAGAAGACAAGTTGGCAGCAAAGGACTGCTGGGCTTGAGGAGGGCAAACACGCAGGACGTAGGCAGCTGCGCGGGCATAGTGAGCTGAAACCTCGTCATTGCGGTCAAAGAGTGCCTCTTTCTCGAGAAGGGTGAGGAACGATGGCCCGTGGGGAGCGAACGACAGAGAGTGACGTGTTGAAAGGGTCGAGAGGACACGAGAGCACCCAATCTTCGTGGGCATACCAAGCGCAGTTTTCACGGTATCCAGAAGAACTGGCGCGAGATCTCGCATGACAGTATCGTCAACATTACGCAGACAGTTGTCAATAGCCTCAGCAATGGGAGACTGAGAGACCATAGCACTGCGTAGCTTGTCGATCCTCTCGCGATTGTCTTCTCCTGCTCTCTGATAGTGGTAGTTTATGGCTTCGGGTTCAATTGTGCTCAGCAGTCCAAGCAAGTGAGGGACCATCATGGGAATGTATGGCTTGAGAGCCCGTCCGCCACTCTTGGCAATCTTGATCACGGTAATAGTGGCAAATATCTTGACTTCTTGGACACCACTCTCTATGCCTTTGTCAGAGAGAAGGAACGGAAGCGCCTGATTCATCATGGCCTGGGATGTGATGGTTGATCCTGACTCCTCAAGCTGCCGCACTAAGGTATTGGAAAGAGAGATGCAGAGATGGAATGCCGCAGTACGCACTGTCGCTTTGACATCGTCCAGAACCTTCAGGGCAACGGTCCAAATGTCTTTGTAGTACCGCTCATACGCCTCAAATGGGCGTCCAGAAAGCAAATCGGCAATGGCAGCACAGCTAGCCTCTCGAACGCGCCATTCTCTACCAAGAACGCTCTTCAGTAGGTCACTTATGATGCTCTCAAAGTGATGTTCAAGAACAGCTCCTGGGTTCTTGACTATGGCCTTCCAGATATCGTTCATTGAGCGCTGAACGTTGGGGTTTGGGTCGAATCTGTACCGATAGAGCTTTGGATACAGTTTCGGGTCCACCTCGGATTCTGAAAGAATATTACTCAGCCCGAAGCGCCCGAACGCTGACCGCGTCGACCAGGTTGCCGCGTTGGTTGCTAATGACATGAACTTGTAAACAAGGCTGGGGTCGCCAACTTCATTTGCCAAGCTGATTATATCCTTGTAGGAAGTGATTGACTTGCCGTCGCCTGTAGAAAGGGCACCGGTATCAAAAAGTTCAGTCTCGTGATCGACCTTGAGCTGTGGTCCTGATCCAGTGAATGTCGATACAAGATCGCGGACGAGAGTCTCTTTAAGAGTAGCATCCCCCTTTTCATACACAAGAGATAGTCCGCGCGACGCTGTCTCCTGTACTACTTCATCTCTTGCGCTCAACAGTTTCATGAAGGCGAGCTGACATTCTCTGAGTCTTGATTGAATTTCATCGAGATGCGAGCAATACTGGATCAGGCAGAAGAGCCAGATGCCAGATGCCTTGAGTAATGACGGCTTCGTTTGTTTGCAGTCTGTGAATAGCTTTTGAAGAACTGCTGTTAGCCGATTCGACTGTCGTGGGAGTTGAAGTCCATTTTCTCCAATTTCCACATCGATGGTGAGCTGAACGACATCGGCGTCCCAGCATCCTACTGCTGCGGTAATGGCTTCTCCGATGGCAAACTGGGTTTCTAATTGCTTGATCTCATACAAAGAATAGAGCTTTTCTAGGATGAGGTCCAGAATTTCTTCCGCTTTGCCCTGTGGAAAGGGTGCCATGGAAGATCTGAGAGCAATCGCCAAGCGTCCAAGAGCGACTATTGCCTTCTCATTTCCCTTTTTTCCTTGATTCATGAGCGGTTCAACGAATTGAGTCAAAACTTTATCCCGAAAACTCTCGTCATTTGTGTCTTGTTTCATGATGAATATGCCCGATGTCCATAGCTGAGCATATGCATCAAACAACGCTTCCTGGGTAGATAAAGAAGTCGACGCGAGGATTGAGAGAGGAGGAAAAGTTTGGCCGACATCAGAGATTTCGCCAGTGATGTCCAGGCGTGAGTAGTAGATTAGCCGAGAGGAGAGGTGACCGAGGGCAAGGAATGACCCTTCAGCGGCATTGAGGTCTGACCCAACCGAAGAAGCATAGGCGCTTGCAGTTTTGATCAATCTGATCTTTAGCTGCCTGGCTTCTTTGAGGCTAACAGATGGATGTGCTGCAAGGATGCCAAATGCCTTGGCCCCCAAAGCCCGTAACTCCTTTTTGTTTGAGCAGATCAGAGGCCACAGTTCGGTTGAACGAGGAGCTAATAGCTCCAAGGCACTGCTTGGAGAAAACGAGGCAATATCCACGAATGACTGAGCACAAGACTCCGCCATTTTAAGATCATCTGGCTGTACCATGCCTTCAAATGCTGCGCGGAGAAGGATGATAAGGGGGTTACCTTTGTGTGCGAAGCCAGTCAGATACTTGCGAATCGCTACGCGCGATGGGAGGTCTGACTGAACGATGATGTCTAAACGCCTTTCCCAACCAGGCTCTAGCTTAAAACTTCCGAGGGCCGTTAGAAAAAGGATTCGGCGACAGTAGTCAACAGCCACGGGGAAGGCTCCTATCGATTCTGCTGAGAAGTTAACAAAGGGATTGTAGTCATTAACGTCCATCCGTTCGCCTTCAGAACGCGAGAAGGGTTTAACGGGCGCAATGGTTTCCATGAAAAATGCTTTCGTCATCTGCTGCCAATCCGGAAGGTCTGTGTGACCATCGTCGTTTGCATAATACGTCCAGGGATCGAGCCCTTTATGACCTTCTTCAATTACTTCGCTGCGCTCGCCGGAGCGACCTGAGATCGCAAGGATGTCTATCCAGCGGGCATACACATCAGAAAAGGGCAGACAACGGTTTGCCCATCTTGTCACAGCATGTCGGACACTCCGGACAGTATCGCCCTCGCCATCTTGGAGAGTCATGTAGGTGAGAAGAATGGAATGTAGCTGCGTACTGACTGCCAAGCTATGGGGCGGTTTGAAGAGGCCGGTAAGGCTCGACAAAGCCTCATCGATGCTGACTGCCACGTCAGCCGTTGGATCTTCGCTGAGGGAGCGAAATAGCCATCCAGCAAGAGATAGTCTGTCGGATTCTGACATCGAAGTGCCCTTAGCCAGCAGGCCAATAGTCTCGTAGGCTCTTGAACGCAGAGCAATGTCATCCAGTGACTGACGCTGTGGTTTTGGCCAGCCTTGGTCCGCGACAAACTCCTTCAGAAGCGTCACCAAAGGAGGGCCCACGTAATTGTAGTCTGCCTTCCCAGGCCCTATTCGAGCCACCCAGTTGATAAACTCAAACAAAGCCCGGTGAAGCCTGGTTTTTTCCAATCCAGAGGGCTTTGCCGTTGATAAACTGCCATCATGTTGTATATCATCAGCCGGCTCAGCTTTAAGGACGACGTTGTGGCGAAAAACCGCAAGAATAGCATCGGTGAAAGTAGTTGCTAGCTCCGACTTGCTAAGGAGATTAAGAATGCGAATTCGATACGCTGCAGGCAGCTTCATGTGTTGATCAAAGAGTTTCTGGAGGAGGGCTTGATCCTCTAATGAGACTGAGCTACGCTTGAGCATATCCTCGCCAACACCAGACACACGATAGTCGGTACTTGCTGCAGCGTACAAGGCAGGCATGAACTTTTCAGCGTCAGTAAAGGCACCACTTGCCAATAGGTGGACTACCCGAATCCGTGTTTCGGGCAGGCTCAGTCCTCCTGTACTCGGATCCCACGTTCCCGGCTTTCCCAGGGTTAAGGAGTGGACATCGGCATCTGTCAAACCGGGCGATGGTAATGCTCCCGTTGAGTTGACTCGAAGAAGCAGCAGCTTCCCAAACCATTCTGCAAGGAGCATGGCATCTTCAGGCTGTGTCAGACCCAGCGCTTCTCGAAAGCTAAGATCCTCCTTGCTTCCCCGTTGTGGAATTTTAACGGCTTGAAGGAGACGAAGTACGATGTTGAAAAGTTGGCTGAATGTTGTAGTTGAGGAGGTGCTGATACCCTGAAGGGCTTTGGGAACCAGAATCCGCTGCTCATCTGGACTTAGCCTTCCCACACTGTGCTGGATGTAGACCAAGTCGAAGTGTTTGATGAGAGGAGACGCGGTCGTTTTATACTGATCCAGGAGTGCGGCGACGGGGAGAACGATGCTTGGGAAGTGTCAGTGAGAAGAGCTGAATGAGCAAAATCGCGTTAGACAAAGGCAGGGATAGAGATCTTCAGACCTTGGGGACTTGATGAACTTGTTGATAGTTTGACATGTCGAGATCACCTAGGCCAAGTAAGCAGTCTTGGTTAGCTTATATCAAGTGGTATAAAGCGACTAGGGTTTTACCTTATTGCGAACGGCGACATGTTCGCTGCCTGCCTTCAGAAGGAGCGGAGCTAGGTAGACCTTCAAGAGCCGATCCAATTTTTCATCATCGGAAGAAGCAGACAAGATGCGCCATTCAACCTTCTCAATGAGCTGAAGTTCTCGCTTCTCGTCCGATGGAGCCGTCATTGTTCGAGTGATCCAATATATCCTATGCTTGTTCGCTGCTTCTTATCGGGAGCCTGAGCACCATTGACTTGCTCCGTGTGATGGAAAAGTACAAATGAGGTAAGGATATGTCAGAGAGACTTGACTTTTTGAAGCTTCCTTCTGTATCGATGTAAGTTGGTGCTAGTTCGTGCGCCTCTAATTATCAGTAATGTAGGCACCTTTGGACACGCAATGCGGTGGGCTGTGGAGGAGCTTGGCTGGGCGCCATGGCTCGAGTAGGGGGTCAGAGATGACTAAGCAAGAACAGAGAATCCCTAAGAGGGTGAGAGAAACTCCCCAGGTTCAAAGACCTTTTGGTATATTACAACCCCGGAAATCCTGAAGAAAAATTAGAAACCCGGTCCAGTCTCTAGATGATTAATCCGGTCCGCTGTGGGACAAGACTGGCGCAGAGTGCTGGCAGAGTATGTCCAGAGAGTCCATTTGGGTTGTATGACGTAATTTACATTTAGTGAGACAGTTATTGGAAATCTAAGTTTGTGCATTAGAAGAATTGCCTGAAGTGCGGACAAGACGGACAGCTTGCTCTTGACTCTTCGTATCTGCGTCTTTTGTTTTTTTATTTTTTTCACATATGCATACAGTCCAGCATATACAGCGTACTCCAGAAGTAAACATCTTCCGTCGCCGGCAAGTGGTCAACGTAGGATTAAAAGTGCTTAAGTGATCCATGCCGTAACAAGCACCTAGCGGCCCCAATGTACTTCTTGCACTAGAGATGATTGAAGACAAGCTTGGGAAAAAAGCATAAAATGGAGTGTACTATACCCCGAACACTCCGTACTGTATCCTATACTAAAGGCATTTTCTACAGCCGCAATATCTCTATACCAACTTCATAATCTATCATTTATACATCGGATTCTACTTACAACTGCAAATGCTCGTCAAGGTAGGTGGGACACCCGAGGGTCGGGTTTTGGGGTAAGGACCTCTTAGCACCTATCTCCACATAGACACATACTCATGGGCTGCGATGGAAAGTGAAAACAGCAGACATAGAAACTTAATACCCAAAGGAAACAGAACACTTAGCATTGAGAACTGACTGGCTGTACTCTGTAGAGAGATTTATATGCTGTTGCGGAGTGCCTGTCCAGACTGAGGAACGGTTGAAGCATACAGAGTACAGAGCATCCGAGGTAGAGCTGCTACAAGACGACGTTTTAAAGAATAATCAAAACGTTTCAGAAATATTCAGTTCTATAGCCGGCAGATGAAAATTCATACGATGCAACAGGCACCTCTATTTTTGCGTGTCACCGTTGGGAGATGCTTCTATTTTGCCCTTTGCCCTTTACAAATCCTGGAAAATGGGTTAATGTTAAGGAAGGAAACTAAATCGCTCCATGATGTAAGGTTGCAGCGGTTTTTTTTTCCGTGACCTTACATTGGTTTGTCTTGTTTACTTCTGCTAGGCGTTACTCAGGTTACACCGTATAGTTATTTATGATCCACTGTCGTGAAACTGCCACCCTATTAGGAAAATCGAGACTATCAATCCTATCTCGCGGTTGGCACGACAGTGTGTCCATTTGAATTACACTTCAACGGTCGTTATACGTGAGTCATAATCCATAGCCTTCTTAAACGATGTCGATTACCTTCAAAACTGCGTTTTGTGCCTGAGGTGATGCAGCGAACTTGTAACTAGCTTGCCAAGCTGTTAGACACGTGACGTGTCTGTTAGTTTTAGCGCTCGCTCTCAGATGATGAGCAATGACTATTACCTTGTAAGCTGCCGCTCCGTGTGGCAGTTTATGGTTTAGTAAAGTGGTACTTTGAGCAGTTCTGGAAGAGATTGCTGAACATTTTTGTACTAACGACACGGGTCTTGCACATTGAAGCGTCTGTCAACCGGACAAGACTGATACTGAGTATATGGTAATAGGTGCTTGGTTTCCGAGAATGGGAAGCCTCTGGCCTCAAGAGTCCAACTGCAAAATGCTTCATACTAGAGCAAGGGTCCGTGACGTCACAACATAGAAGTTGTAAATTTGGAAAGTTTATTTTACTCCATGTATTAGGGTTTAGTCCTATGAATGTGAAAAATAAGAGGAGTTTTAATTTTGGAAAACAAGAGGCCAAACAAGTGCTTATAGGAAAAGGAAGGGAGCTGGTCATTCGGTTCCCTACGTACGACGCCATTTGCAGTTGTGTTCTCTTGCTGCATCGTCTGTAGCTGACTGTTGCATATCCTGAAAATTGCGTCATGATAAGCGTACCCAGCATGGGGTACCCTTGGCTTACTGAATCGCATTCGGTGGTCGGAGCGCTCGGCGAGATGAGGGAGAAGACAACACAGATCTAGGTAGAAGCAAGCACGATGTAATTTTTACTGAGGTACTGGCATCACGATATGGTTCTATACTCGTTGACACATTACCTGCTGTCCTGAAGGCATGGTCAATGGATGCATATAATTTGCTGTTTACAGGAAAAGTTATCCGTACCTCAATAAAGACTGGATGCAAATCTATCAGAGTTGGTGGTGCTGGTTGACTTGCATGCCGCTAGTTCGAAGCAGAGATCGGCGTAGCCCGCGGTTGTGTCGGGATGGCCGAGCTTGTCCTGGGCATTCTGCATGTTGTTAGCACCAGAGAGAGAAGGCTGTTGTCAACCATGCGAAGCTAGAAGGTTTGGGTTTAGACTCAAGTCCACACTGATTTCACTCCGGTACACCGCAGCCAATGCCGTTAATTCTCGGTTTCGACTTGAATTCCATGCCAGAACCGTTGCGCGTCCAAAGCTGTCAATGCTGACCTTTGTGCCAAGCTCAACAGGCAATGATGACGGAAGTCTGTTGCTTTTGTATGTCCCTCTGATGATGTCCAGTCAGACGCTATCCTTGTCGGACTGCCTGTTGCCACACCATCGTACTCGAGCCCTAAAATGTGGACCTGTTTGCATCCAATCCGTCCGCATACAGGGTTATGTACAATTTCCACCATGGCTTTGTAAATACCGAGTCTTACCCTTTATACTCATGGGCAGGCAGAGAGACTAGTTTGAGCGTTCGCAACACAACGATTCCAATTGACTTGTGGTTAAGTAGAGTAACTGGGATATTTCGAGGCGGTATACAAAAATACAGAAAAAATGTGCAGTTAAATGATGATTTGGGTTTAATATGTCAACTGCATTAATCATTGACGCCGTTTACCGTGTCCACAAACTCTGGGATTGGCTCGTGGGCCAACTCGTCCACCAAACGAAGCTGATCACCCTCGCTCGGCGTGTACTGATGAAACGAAACATCGAAGTATCCGATTCTCACATCTCCAACTAGGTAGCTACCCATGAACTGTGGAAATCATAATTAACGGAGCAAGATCCGAGGCTCTTCGTCGAAGCTTTTGAAGCTGGATAACGTTAATATGATCAAGGAGACTTCATTTTAGAACCAAGTGACTCGACTGCCGGAAGAGGAGCCTTTGTAGAAAGCTATCCTGTTGTGTCTGGCCGCGTCGATTTAGCCCGTTTAAGAGAAACGTTTTCAGACCCTCTGGCGTGCTACTTGAGTTGGAACAGGAAGAATGTAGTGTCCCGAGCACGTGTTTCAAACTTATGAAGTCGCTTCTCGAGCCCGTCACCGTCCAAGTTCGCTCCTATTACACAAGGGCCCGGGAAGGTTAGGTGCCATGCCAAACCCCGTTAAACAAACGGTGCATTCCAAGGTGCTTCGTCCTGCTAGAGGGAGCAGCAGGCTCACCGGCACTCCGATAAACGCACACCCCGATCAAAATGTCACGCCGTCCCAATTTTCGCAGCGGGTTCTAGTCAGAATTTGCACTCCGAGCTTCCGATCACCCCACTTTGGCAGGCTGGGACACCCCGCATTCACACCTACCGCGAGAAAGATCTCTGCTCGCTGGTCCGAAGCTGGAGTGGGGCACAACTGTATGTCGAAAGGCTCAAAAGTCTGAAAGCCGCTGCCTCTACCAGCTAACGCAGAGACAGCGGCCATCACCAGTATTGTGTTCGTGGGCGACACCAATCGCCCGTTAGGAGTGGCAGTGTTATCGAGAAACACGACCAGTTATGTTTCAACAAGATTCCTAAGAGCAAATTCTACGTTGCTCAGTTCCCTTGTGGTTGGCACGTGTGTAACTTTTGCGTTGGTTTGCAGGGGGGCATGGACAAAACATTATGAATGCCTTGTCCCCGGTCTACCGCAAGTATCAACCCTAAGCGCTGCCCGAGCATTTGACACCGACAGGAGCCCGGTGACTGTCTGGCCGTGATGGGGAGGGTACAGAGGATGCGGTGCGCACCAATCCTTATGAAAGCCAAACAACCAGGCACATGCCGTAGGGTTTCCAATGGAATACGTTATCGTGCGATAGTGTACATACAGCACCAACACCGGTAGGTAACCTAGTCTCAATCCCAATCCTAATCCATTCCCATCCAGACGATCTCCCGCACTGGGTACCTGAGGCAAGGCTCGATGTAGTGAGTATGGATTCTGCACGCGTGTGCCGGTGATGGCAGCGCAAACTTTTTTGTTTGAGAGGACGAGCTGTATTCGGGCACGCGGCCTGTCGGCTGTGATGCGGGGACCCTGACACGGTCACTGTGCTTTGCGCCTGCCTGCGCGGCGCTGGGGCCGCTTTGGGCTGGGCCTTCCCCACTTCCAGGGCAAATTCTCCCACGGTGCTCGTGCTTTCCCGGTTTTCGTCTTTTCCATCCCATCTGCTTCCCCGAAAAAAAAACTCTCCACCAGGACCTCTGCGTCTCTCTTTTTCTTTTCCTTCCGTTTCACCCCCGGCGCGCAGTTCCTGCACTTCTGCTTTTTCTTTCCCCTGCGCCTCGGATATTCTGCGATTTCACAAAGCATCCTTTTTGCGTGTGTTTTTGCCGTTGTTTGTTGCGCGCTCCGGCCCTTGCTCTCTGGCATCGATTGGTTTTGCCGACAGCCGACTGCACTCATCACTCTGCTCTCTGCTCTGCCCGCCTTGTCGCTCCCCGTCCTCATAATTCGCGCGTCCCTTGCCTGTTGACATCCAGCGAATCTCGGCGTCCTTTGTTTCTTTCGCCGACCGTGCCGATCGACAATCATTCGCTGCTCTGCGAGTTGCACGAGGACCAGCTGCCCCTCCGCAATAACCCCGCGCACGTTGGAGTTTGGTACAGTCAGAGTAAGTAATGCCTTATGGACACAGATATCGCGAGATTCCGTTTGTCTGGGTGCCCCGCCCGCTGCCGATCGACGTATGGCTTGTTGTGGAGTGTATGGACATTAGGATGATGGGCCGAACTGGAGTTGCTCGAGGAGATTGGGGGGGGAGGGCTTTGTCGGGAGAACGTCATGGTGGGCGGAGGACATGGTGGTGGCAGTGGGGCTGGAGGACGACACCAAGACGCTCGATTCCTTGCGCAATCAACCCCTCGAACAACCACTTCGCCCCCGATATCCCAACCCATTGGTCGACTCGGACCTCCGGTAGTCGTTAATCTTTAATCCTCTCGTCGATTTCGCCCCCCAGCAATTACCGTGATCTTCGCTTTCGTAAAATCTTCGCCAGAAAGACACTACCTGGATGTCCATCCGCAACCTTATACAGCATTTCCACGTTGTCGGAACCGCGAGACAGCGACATGGGCATTGGTCTGAGATAAGAGCCATCTGGTCAGCTCTAAGGCCACCTCATGGCCGCTCTCGATCTCGGCATGCCCGGTCCTGAGCCCTCCAGCTCTCTTTGGCCATGTGGCGCTTGTCGACATCGTCCGTCGAGTTTGTCACCGGGCTGCGTCAAACCTGAGATATTCCCACAGTTCCCCCCTAAGCCTCATATTGGTCGACAAGGGTCCGGAATCCCATCATCATATTGGTCAGGATGGTCTTCGCCTTCCACCATTCAAGAGCCTGCCCCAGTACCACTCTTCGGTGATTGCAAACTTCGCAATATCGAGGACCCATGGCGCTTTGATCCATGACATATATCGCATACCCTCCGTATCCCCATCTCGCGCTCGCTGCCAATAGCACTTCGGATATGGCATGACATTCGTTGTTTCATGCTGTCACGAGCGTTTGGTCAACGTTCTCCCTGCGTCTCTCCAGCTCATCCTTGCGTAGCCAGCCTTTTGAGTATTGAGCATGACAAGCCATGTGCGTCAATACTACGTTTCACTTTCACGAAAGTTGCCAAGGGCTCGGATACTTCGGGAATGGATCCAACGTGACTTCACCGATGATTGCGTTTCACCGCCATCAACATCTGGCTTTTGGGGACTCCAGAGAACAAGATATGGTGGTCATGGTCAACGATTATCTCTTACATGGAGACGGATCAGGTCGACGAATCTTCCGAGGCAGCTTGAGCGGGCGGGGCACACCTCGATTCTCAAGCATTTTATAGCTGACTCAATCTGACAGTTCTCTTTGATATAGTATTTCCCTGGGGTATCATTCGAGACTTAACCTTCAGTCACCCCATCCGAGTTTCCTGGAACTCAGCCATCTCTTCCCGTCTCTTCCACAGTGCGCCGTCAAGACCTTGAGTTACAGGCGTGTGGACATCGTTTTCAACGGTGCTGTTTCAACTCCGGCTACTGTTGACCTCCGGCGATCTTGCACCGTATTCGGACTAAACGATTGTACCTTGTTTTGTCCACCAGTGTTTCTCTTTTGTAAGTAGGTCGTTTTCTCATTCACAGTTTCCCTTGACTCTGCTCTGTATAACTTTGAATCATTAGCCAGCCTTCGTGATCAAGCCCGACGTCAATGATGTCTGGTGCTTGCTGTTTCTCTGTCACTAGTGTGATAGTCTGCTTTGAAACACTTACAGCAATTTAGATGGCTCGTCACAAGGCACAGTTCTTCAACGTCTTCTGTTCAGATGGCTTTCACCTTCAATAAATCAGTTGCATTCAGATGGCTCCTATTCAGACGAGCTTAACGTTGGCGATGTTCAGACCGATGGTTTTCAGGGTCGGACGAGCTCGCCTTTAATGTGAACCTGGAATTTCAGTGCTCTAAAAGCAAGCCACCAAGACTCGTCTGTTTAGCCATGCATTTAGCCATTGGCGAAGCAAACATTTCAATGGTCGAATTTGTTCGAAAGCTTTGCATGGCTGTCCTCTCTCAGGGGTTCTGTCAGCTTTGGACACCAACATTCCCCTTGTTTTTCATGCTAGGCTATTGGCATCCACAGTGTGGCTGCCTCCGGCCAATATAGATAAGCGTGTCTCAGTGCTTCGGCCTTCGTGCTGGTCCTATCGTGTCTTGCAAGCTCGGCTAACGTCAGTCCGTCAGATTCACTTTGACCATATTGTCAAGGTACCATCAACCGTTTTAGGTATGCTTGTTTCATCTCCTTCTTCTGCTGTTCTTTATGGATCACAGTCGTCGTATGAAGTGTGACGGCGGCTCGTTGCACCCATAGGGCTTGCTCCTCTATTAATTTGCTGCTCCTCCGTTTTTGCTTGTCAGTCAATCCGGAGATTTCATGCCTCTACCACCTCCCCTCCCCTTTCCAGAAACAAAATTGCTTTTCTTCATTGTTAGCATTCTAGTCCCTAGCGGGATAACATTTTGGGTCCATTCTGAAGGTCTACCCTTTCAACAAAGCTCTGACCTCGTCCGTATGCGTCTCTGGCTCTACCCGCCCCGTCGTCTTGGGCATGATAGCCATATATACCTCTTCCCTCATCTCTTCTATTGATTTCTACTATATCTTTGCTTAATGCGTCTCGATTCGAGTCTTTCGCACATTACTCATCCTGTATTCTGCGATCATAACATTCCTCGGTAACCTTCCCGTTCTCTCCTTGATTCCTGGCCTTTGATCGTTCGAGTTGAACCTTCTGTCTTACCATTTGGTGCCATAACTCGCGCCGATATTGGTGCCGTCTGATGCGATGTGTTGAAGCCTCAAGAGAGGTGTTAAAGGCAGCATGCTATTCAAAACGTCCTGCTTTTGCTGTCGGAGATGACTACCCCTCAGTGAGGCGGTTTGAGTTCTCTTCAGGAAATCGCGTCGACTATGTGTAACATCAAATCAATCAGACTGGCAATATCTCCTGGAAGTGAGGCGCCAGATGTGAGACGAAATCAAAACTTGAGATGAGCCGGAAATTGAGTCTCCTCAGTACTGTTTAACTAGCTATCTATGCAGTTATCGACATCATCTCTTGGTATTTGGGAGGGCACGAGTCTAATCACGTGCTCCCGTCCGAACTCTGGCAGTCTTCTGGGCCCGAGTATATAGCGCCACTTTTCTTCCCCCATCGTTCCGCTTCCTTTCCTTCACAATAGTCATTTGGGACGCGTAATCTCCGTTCCCGCGCTTCAATTGACCATTTTTCTCACACCAACGATCCCACTAACACATCGTGGTCAGTTAGGACAGTGACGTGACAACATCGTGAAGCCAGGTAAGTAACCAGTTCTCTTTTCGTTTCACTTGTCAGCGTTTTTCCCCTCAACCTGACTTTCTAAGTCCGCGTGCACGCTGTCTGTTTGGGTGAGCTCAGTCGATCTCCCGCGTTTCTCTCGGACTGGATCGCGTTTCCATCGGTCCAGCTCCTAGATAACACGGCGTCGATGCCATCTACGCCCCTCCAGACTCCGACACCGCGACCTTATCCATACGTTAGTCAATACTTCGGTAATTTTCAGTTCTTTTGGTGGTGCAGTTTTCAATTTTTGATTTTGCTCATTCCTGGCATACACGGCGCTGGAGATAAATTCAAATATCGCCCGAGTGGACACCGACTTGCTTTTGCTAACCAGCTTCGTTTCAGCAATCATGGCCGACTACTCTTCTACCGCCGCACCCGGTACTGGTACCAATGGCCCGAACATGAACGGTACCAACGAGGCGAATTTCTCGGCGCCTGCACCCATTGCCCCTAACCCCGATGCCCCAAAAACACTCTGGTACGTTTTCCCTGTTTATCAACTTTAACATGCATTAACGGTGTCTAGGATGGGTGAAATGGAGGGCTGGATGGATGAAACGTTCATAAAAAATGTGTTCCAGACCGTTATGGGGGAATCTGTCCAGGTGAAAGTTATTCGCGACCGTAACTCTGGGTAAGTCCATTTGATATTTCAAGTTTTGCGTCCGATTTTCTATGCCGACTTCTTTGATCTCCCACCATTCCTGCGACGCTCCCGTCAGACCTGTCAAAAGGATAATCTACTGACTCGTTATTAGCAACGCGGGTTACTGCTTTGTTGAATTCCAAACTCCGGAAGCTGCTCAGAAAGCGCTTGGTTTGAATGGCACCCCCGTTCCCAATTCAAACCGTGTTTTCAAGCTCAACTGGGCCTCTGGCGGTGGCCTCGTTGATCGACGGTACGTTTCTGTCCCGGGATCAGAGTGATTTTTCAAATCTTGATATTAACAAGGCTTCAGCGACGATCGCGGTCCGGAATACAGCATCTTCGTCGGCGATCTTGGCCCCGAAGTCAACGAATTCGTCTTAGTCTCCTTGTTTCAGTCTCGTTTTCCGTCATGCAAATCCGCCAAGATTATGACAGACGCCATGACAGGCCAATCGCGCGGCTACGGCTTCGTTCGCTTCAGTGATGAGGCTGATATGCAGCGCGCTCTGGTTGAGATGCAGGGAGTTTACTGTGGCAATCGCCCAATGCGCATCTCTACGGCTACCCCTAAGCAACGCTCTCATCATCATCAGTATGGTCATCACCCGCCCGCCCCGATGATGCCCCCGGTTCCCGGCCATCCGGCGGCCCCTCCAATGTGGGGTAACTACCCGTACTATGGGCAGCAGTACAACCCTATCCAACCTATGAACCAGTTCACGGACCCGAACAATACCACTGTGTTTGTTGGTGGCCTATCCGGTTACGTTACTGAGGACGAGCTCCGGTCCTTTTTTCAGGGCTTTGGAGAGATCACTTACGTCAAGATCCCCCCTGGCAAGGGCTGCGGCTTTGTCCAGTTCGTTCACCGTCACGCCGCAGAAATGGCCATCAACCAAATGCAGGGCTACCCAATTGGCAACTCGCGTGTCCGTCTATCTTGGGGCCGCTCTCAGAATAACTCCGGCGTAGGCACTCCCTACCGTCCTGCTCCTCCGCCACCCCATTATATGGGTGGCATGCCCCCCCATGGTGCTCCCCCGGCTCCCGGCTACGGTCCGCCGTTCGGTGGGAATCCCCCTCAGGGCCCTCCCCCCGGCCCTATGGCCGTAAGTCTCTGTGCCTCCTGAGGCTTTGAAAATTGTCCACTAATGGCTTTTCCCCAGTAAATCTCATTTTGCCTCCTCTCACTTTTCAGTCCTTCATCGCACGGCGTTTGGTGGTGATGGCGCAACGGGGGCACGAAAAGCATGAAGAGGCTGGTTTTTTCTCAAGCCACCGTCGCAAGTTCTTTTCTCGTTTGGGCCTTCTCCGGTTTTCGGTTCTCACGATCAGCTTGCTTTGTCCTTTCGGCATGGCTTGGCGTTCTGGTCTCGTCGGCTGCTTTGGTTCGTGACGTTTCCGGCATGCATATGTCAAGAGACATGCGAGAATCGGATGGAGGTAAAGTGGAGGGCTTGAGAAACTCATTTCGGTTTTTCTTTTCTAGGTTGTTTCATGCCAGGTTTTACTCTGCAACATTTCGAAGCGGTCACGGGTTTGCGCGATCTACCATGCCGTCTCGTTCTAGGCGTTTGGGAACACATTGGTCAGTTGGGAGGATGGTGAGGTCATTGGCCGATCTTTTCACCCTTTGGCGACTCGAAGATTTCTTGATAGATTCTTCGATTATGGTTTCCCGGCGTGGAGGCGACAGAGGTTCATCGGGCACAAAATTCTCTTCGGGACAATTCAGTACTGCAGTGGTATCGCAATGAGTTTTTTATCACCCGTTTTGATGCTTGGTGACTTGATTGCTTCAATCCCTCGTTTGAGTCTTGTTAACTTATTGATCAGTAACTCGAACTCTCAGTCTGGCACGATTGCCCTTGTCCCATGACTGAAGTATGCCATGTACTTCAGATCACAACGAGGAACCCAGATGTGAGCTCTAACCTATCGCAGGAATTCGTAAACGGAAAGGAGCTAAGTGTGACTGGATTAAGTTCTATACGTCGCGATGATGACCACGATAGCAGCCAAAGATAGGTGTTAACGAAGCAAGGCGATATGTTTTTTTCACGCTGTGTCTCATCACAATGGAATTATGACCGGGGTATGACCAAGGTAAGCTAATTGCTGAGCTACAACCCTGACAACCATGGTGTGTAGATGGTATGTTGCGGCGACATTATTGTTCGAACCGTTCCAAACCTCGGGTACGTTGACAACTTTGTCAGTCTCTCCCCAGGTGTCTATGTTCGGTTATTCTGTTTAACCTTTGCTGTTGAGATTCGAAACCATAGTGTCAAGACTGACGCTATCATCATGGATTTCATTCGGCATTTAACAGGTAATGGGGGAGTTGCTTGTGATACGGAGCTGAGATTTAATAAAAAGGAGGGAGAAATACAAAATATAAGAAGGGATGAATGAAGAAACTGAATAAATGAATGAACAGAAGAATTAATAGATGGAAGAAAAGAATGACAGAATGGGAAAAATCAGAAAATGAGAAAAATAGGACAATGGGGCAAGAGATAAATGCAAGAAGTAGTAAAATAGTATCAGCGTGCGTGGAGATCAAATGACAGTGTCCAGATTTGTTTTAGAGCCTGAGCATATATGTGGGAGGTTGCACGGGAGAGAGCAGTGTATTGAAAACAAAGGGGCAGACCTGGAGATGGAGAGTTCCGAAGAACTTTGCGATCCCGGCCTCGACTGCCAAAATTTTATTTTATTGTTCTGAGCTGCTCACTCACAGGCTTAACAGCAAGCTTTCTGAAGATGGGAACTCACCAAAGCTATCTTCAGAAGGACCAGTGACTCAAACGATCCCTGTGATCCCATTGTGGAGTGGTGTAGTGTTGTCGAGCTGTCGGAAGCAGCTCTGTCGCTCATCTTGTCGAAATTTGAAGGAGTGTACCATTGGGAAGAGACAACCCAAAAGCTGACATCCCATGTCCCATGAAACAGTAGTCGTTGGTGTTGGTGAAGCTTTGGGATACAAAATAAAAAGTGTGGGCGCACCTGACGTAAATTGGCTATCAGGTAGTCTTGTTGGAACAGCCATGAGCCTGTGTACGTAGTATGGACATGGAGCTGTGAAAATGAATCGTTAAGATGACCAGAATAGGAAGGTTATTGAAGGAGAGGGAATGGGGTGGAGCACAGGTTCCAGTGCAAAAGACAATAATCGGCGGCGGGAGAGCTTGAACGAAGAGATGAAGCAAGGGAGAAGTCCAAAACTATCCTGGAGCATGGAAAGCTAAAGACAACAACCACCGATTTCCCTAGTTGAATATTACCTGGCACCTTGAGAGATGAGTATCATTGGAACTATTGACTCAGCTTGGAGGCTGTCAAGATGTGGCATGCACCACTAATATAGGCAGTAATGCGCCCTTTTATACGTACAACAGAGGCTGATGTGACTCGGAGGTGTGGGGCCATGATGAACCGGAATGACTGGGACCTTCGGCGCTGGAGGTGGGTCACCGCTTGGGGTGAGGCCGCCAGGTCAGATTGGCCACTTCCTTCTGAGACATCAACGCCGGGAAGACGTGATTTCTTGAATGTAATCAGCAAGGTCTGCATTCACAGCAAGTTGGAGCTTGAACGGCCTAACTTCGTTTGGCTCTGGTTTGGTCTCAACCAAGTTGAGCATGAATCGATATTTTGTCAGCGATAGAAAAAAGAGAATGCGGAAAATTCAGGGGCTTCAAGGTAAATAGGAAGAATCAAAAGCCTTTGTCGAATCAATTCCTTGCACTAGTGTGCGGTAACAGGAAACGAAAGTAAGTGCATGAAAAAACAACAACGCAGCTAATGGTTATCATTAACACAGCGAATAGTTATCGCATCCAGTATGGAAGACAGCAGAGTCGCTCTCTATATTTTGTTTTCTGAGAGATATTTTCAACTCTCCCTTTTTCCTTACCTAACAAGAGCGGGGTATCTCCTTACCAATCTGGAGTCCGGATCTCTGACTCGGAGCAGAACTAACCAAGAATATTGGCAGTCAGTGGCCTTTGCAGTTCATTTTCTTGTCAAATTCACCAATACCACATGGGTATGGTCCTTCGCTTCGGAAACTTTGTTAATCTTTCTCTCACAAATGCAGAAAACCAATGAACACAATGTGTGTTACAATAACAGAGCACTGTTGCCTGTGTGGCTCTACCAGTGCCGGAGTGACGTTCAGCAAGAGATGCATCGATTCTGAGTGTTGTTCTTATCATAGTTGATTTCCGATCCCCGTATATTCCCTAATACAATGAATGCATCAAGCACTTAGCAAGAATCTCTCAGGTGGCAATCATGGAATGTCACATGGACACAGCAGTCCAAGGAGAAGAAATATCCCTTGACAGTCGATATATAGAACACTAGTGACACAAGAGCTGAGAAAGGGCAAAGGCATATCTGATTGGTAGAGACCGGAAAATTTGAGGAGGTGGCAAGAATGAGTTAGATAACCTTGCCACGCTGAAAAGAACCCTGATGATTGCAGGAGACCGCGAGGTGCTCACAAAGGGCAAAGGGATTTTATAGGGGGGCTACTTGGACACGATGAAGTATTTCCCTTGGGCTTTCCTCTCCCCAACACAAGGACACTGAGGACCAAGAAAGATTATTACATGTAGTAATTGACTTCGCTGTGCACCCACATCGTCAGTGGTCTCATTTAACCCATTTGACCCATTGTCGATCCATGTCTGCACCAGAGCAAGTCACCCGTTACATGGAAGCTTCCCATTCTGCCAGCATCACAACATTTCTAGGCCCATCAAGAGCCTGAGAGAGCTACAACATTTCTCTGTGCGCAGCACCTTGGACATGCTTTGTACATATGAGGATATCAATGTGTTCTTGACCTGTGTCATGGACCAACAAAACCGCCACTTTCAGCTTCATTCAACGTCCAATATCGCTAGAACCATGGTTTGTGGATGGAAAACAGCAAGATTGTTTCACAGTCCAGCACAACAACTCTACTACCTTGTGAGCGGTGATATTGGTTTTGATATAAATGGCTTTAGCTTTGACATTAGCACAGAAGTTGTCACAGAATACGACAGTCCAAGGAAAGGGTATACTGACTGCTAACATAAGGACACCAGAGATAGAATGAATGTCAACGACACAAATATGTGGATAATCGCTGAAATATGTGGAGCCATACGACCGAAGAAGTTAGATGGCCGATGCAGAAAACCCTGGAAAGCCTGGAAGGCCGAGGCACTCACAAAGGCAAGAAGATTCCATAAAGGAAGCTGCCTTGACACGATGGACTTCTCTTGGATTATTCCTCCCCCTAACACAAGGACGCTGAGGACAATGAAAGATTATTACACGTATCAACTGACTTCGTTATGCATTCCACATGGTCAGTGACTATCAACTAGCCCATTTGACCCATTGTCGATCCCTACCTGCACCAGACCAAGTCCCCCGTTACAGCAATACAGCCCCAGCCATCCCTACCAAACGAGGAGATTGAGGTGACAATGCTTTTTAACAATACGGTTGACGGCAGCGTTGAATACGAGAGTCATACTTGGTAGTATCCCTCCTGCAACCACGACCTTTGCTTCGCCTGCTATTGCCAAGGAGCCTGCCGCCGCTTCTGCCCCTTTTGATGAACCGGATCTATTGCCACTGGTAATTCTTGTTAGAGCCAGATGCCTTTTTGGGCGTCCGTCGTCTTCTTCGCGTGCTGCTGCTCTTGATAAGGGTTCAGTTACGATCCCATCCCCTATGACTTATCAAGCCCAGCTCACAACCCCACAGAAGGGAGTAAAAGGTGTCACGCGCTAAGCGTTGAGAACCCGAAGAAATTCAAGGCTTCGGAACTTCACCACAAACACCCCCAGATGACTTACGAACAATGGTGGCATATCGCTTCTTACCCGCCATTGTTTGAGATGCAACAAAGTGAATGGTATCTTGACACAGGACAATGGTCTCTTCCCACAGTGGATCTGGAAAGTCCTCGAGTCTCGCTACTACGTCCTTAACAAGAGACACTCGGTCTGTAGTCAAGAGAGTCCTTCAACTAAGAAGACACAACGGCCAGCGTTGGGTGAGGAAGCGGGATTTGATGGAACTATTTTGATGATGGGTGGGACTAAAGATATTGAAGCCACGAGATGATGCTACCCGCTTCTCTATGACGAGCGTCTTCGCCGAGTCAGACTACACTTACCAATGATAGCAACAGGGCAGCAGAGCCACTGGGGAACCATATGGCGGTATGAAGTCATTAGACAGATAGGAAGTCTGGACCATCGATCTTCTCGACTTGCTAGCCTCTAAAGTGTTTCCACAAGATTCGACATCATCCAACTTTACCATGCGGGGACGTAGTAACGTCATAACGTTGGACCATTGAATCGCAAGCTTGCCAGGTCTTACTGAGCAGACAGGTTTTGGGACTGTTCCCCATCGATGACGTTGGTTGAAGACGCTCTCCACAACGACCCAGCTGGGGTCGTCTTTATCAAGTCGGCCTATAAGCTAAACTAATCCCTATGTTTATAACACTTTAGCCACCTATCTTTTTCCATCGCACCCAACCTTGTGGTCAATTTTTGATTTTCCACTGTAACACTAAAATTTGACCTTTCCGCAACCAAAAAATAAGCCCCAAACATGAGCGACCCTACCAAGAAAAGCCCCTCTGATACAGGCATCACTGGTGCGGGCAAAGCTGTGACATCAACCCTGGGTAACACCGTTGGTGGCTTGGCCGACACGGTTGGGGGTGTCTTGGGCGCTACGGCCCGCGGCGTCGGCGAAACTGTTACTGGCGCCACTGGAGGTCTTGGCAAGCCCTTAGGGGAGGCACTGGGCAAGGCTGGCTCGGGAGTTGAGGGAGGAGTGGCGAATGTCGCTCAAGGAGTCCGAGATGCAGGCGAGTGGAAGATGAACTCAGAGGCCAAAAAGTAGATGACATAGTACTCATGTATTCGGTTTCTTGTTTGGTGCCACTGGACTTTGGGGACAGAGGAAGGCGAAAGGTGGTGGTTCGTTCTACTGTCTTCAGCCTTCAGCAGCATGTTCGAGTGAGACATTCATCAAGGTTCTTTCACTTCTGTATATCCACATTGTTACAAAGATGCTGTCAACAGTGACATGCTTTCAACACAACAATCACATTCAAAGGCCATTTACCAGTATCATGGGAACTTCATTTCTCAGCGTCATATTTTCCTTAGATCACATGGTAGAGCCTTCAACAGCAAGCTGAAGTACACTACTCACAGCCCACAGGCAGAGAGGTCACAGTATGGGTTAATGTGCTGTTCAGGTAGGCATAAGAAAAGGGCAGTCATTTTGCTCCGCAGGTCTTAGGTCCTTCGTGTGCGATATGCATGGTAATGATTGCTTTAGTTGAATCCCAGAGACATCGCCAACACATGAGTGTGGGGTCGGGCGCAAAGGGACCTCTAGGACCCTATTACGTACCGGGTACTATAGGTACACAGCTAGAGTTTAGCTGTATGGTAAGTGGATGGAATATTCAATGCTTCGTAAATGGTCAACAGCTATCTCGAAAGTCTAATATAAACATTGAGCTTCGCAAAAATACCTATCTGCATAAACTCCCCAGTCCTCGTGCTATGCATATATGTTTTCGGCAGTGTCTTCGGTGGATATTGCCCCGAAAAGCCGATGCAAGCTACCAGCCCAACCATCAGGCAGGCTGAAATGTTGATAACTGCGGGCTGTGGCAATGTCGCTGACAATTTAACCTCGCTCGTCGGTGTTCTATCCAACAGAATGAAACTTAAGGAAACGTACGGTGTTGAACTCGTGACAACAGCCATATGCTGAAGGATGCCCAATGCACTGCTACATCTTTTACAGACAGTTCGAGATGCGCATGTTGCCTGATATTTCATGAAGTCTTTGTTCCTCGAAACCGGAATATGACATTCCATGTACATGCATGTACCAAAGTGCATTTCCATTGGACGTGAGTAATGCCTACACTGACTGGTTCCAACCAGCAACTAATTAATGACGAATGACAACAGGATTCGCACTTATCTAGCTTGCTGCTTCGTAACGAGGGCAAAACAGGCGATAGAACGGAAGCATGGGGGCTAGCCCAGGACATGTGACCCGTTGGCTCTTCTTACCCCCCTGTCACCGACTTCTAATGACCAGTTCACCGGTTCAAAAGGCGACCTGCCATGACGGAAGTAGCCGCCATCGACCCGGTAGTTTAGCTTCCAGAATCACATCCGAACTCTATGACTAGCAGGCTGGAGCGATCAGGGGATGGATCGACGAGATATCTGAACAGGCAACTTTGATCCTTTGGATTCCTTAACTAGTCGGCGAAATCACATCAAGGTGAAGTTCAGTATCTGCTAATGCATTAAGTACAATCTATTGGAAGGGGTCTATCTCCATTTTAACTTTGAAGACTGTGGTCCGGTGAAAATTTCCAACTATCTCGTGATGTCAATCCTCCAAGTCCCAGTTATCTACACTACTCCCTAACTTCGTTCAGCGGTGAGAATGGAAAGATAGTCTGTGCCATTTGCTGCACAGGTCCATAGAAACGTTACTACTGCTGTCAGGCAGCGATGTGTCGGTGACGATTCACGAACTGAGCAATCGGAGCCATTCCCAGCGATTAACTTTGCCAAAAACTAACGTGTCGAGCAACGCATGTACACTTGAAGTCTACAATTAGCACGGCCTTTTTTTCCGATATCGGATGTTATTCTAGTTAGATCCCGAAAACTTGTCAACCTGTCATCAAGGTTGCTAGCTTTACATGGAAGTCAACGCGCAGATACTCGATCTCGCAAACTATAATCCAACCAAAGTCAGACAGCGTTCCACAGAACTCCAAAGGTCGGGCCGGTGTGCCAAGTAGGGAAGTTCTCGGGTTGACACAACGGCACAATGACAAACAGAAACTGTCAACACACTTGCCACATCATTCTTGATCTGAAAGGATGAGTGCCATCAGCAGAGCGGTGAGAAGGATGGAAGGGAAGGGATATGGCCTACAAGAAGACGCGATGCGCCCATGCATTGCGTTCAAAGCAGTGTAGATATATCTGCTCTCTTGTCCTTCTCACTCATCATAGGATGCTAGTACAGAGTCATAGCAGCCCAGGGTTCTGAAAAAGCTGTTTTTGTTGCATGTACCGAGCAGATCGATTCCCCTCCTCGGAATGAAGTCACTATGGCTCTATCATCAAGCGAACATTTAGACGAAGCCGACAAAAAGCTGGAAGCTATGGGATACAAACCAGTACTGCTCCAATTTCTTTGCCATGCCTTCCAGACCTCAAAATACTGGCAGATACTGACTTTGACCAGGTGTTCAAGCGCGAATTTTCTTCCTGGTCCACATTCAGCTTTGCCATGAGCATATCCGGCATATATGGCTCCTTGATATCTACTTGGGTCTATGGACTTCAGGCTGGTGGCGCTGCAGCCATCATGTGGAGCTGGATTGTTGGTGGTGCAGGCGCTCTAGCGCTTGCTGTAAGCCTTGCCGAGCTGTCATCAGCTTATCCCAATGCCGGGGCAATGTATTACACCTTACGGTTTCTGGCGCCTGAGAAGCACATGCCTCTTCTTTGCTGGATGTCAGGTATGTGTCCCTTGAACACCTAGGATCTTGTAAGACAGATTGTGTATACTGATAATGACGGTTGATCACACAGGATGGATTACATTGATTGGGACAATCGCTGGCAGCGCCTCGACCGAGTATGCCACAAGCCAGATGCTCCTTGGTGCCATCTCTATCGCCACAAACTCGACATACAAACCCACTGTTGGTCATGTTGTTGGAGCCATGGCGTTGCTGACCTTGATTCATGCCGGCATCAACACCTTGCCTACACTCTGGCTCACCCGTCTGACCAGCAGCTATGTGGTGCTCCATATGACCGTGCTTGTCAGCGCCTGTGTTTACTTGCTGGTTCAGACGAAGAATAAGAACAGCCTAGCCTATGCTTTCACAGACTTCCAGCCAACATCAGGATGGTCTCCCCCGGGATTCGCGATTCTGTTTGGCTGTCTTACCCCCGCGTGGATCATGACAAGTGCTGACAGCACTGCTCGGTATGCTCGCACTGATCTCATAACCCTCAACGATACCACGCTGACAATTTGGGCTTCCCAAGCATCGCCGAGGAAGCAAAATCCCCAGCATTGACCATCCCTCGCGCCATTTTCGTTGCATCATTGTCAACATATATTTTGGGGTTTGTGTTCAACCTTGTTTTGGTTCTTTGCATGGGCCCAGGAGGTCCCTTTCCGCTGCTAAATTCGCCATCTGGCCAACCCGTCGTGGAGCTGTTCACTCAAGCACTCGGACGGGCTCCAGCCATCTTCTTCACACTTTGTGGAGTTATTATCATGAATATGGTTGCCATCCCTGGTGCTCAGGCTGGTAGCCGTATGGTCTTCGCTTTGGCTCGCGACGAGCTGGTCCCTTTGGCACGCATGTGGACACGGGTGGATGTCAAGAGGGGCACGCCTATCCTTGCGGTATGGGGGTATGCCGTAGCTGTCGTGATCGTAAGCCTCCTCGGGCTTTTAAGCGAGATAGCTATCGCAGCCGTGTTCACTGTGTGTGCCATTGCCCTTAACGTGTCTTATTTATTGCCCATACTCTGCAAGATGATGTATCCAAGTCGTTTCGAGCGAGGGCCCTGGCATCTCGGACGTTGGAGCATTGCCGTCAACGTCATTGCTGTCCTTTGGAATATTTTTATCGCCATTATATTGTTCCTCCCACTGCGGTTACCTGTAACGCCATCGAATGTGAGTCGTGTTTCTTTAAAGTACTGACCCTTACGCAGTGAGCCTGAGATCTAACATCAATATTCGGAGTAGATGAACTATGCGATAGTCGTGTTCATTTCAGTGGTAATTTGTGCATGTTGCTACTGGGCGCATGGAAGGAACTACTATATGGGGCCAGGGACACAATCCTTGAAGCCTTCCCACAGCACAACCGGCACGACAACTGAGGTTGGAGTCTAAGGTTTAGAAAGGAAGAACCGAAGGTGAACCATCGGAAAAGGGCAGGGGGATCGAGGAAGAGGAAAATAGAGTCCTTATATCTTAGGAGTTTTGATGACTGGATAGCATAGCGACACTCTACAGATTGATTCTTGAAAAAGCTGTTTGTTTGAGGTCGCAAGACAACTTGTAGTGCCGACCTTAGTAACTTCATCCCTGGCATCCGTGTCTCGGAGTGGATCCTCGGGAAGTGAACCCATCGTCCGAGACGCCGGCGCTCGGCGCTCACTCTCCCGAACCCCCCACCTTGCTGGTTCTTTGCCGGAGCTTATCAAGATGCCAGAAGCAAAACATCCCGTTCCATACGAAAGGAAACAATTAATTTCGTCATTTCTGCAAGATCGGTGGCATGTTATTGATTATGGCAGTGAAGGTTGCAATTCGAAGGAACATGAACGAAGTGAGTCCTCAATACCACTAATCCGTTTCTTAATGCCATGGGCAATAGTCCACAATGATATCATCTGCCCAAGAATCTTTAGTGCTAACCCGTGTTTTGAAACACTGGGTAACCTGTTTGTCTTGGCTGACGGAGCGTCAACCTTAAGATGGATGTCGGAGATGGACAATCCGCGTTACATCGTCTCTTTTGGGACTCTTCATCCATGTCGTCGGTTAAGGAGCTTTTTTTCATCACTCAACCCCTGAGCACATTCACATCATGGCAAGGTTGACCACAGCTGAGCACGCCCTGGCAACCGCCTCATTTTGGGAAATCGGTCGTCCTTGTACCGCCCTCCAAAGGCCTTGATGGGAACTTCGGCGGGCTCCATTCCATGGGATGGGCCCGACAACAAGCTTGCAGCGCTGCTTTCGCGTGAATACAAGCATTTACCATGTAACCATGTCCCAAGATATCCCCTGCCCGGCCCCGGAATTAGGGATCTTGTAACCTGATTACCGCTGGTCACGGAGGGTCCACATCCCGCGATCCCCATGAGCCTCACTCCTAGCTTTGAACCGACGTCTGGCTTGTTACCGACAACCTACAAATTATAAAAGTTGTATTCGAAAAGCCCAAGAAGTCTTATAGATGTCTTGTCCTCAGATCAAGCTCATGATCGCCGATCGATCGAAGTTAAGCTTGCTCGGATCGCCAAGATGAAATCTTATATCCTCGCTGGCGTTCTCACCACTGGCGTTGCCGCTCAGAGCGGACCCTGGCAGCAGTGCGGCGGTATTGGCTGGCAAGGCTCGACTACCTGCGTCTCTGGCTACCACTGCCAGTACTACAACGAGTGGTACAGCCAGTGCATTCCCAGCCAGGGCTCGACCACCCTCCGGACCTCCACGACTCAGGTTGCCCCGACTTCGACCATCTCGTCTGCCCCGGCGACTACCACCACCAGCTCCCCTGGCGGCGGCAGCAAGAAGTTTAAATGGTTTGGTGTTAACCAGTCCTGCGCTGAGTTCGGCAAGGGCATCTTCCCCGGCCGCTGGGGCACCGAGTTCATCTTCCCCTCTACCTCTTCCATCTCGGTGCGTCGAACCTTGTAACGATCGTTCAAGGTCACTGAACATCACTAACTGCTCATCCAGACCCTCATCCGCGATGGCATGAACACCTTCCGTGTGGCCTTCTCCATGGAGCGCCTGGTCCCCAACACCCTCACTTCAGCATTCGACCAGGGTTACTTGAAGAACCTGACCGAAACTGTCAACTACATCACCAACAACGGTGCTTGGGCCGTCCTCGACCCTCACAACTTCGGTCGCTATTACGATAACATCATCACCGATGTAACCGCGTTCAAAACCTTCTGGTACAATGTCGCCAAGGTCTACGCCAACAACCCGCGCGTCATCTTTGATACCAACAACGAGTATCATGATATGGACCAGAACCTCGTTTTCCAGCTCAATCAGGCTGCCATTGACGGCATTCGCTCTGCTGGTGCTACTCAGCGTATGTTCAGTCCTTCGAGTTTGTTTACTTACCAGCGTTTTCAACCAATCAAGTCCCCAAAACCCAAGTCAAGACGACCCTTACAATTTGACTTGACTTTGACTTGTTGGAAACGCTGTTATTTATTCTGTCTATGGGGACATAGTTATCACATTTCCAGACCCTCCACGGTTAAGGCTGGGTATGGGGTCAGGCTTGATGCTTGATTCAAGGGCTCGATGTGTTGGCGCCAGGAACTTTGTTCAATCACAGCTAACTTATAAACAGAGTACATCTTCGTTGAAGGAAACTCCTGGACCGGTGCCTGGACCTGGAATGTTACCAACACCAACCTCGCCGCGCTGGCCGACCCCGAGAACAAGATCATCTATGAGATGCACCAGTACCTCGACAGCGACGGCTCTGGAACCAGCGAGGCTTGCGTTAGCACTGAAGCTGGTGTCCAGCGTGTGATTGGTGCCACTCGCTGGCTGCGCGAAAACGGCAAGCTCGGCATTCTGGGCGAGTTCGCAGGCGGTGCCAACCCAACCTGCCGCACCGCCATCACCGGCCTGCTCGACCACCTCCGGGAGAACAGCGACGTCTGGACTGGCGCTCTCTGGTGGGCTGCTGGTCCTTGGTGGGCATCATATATTTATTCAATGTTCTGTTCCCCCTTTTCTTATTGTTTTCTGCATTTCGAGAAAGTTTGGCTAACATTATGTCGAACAGTGAGCCTCCCTCAGGCACCGCATACACTTATTACATCGACTTGCTGCGGCAGTACGCTTGAATCACTTAAATAACTGCAAAGAACGTCCAAAGATCGCTTATGAGCATACATCCTTTGAACGCTGCATTGCATTGCCAGAGTTAGAACTGTGGTTAAAACTCATGCAGGACAAGCATCCCAAGATCAAGTCAAGGTCACATGACATGGATTGTACATAGATACCTTGTCAGCTTTTCTGTACATACTTTTGCTAACCTATATTGAGCTGGAGACTGCGCTCGTCACTTCATTCCTCGCTCCGAACGGAGGGTTTGTGTCGAATTTGACTTAGTTCCCACCCCTCCAAACTCATCATACCTACCACATTCCTTGGTACGCCCTTCCGGGGGCTTGGAGTTTTTTCAGAATCAAATATAAGAACTGGGAACCCAAGCTCAAAATGCCGTCGATTTCAAGCAGTCCCGGAGTTAAAACTAGCAAATCGACGAATAAAAAGCTAAGCCTTAAAGTTAGGTATATCGTAGCTAGAAACAAGGTAAATGGAGTTACAGGTCACAATAACAAGTCAGAAACAGTACTTTAGGAGGGAAACAGCTTGTAACTCAAACCCGCTAAAGCTCACTAAAGGCCAACTGTGCTAATCGGAAAATACCTACTTGTGTGTGGAATATGGGAAAGGGACCCAACAAACTAGTTTTCTCGAACTACGTTCTCCAAAAACTGTTATGGTAGCAGGTCGGTCAAGCTTCATGGTGAGGTCGGAAATCCGGCATCCAGAATTTTGCTGCCCCACTTCCTGGTTACGGCCTGCATCGACGTCATTGGTCCTTGCAGTCGGGTACATCGCACACAAGGGCCACGCCGCGCTGCATATGGGAACAGTGCCTTACATATATGTGGGAAATTACCATTTACCAACATCATATCCCTTGCCAGATCATTGAGCTCGCAAAGTCAAAAAGTAAAAGCTGATTGCCCACATGGCGGAGCTCAATTAATGCATGCGGCGCGCTGCCCACCCGCCCCGCCTTCGCTCAACAAACGGTCAACGTCTCAACGACAGTGTTTTTGGATCAGCGCTCTAGAGCCCACGCTCGAGGTTTACGTTGTTTGTTATGGGATGCGGCTTCTCAATTGTAGCAACAACGTAAAACTCTTTGCGCTATCAACACTTGCCAACTTCACAAGGAACTGATCTTAGATATTGATATGGAGCAGTAATTGCCTGATTTAAAAATCTTCCAACCCCCCCGTGCACCGACTCAATACCTCCTCCGAGTCCCCCTCTACTTTTTTCCGGCCGACTGCCAGTTCCCAAACCACCCGATACAACACAGTGCTAAAAGATCTATTTCAGTCTACCTAAAGCTGATCCGAAAGCGAGCAGTCCTTAAGTTACTTACAGCAAAATCTTATTTGACGATTGAAACTGTGAAACGCGCTCTGCATCGGCTACAGCGAAGCTGCATTGCCTAGGTGACACCACGTGGAGGTTGCAGAGCCCGACTTCGCCCTGACCAGAACGAATTAGCTATGATCGAAGTAGGAGATCCTCCTCGATAGCTGGGGTCATACTCAAGCCATCGTGCCGAACAACGGATAAAGAGCATGGCGATTGGAAGTCATGCCAAGGAGATGTAGGACACCTCAAACCCTCCTTTCGTCGGATTATGACACGATTTTTGACTGTCCCTAACTGTTGTCGACCAACAGTCGCAAAGGTAAGCAAGAACCAATAATTTGGAAACGCACCTCCAGAGAGATTTAAACAGAAGATTGCTTCGTGCCATCGCCAGCTCCACTCTCCTCTTTCTTTAACTTTCTTACTGTGGTTATAGCTTTTTAGGCACTTGGAATACCCCATAAAGTCAGCCTATCTCAGCGTGCAGTCAGCTGGGTGAGGTTTGCTGTAAACTTGGCACACATCGGCATGCCTTGAGCAAGTCATTTCTCATGTTTCTTGAGCACGCCAAGTTCGATCCTCTTCTACGAGGACCCTTGTAGGTGCCGTTCCCTTTCTCAAGGGCCCGGTTCCTCGCATCTTCCACCTTTTTTATTTTCCCCAACAAACATAGACACCATGGCAGCAGGTCAAAATCGCTTCTCTTTGTGCCTATGATGGATCGCTTCTCCTCTGATCTCTCCCTGTTTCTTTATCATATAATCAGACACTAAGACTAATATATTTCTCCTTCCTTGTTATACTCTTCGCTTCCGCCTTCTTCTTCTTTCCTTTGTTCTCTCTTTTCGTCTCTTCGTCTTCTCTTGTCTTTCTCTTTTTTTGCCCTTTCCTTACGATAAACCCTGGAGGTAGGTATAAAACCGAAGAATTAAGGCTGCAAGCTTTATTAAATACGAATGATAGCAGGATCTCAAATATCCCTGTAATTATCTGCAGGACACTGAAAGATGTGGGTTCATTTTTCCACCAATATCTTCCATGAACAGTGACAGCATTTGAGTAATTTGATCAGGAACGAGTCTTTTGCCGGCAGTTGGGAATAATTCGCTGAGATTCTGCCGTCTTTGAAGCAATGCCAATGCTGCCAACCCCCAGCATGGCGGAACCACGCCGCGGTTCAAGCGAGAACTCCACGTGGGGATCCCGAACCGCCAAATCATGATCCCAGAAGGAAACATAAACGTCAGGACGTTACCCACTAGGTAGGGCTGAAACGAAACGAAGAGGCGTGGTTGCCATGTCTCGAGAGGGTTGTGTCTGAGCTCCGAACGATGCCTTCGATCAAGGTACGTACTCTATCTTCATCACCAACAAGGTCAGAGCAATAGCCAATCGGAGATGAGCATCTCATCATCTACGTCTTTAAAGCTCAGCCATGGCCCGGGGGTTCCCCACAATATCGGACGCCAAGAGTACGGGGTTTTCGAACCAGAGTCCCCGATCCAGGCCGGCTCCAGCTGGGTACGACCAGTTCTGGTGTTGTTATGAGCATCGATTTCCGTCTGCTGTATGAACGCGCGATTTCCCCATCAATATGCATGCAAAGATACTAGGTATGCAATGCCTTTTTGGATGGCTGCAAGCCGAGGGACTTTGAGTACTTCAGTTGGCAAGTACTGTATGAAAATCGGGCAGCCAGCTGACGAAAACAAACTTGTCAGAAGTCAGATTGGTATGCTGAAGCAGTATAGCCGCCAGCCTAAGGTTGCGTATCATCTAATCTTGGTTACATTACGACAAGTGGTGTCTCGGCGAGATGCCGGGGCGCCCCAGCTCTCAAATTTCACTTCTTTTGGAACTTTGACCCCATCACTTCATTGTCTTTCTCCCCATTGCAGACAGAAACACTCCCTTTTTTTCTCCAAGCCAGTAAGTTTCTCACAGCTAGTATTCTCGAGTTTCCTATGTTTGGGCCCCCTTCAATCTCGTCTTGCATTTTCCATAGTACTTAATGTATCATGCACTGTTGTTTTTGGTTGTTTTTGGTATACCAGCTCTCAATTTAAGCGCTTCCCCGCAGATCCAACGATAAAGTCCGGCCGGCTCACTGACCGAACTTTGGGTCCATGCCACCTTGAGTCGCATTTTCTGTCGGCAACCTCTTCTGCTCTGCTTTGACCTGAGACCCTACCGCATTGTCTCTTGTGTTTCTGGTTGGCCCCTCAAAAAACGGTGGCTCGCCTGTTGTTGCTTGCGCGTTACCTGCCTACCCCCGATTCTGCCCGCCACCAACGGTAAACCTCCCCGATCAGCTGCTACCTCAGATAGATGTGCCTCCTCCGGACTCGTTCCCTTGCAACCATCAAACTGTCTGCGGAGGGAACGCGTCCGCCCCTGACAAGACCGAGTCCGCAGGGCGCTGTCAGTATATGTCGGCGGGCGCCCCAGACCCCCCTACATCGCGGACGTCATCTTCACTATATCAGGCAATGAGGAGTTGGCCAAGATGTCTGAAGTTACAGACGTAGGCGTTGTGTGGATATGGCCAGACAACACTACCGTACCGACGAACTTGAGTGATTCGACCAGCACGACGCCTGCATTTCCGACACCATCGTGGATCATACCGCCGAATCCTGGGCGATCGCTACAAGTGGATATCGCCGTTTGTACAGTTATTACCTTTCTCATCGGCCTTGGGTTCGTGATAATTCGCTTTTACACGAGATGGGTCAATCGCGTGCTATGTCACTCGGATTGGTGCATTTTGCTGGCTCTTGTAAGAACATGTCTACTGCTTTGTTATGCTAACAGCTCTGCTGACCTTCCTAGCTCTGCTCCGCCGGTCTCGTGGGCAGCACCTTTGAACGTTAGTTGCTCCTTGCCAGGTTGAGTGACATGCCGGTTGCTGACAGAATCCATAGAACTCTCTCACGGAGCGGGAAAGCATGTCTGGCAACTGGAGCTCTCAAATATAGCGAAGTTCCAACGAGTATGTTGACATGTCCCTTCCCATATTTCCCACAGTCTGCGTTTGCTAAACGTTCGCCAAAGGCAGCATGGTATGGTATTCTCTGTTACACCTCGTCTCTTGTCTTCACCCGGGTGTCCATCCTCTTACTTTACCGGCGCATTTTCAGCTCCAGCTCCAAGATGAAAAAGGCGATACTAGTTGTCATGGTATTGGTCTTAGCTGTCAGCATCTGGCTAGTCGCAACTGTGTTCACTGTCTGCGTCCCCTTACAGGCCTTTTGGGATTGGACGCTCGGCTCCAAGAAGCTTGTTTATTGCCACCCCGGTAGCATGTACTGGTTTAACTCTGCGCTCCATATCGCCTCTGATCTCGTTATTATTGCGCTTCCTCTGCCGATACTTTGGAAGATGAGGCTTCCTCGCCGGCAAAAGATCGCTCTTGTTGGCGTATTTGCGTTGGGTTTCTTGTAAGCAAGTCCTCCGCTTTTCCTAGGGCAACCAGCTGACCTGATCCTTTTTAGTGTCTGCATTGTGTCCATCGTTCGCCTGACGAAACTCATCGATATTTATGTTCCATACCCTTCCATGGATGCGTTTTACACAAGCGCCCCCTTGATCTACTGGACCACTGTGGAGGTCAACTCCGCAATCTCCTGCGCCTGCATTATGACCCTCAAGCCCCTAATCGAGCGCGTCTTTCCGCGACTGCTTTCCCCGGAACAAGACCACCGCGACCCGACACTGCCTTGGATCACACCCATCAACAACGACGACGTTGAGTCACACTGTGACGCTGCTAGCCAGGCATCGAAAGTAAATGGTCCCGCCGACAGCATCACAGATCCCAGCTCGGATCCTAATAGCAATCACCGACATCCAAGCCGACGTAGTCTCCTCCCAGAATGCACTTGCAAACGAGGACACGGAAACAGCAGCGGAGTGCTGTACACTGCAAACTCTGAGGGTGACGGAAATACGAGCGATGGTGACGACCCGACCGAAAAGTACCATGAAATTTTGTACCTACATCACAATGAACTCCACGGCCACAGCCATCATCATACAATGTTTGATCTAGAGGCCCAACGCTCCATCGGCAGCACCAACTTATCAAGAACAACCACGACAGCTGTTTCCCCCACAGCATCTGCCCCTGCAGTCGCTAGAGCCGCGGATCCCTTGACAACGGGGCGTGCAACGAACCGTGAAGGAGACGATGACCACGACCTTGATGAGAAACGAGACGAGATACCTCTTACGCAGGGTGAGGAGCATATCTTCACTCTGCAAGCCCCTCCCAGAGCTCACCTCCGATTGTCCACGGCCCAAACGGGGACCGAGAGGCGTGATCAGAAAGAATCGGAGAGCCCGACGAATATAATGTCCGCATAAATCAAGAATTGGTTCTCCTTAATTCCCGCCGACACGCCGACTTTTCATTCTCTAGACCATGAGTACGGGCTGCAGCTTGCCGTGAGCATGCTTCATGCATCAAGATACGCTTTCAACAAATTTCCTTAGTCCAATTGCCTGTGGCTGACAGACGAAGCTGCTTCGCTCATGATCACGATTTCGCATTACGTTAATGATGTTTACATTCTTTCTATCTGTTGATACCCGACGCGGATGTCATGTTTGTTCTCATGAGGGGCGATGTAACATATTCGGTCACTACCACATTGTTGGATGGTAAATTCAATGGGATTGGGCGTTCAGGGTTGATAGGTTGGTTAGAACTGACAGTTGTGCACTCTTCAGTTCTCAGAAAGGTTACTTCGTAATACTCCGATATGTACTTGTGATCGTGGTGGGGAATTAGGCTGCGTGCTAAAATTTATGTCCTCTTTTCGTCAAGTATCTGCCCTTGAGTTTCAGAGGGTAAACCATACGGAGGTTTAACGGCGCAGCGCTAACATCTCCATTTCAGTGTTGAATGGCGTGCCCGGTGCCGTTTACCTCATGTCACAAGCCATGCCAAAAGAAATAGATTGCCTCGGAGGGGAATGACTGGAGGGTTAAACATGAGAAACAAAATAACAATAAAAATGATGAAGAGTAGGAAGGAGGAAAGGAGGGAAGGAAGGGATGCAGGAGTGAAAGAATAGAATAATGAAGATAGAAACCGCTGCATTATATGGTATAGGCTTAGCGTCCCTTCTACCACAGATGGTTCTTTGGCTGCTGGAGCTTGATGTTATACCTTACTGAGGTTGCAAGACCTGCCCTATGTAGAAGGACACTCGGGCATTCAAGTCACATGTTCAAGTCGCATGATTTTTAAGTTACTTCACCAAAATTGTTGAAGTGCTTACCTAGTAAACATCATCTTTTTTAGCCTAACAATTGTGCACTCATCGACCGAAGATTGTTGTGAAACATCTTACCCTTGGCTCTATATGAGCACTGGAAAGGATTTTGGATGATACTCAACTTGAGCCTTGTTTGCTCCGCATCTATCATCATTTTCTGTTTCTTATAATGTCTGCTCTGTTTTACTTTCTCATGGAATTGCTCTTCCTTAGCCTGTGTGAGCAAAATGGTGGTGTAGTACAACATTCTTTCTTTCCACCTTCAAAACAAGGCTTTCACTGCAGTTTCTCCATTGCTACAATGAAATATAGCTACCTTGGTGGAAAAGTGCTTTCATCTCTAAGCTCCAGAACTTCCATGGTCATCTTCACAAAAGTGGGTTTGGCCGAAGAGAGGAGTCTGTGAGCTATAAAATTGTCGACACAGCCAAAAACCAACATTTTCCTTTCTCTTCTATATCGCTCTTTGCGTTCAAGTGCTGTAGGCGACATTTAGTTGGCCTCGCTAGCGATCGTTCGCTGTGGCCAAAGTTGGCTGGAGTGGTTGAACCTGTCTATAATCGGCTAGAACTTATGGTTCCGGCCCTTCTCCCCCTCTGCATGATTCCGATTGTCCTCAAGATGACATGATCTAGAATGAACCCATAGATTCAGAAACTCAATGCCCACCAGTCTATGAACATCATGCACAAACGGCTCGATAAATCCACTGATACAGCATGATGTGGATGTGAAGATGCAGCAGTGAAAAATGGTGAAAACACTTTTTGAAAGCGGCACAACAACACTGCACCTGGCTTGCATACACACTTTCACCATATATTGCGAGATAATGAAGGCTGTATCACAAAACTTAAGCCATTCATCGGCAACTAATGTTCAGGTAGATGCAGCTTTTAGTGAGCGGAAGAGTGTTCCGGGCGCATGATTGTGCGAAATCTCATCATTAGCACTTCTTGAAAAGATAGTAACACACATATTCTTGTGCTTTTCATCATCTAGGTCCCCCCAAAAAGGGCATCGCTCACATTCCAAGTTATCGAAGATGGGTTATCTCTGTCTTCTTTTGCGGGGGCTCTTTTTCTCAAAAACGACGGACATGCAAAAAGTTAATAGCCGGGACGTCACCTCCACATTTCCTTATCCTACTCTCTGGGATGTGTTTCTTCCCTAGCACAAAGAAGCATTGAAGTGCCATAAATAGGACCACATCTTCCAATACAACTCGAACCGTTGCATGCAATCATACCTCGAGGTCCAGGACAGGTTGCAATCTCCTACTCAGTTTTTGCACTAGGCTCTTTTTACCACCCTGCGTATGCTGTAAATGCAGAAGTTAAGCTTACCATGGGCTGCTCAAGGCAGTAACAGGACAGCCGATGGGTCCCCCAGAGAAGTTTCCGGGACATGAACCTCCATGCTAGTCGCATCGGAATTGACCTCCGCTACATGTGCCACCCAGCAGCATTCCCGTCGTCACCTTACAGCGCACCCCATCTCCAAGCATCTCTTATAGCCAGGCACAACGCTACCCAACGTGGCCCGACAGTGAGTAAGACATTGGTTAAGCAAGGGACACAAGCAACAGGTGGTGTGACAAAGCGTGAGAAAGGGCTGGACTCAATACTACTCAGATGCATACCTTCAGACGGAGTCTAACAGCGCATATATCAGTAACATGAGATGTCTTGGGGACGAGTTGTCTCTGTTCCCCTCTCTGGTCCATACCTCGCCTACTTGCTTGCCTCCGGGGTTCCCGCTCTGGTTCGTAGCGACGCTTGGCACTGGTTTGTACCAAGGGTTAACGGGAGGACCTATTTTTGGATCTTAAATTAGAACAGCCAACTTGCCAATCCTGGCAGTCGGATTTGCGGGAGGCAATATGGATAAATTGCCTAGCTCCGCAACCAAAATCTTGACGACCTGACATTCGACCGACAACATGGTGGCGACCCAAATCCAACCTTCGCAATGCATCGGGACCGTCACCGTCACCATGGGGCTCTCGAGGGGCCTGTTTGGCATATAAGGACAAAACGCTACTCTGCAGAATCACGGCCGTGAATCCTGGAGAGTTTCAAACCCAGCAACTTTTCGACCCTGATCTCCTAGAGATCCCTCGACCAGCCTTTTCGCACACTCACCGATCAACGAAACTTCTTTGGAAACCACTAAACCTTTAAACTATTCAGCCATGGGTCTTCTATCCTATCTTACTGTTTTCCTGGCGGCCACTGGCTCAGCCCTCGCCGCTCCAGCCGCTGAGTCTCCCGCCGACATCGCCGTTCCGACCCCCAAGATCACTAGCATTACCTACTCCGGCAACGGCTGCGTCAGGGATCCCAAGTTGTCGGGTAGCTTCAACGACCCGACCTTCACCTACCAGGGTTTCACCCTGTCTCTGCCGACCAACACGACGGCCAACTGCCAAATTCACATCCAGGCCAGCGGTGCCGGACCTGGCTGGCAAGTCGCACTCAAGAGCAGCCAGGTTAAGGGTCGCCTGGTCCTGACCCCTGGCACATCGCTTACACACTACACGACTGTGTTCTTCAGCCAGAACCCCACCAAGACTGTGAGCTAACTTCTCAGTTGCCTTTCTTTGCGCTATGAGGCTAACATCAGCTATCAGAGCACTGTCTCCGGCACCGTCAGCAACGACAGCCGCAACACCATTAGCCGCAGCGTCACTCTGGTCAGCAAGGCCGATAGCAGTGAGCTCGCCTGGTCCCCTTGCACCGGTAGCGACGGCTACACTGGTATTATGAACGTCAACTTCCGCGGCGTGCTCAGCGGCAACAGTCGCGCTTACTTTGAGGCTCAGACCGAGACCTGGGAGCTCCAGTGGCGGCGCTGCTGAGCAACCCAATTTAGGAAGGGTAGGGGATGGCAGATTGTGAGTTTTGTTGCTATTAAAAAGCTTTCTGTTATATAGTTGATTCGTTTCTTTTGTAGATGTTTGCAGAGTACAAAAGTTTTTGATGCAAACGTTGGGTCTCTCTTCCAAAGCCAAGAAATCTGTAATTTCATGCTTGAAGGGGTCTGTGGGGCGTTTCGTTGCTTTCGCTTCTGGAAGTTGTAGCATCTCCGCATGAGCCATTCGCGACTGGAATACCACGCAGTTGGCATGAATGTGTATATAAATAGGTACCGTTGCATACATGATGGTGCAGAATATGTCGTAAATAAACTATCTGGGCCAGGGCAAAACCGGGTAACATCGTCTCGCTAGCAGCGAGCATATCAAGAGAGGGCAGCCAGAATGTCTTTGACATTTGTCTTCTATTACTTTACTTGATGTAGATATCTATCTGGTATCCAATGCGGCCCATCCGTGTAACCTTTGCACCGATGCCTATGTTAAAGCAGAGAAAGCCAACCCCTGAACGGACAAAAAGCACCAACGCCAACCATCCCCAGCCAACAGTAAATATCAACGGCGTTCTGAAACCGCCAACAGCCGCCCGCTTGTCTGTTCCAGTACCCCCTTTTGGTTAAGGCATCTGTTTAAAATGTTGGGCCGAAGCCAATGCTGCGATCAGGCTCTGGTTCTCTTCGTTCCCAACCCCAATGGCGCTGACTCGACCAGCTCTCGACCCGCTACTTGGGGTTGTTGTGTTGTGAGAAGATCGTTATGTCGTTTTGCGACTTAACAATTAACGGATGGACCGCGTTCCTGAGGTCAATGGCTCCAAAGAGTGGGCCCAACGGGACAGAACAACTGGGAGAGCAATCTCTGCCCCCCCCCCCTAATAGGGTTAAGACTCGTCGAACTCCATAAACCTATACACCAGCTAACCGTTCAAGGGTTGCTGACGTAACTGCGGGCACGACGCAGATCCTCAAGATCATGGTGCAGCGGCGCATTGGGGTCAATGTTCTTGTTGTCCAGATCCGAGTCGGAGGTCTCGTCGTCGCTATGGTAGGCGTACTTGCTGTGCTTGCGAATGGCTGCGCCATACTTCCAGAAGAGGAACGGAATGCCGCAGCAAGCCAGACCCAAGAAGGCGAGGAAAGTGGAGGCCCACTGGTCGCCCATGCGGTCGTACATCTGCTCCGTGAAGAGCACAACACCGGCGCCCCAGAAGGAACGGATGAAGGTTTTGGCGGCAAGTGCCGACGCAGCCTGGTGCACGTACGAGTCGACGAGGTAGTTATTGGCCGCGTTGTACAGGAAGATGAAGCCGAAGCCGATGGGAAGACCCGCCAAGCAAGGGCCGACCCAGATAAGACGGGGATATGAAGTCCAGGCGAATATGAACAAACCGATTGGAATGAACCAGCAGCTGAGCATCATGGGAATGAGGCGAATCTCAGCCGGCGGCTTGCCGTTGTACTTCTTGACCATCTTTATGTAGTGATTGTTGACAAAGGGCGAGCACAGGGCGGAAAGAATGACACCGACGGCGACGGGAATGAACATCAGACCCGTGATGCCGGAAGAGTAGCCCTTGCGAACTTCGAAGATGATTGGATAGGCAACGAAGAACATGTAGAGCAGGCCGTAGAGGACAGACATGTATAGGCTGATAAGGAAGACGATGAGCTCGCGGAAGAGCAGCTGGAAGGGGCGAATCAAGAAGATGGCGATCTTCTGACCGAAGGGAGTGGGGTCGAGATCTTCCTCAGTGATGTAGCTGTTGTCACCGGTCTGCTTCCGCAGCTTGGCCGCACGACGTGCCAGAATGGTAGGCGCGTAAGTCTCAGGCACGGTGAAGGAGATGAGAACCCAAACGACGAAGGCAAATATCAGCTGGATCCAGTAAAGCCACCGCCAGCCAGCGCCATCGGACAAGAAACCACCGATTAATGGACCGACTGTGGGAAAGTGTTAGCATGCAAGAACTTGAGTCTTGACAGCAGACTGGGGTCGCATACTGGCAGGACCGATGAAGGGAGCAGCAGAGAAAGCAGCCATTGGGACACCACGTTCTTCGTTACGCCACAAATCGGCAAGAGTACCGCCAACCAGGGTCATGGGAGCAGAGAACGCAATGCCATCAATGACTCTGCACACAATGAGAGTGCCAATGTTCTTGGAAACGGCACAGGGAATGATGAAAACTACGGCGACCAGCAAAGTCGAGGTACTAAAAATAAGACAGGTCAGCAGCTAGATCTCCCAACTCTGCGGAGGAGACCTACTAGATGATCTGTCTTCCGTACACCTCAGATAAGGGGGCGAAGATCATGGGGCCTAAAGCATCAGTGTCAGCAAGGGCTGTCTCAGAGCGAGGAACAGAGCCGACAGATGCTTACCGACACCAAAACCCACGACGAAAACAGTAATTGGGAGAAGAGCCGCTTCGTGACTGACATTGAATTCCTTGGCAACGCCGTCCACATCGGAGGTGATAACACTGGAGCAGAAGGCGACAACGAAACATGTGATGGCGACAATCATGGTGCAGTACCATTTGCGGGCCTTGGACCAGTTTTGAGGATTACCAGGGTCGCCTTCTTCGAACCTGACTAACTTGTAGTCTTGTCGGGTGTCCCCGAAGGGGGCCTTGTTGCCTTTTTCCATGACGTTTGCGATGTTTGGTGGGTTCTTTATGTTGCTATAAAACACAATGATCGTTGAGTAAGAGTAATGTCGAGACAAATGTAACTAATATTTTCTCCGGGAGTCGGCAAAAAGGTATCAAAGTGTTTTCGTCAAGATTTACTGTGGTTTTCGTACTGCTCACAAAAGTTGGGGAAACGAATGGAAGTGCTCGAATCGAACTGGAAAGGAAATGCAAAGTCCGGTTACTGCCAATCACACAACACCTTGCACATGAATCGGAATGGCGAATGGAACATGGGAAAGACTCTACACTTATATCCAGCAGCTCTGTAGACGTGAAGCCTTGCTCGGGAAGGCTCGGTAATGACTGCACAGCAAAAAACTTCGTCATCCCCTGTGTAAATCTTAGCCCAACGCGACGACTGTTCGCGAGCGGGACAATCGCGAATCTGCCTTCCATCGGCCCCAGACCTTCGGGTCGCGGTGGACTTTCATTGGCCAGAGCCGCCATTCTTGCAAGGAGCTGGCTTCTGGTGTGCCCGAACGCCAAGTGATATCCAGAGCCTAAGACGGCGTGGCCCCTGAAGTGGTTCTCAAGCATCGCAGGAGTCTCCGAGTCGGGGAGTGTGAGTATCCTTTCTTGGCAACGCCACCCGCGCCAAGTTCCACTGGACAAGCGTCCCCGGCATCGGCATGTGGAGATCAGAGCACGGCAAAGACATTGGTTGGCCGGGCTTGGCCGGATGGCTCGGCGTCTCGCCGTCGAGAAAAACGCGAGACTACAGTCGTCGGTGTCGATAAGTGCAGCCACGTGCTGGATTCGCGAGACGAGAGATGCAGAGAAAAGAACGTGTGAAGGAAAACAACAGCCAAACGGTGCCTCTACGGTCCAGAACACCAGAAACACGGGCTGCCAGAAGAACATCGACGTTCCAGAACCTCTAAGCTGAGATAATTGCTCGAGAGTTGAGTGTTGGCCCTTTTGTCTTCCATGGCTCATGGTGTTATAAGTGGGGGAGGAAAGGGCCCTCGCCGGACAGCGCGGTATTTGGAAACCAAACGGCCGGATGAAGTGGAGCGTCTATTAAGGCTCGAAGAAGATATTTTTCCCCTAGCGGTACTTAATTTAGCTGGAAGAGGTAGCCGTCAGCCGTCTTCCTTTCAGCCTTCCGCCTTCCCAGGTCTGTGCTCATCCAAGCTGATGGTGAGTGGCGGATGAATCAAGTTGAGCAGAGCATTATTGCCACAGATGTTGATCGCTGTGGGCACAAACCTTCGATCTCAATTTCCCTGGCAGCCGTTCATCCTATCAGCTTGATAACAGAAACTGGCCGCTGGCCGTTGTCGTCTTACGGGACGACAGGCCCTCTGACTGCATATTGCATGGAGGATTGTGGGCCGCAAGTGTGGAGTCAAGGTTTGGCTGTTTGGTGCTGGGTTCGCGTGAAGTCGGCCTATGACGTCTTGCCGTACTTGAAATTCACAAAGCCGAGCCGGTGAGACGAAGAAGTGCCGAGCAGTCGGCTTGGGCTCAACATGGCCTGCGGACTGGCCGTCTCTCTGGTAGACGCCTCTCTTTTGCTTATGAAGTCGCTCTCGACGGCAGACGGCCGAGAGACAACGGAGTCGCTGCTCAATATTCATCAGCCTTCGATCATTGATGGACAAAAAAAAACCAAAAGAACAGGCTCGCTCTTTTGATCTTCACCGATCAGCGCAAAGGCGACCGCGATAGTTCAAGAAATTGCAGCAAGGCAAAATTGACTCCCCACCCCACATCAAGTGACCAACGAGTTTCCACCATTCCACATTGGGTGTGGAGTCCAGGAAGAACGGACACAGTCAAGCTTTTTCGGCCCGCTCCCAAGTTTCTGCCCTATCGGATGGTGGTGGATCCCTCCGAGTTGAAGGCAGGTCGCAGCAGGGCTCCCAGATGACCAGGGACAACAACATCAGCTCATTGTCTCCAGTCATCGATGTCATCGACGGCATCGGGCAGCATCCTAGTTCGTCATTGACTTTTTCGGGCGCCACTGTGTTGTATATCCAAATGGTTTATCTCGATGGACACATTGCCATGGAACATGCCTTGGCATACTGAAGGGACCGACCCCGCCTCAGAGAACCTATGGGTTAGCGTCTTGTTTTTTATTATTTCCACTTGAGAGGACCTTCAAAGAGCAGTACGAGTTGTAACATTCAAAAAGCTTAAAGCAGCTTACCGTGTCAGGGAAACTGCTGGGATGTAGTTTAGTCAACCTTGGAAACATTTAACCTCGATGGGGAACTTGACATCAACACGTAGCATGGCTTTCCTCACTCTTGTTCAAATCTCCAGCATTGTGTTTACATATAGAACGCATGCTGTCTTCACGGTGCTGTTGGGATATGCTTGGCAAAACTCACACCACCCTTCATAATCTCTTTTCTGATCACCGCAGCTGGCTTACCTTATATGGAGCAGCAGAAGGAAAGCAAGGCAGACATGAGTGGACTATCTCGAAGTCCTTGTTTTCTGGGAAAAAAACAAAAAAAATTCAACTCACTCTTTGTCGAACATTACGCCTGCGCGCATGAGACATTAGTACAGATAACGGACGTGAGGTACAGCGTATCCTCTGAAACCAGTCAACAGAGCGGTGAAAATCGTTGAAAAGTTACCAGAGCACGTGATATATCAATCACAAGAAGTTGTAAATTCCTTCATGGCGCAATTGGCTAGCGCGTCTGACTGTTAATCAGGAGGTTGGAAGTTCGAGCCTTCCTGAAGGAGTTCAATTTTGTCCGCGCGGGGTTTTTGGAAGTGAGGGTGGTTTGCAATTGCGTCAGAGCAATTCTCTGCAGGTTCAAGCTAAGCATTTAGCCTTTTTTTAAGAAAAAGGTGGCTTTCTGTGACCCAATTTTGGGTCACCCGGATGTTCCAGGCGCGTAGTTGCCCCACAAACTTACCGCAGGCTGCCTTTGCGTTTGCGCACGTCGCACGCGGTGGCAGCCATGTAGCGCCTGTCACGTGACAGAACTCCACTCCATTACAGTAACTGCTGTTTCCAAAGTTTCCAGGTTCGCTCTCGACGCGTTGCTGCGAAACCTGTGACCAACAACGCCCGCTCTCCTCTCAAGTATCAACATCGCATATTCCGTGCGCCAGGCATCGAAACAATGCCAAGGCACATTGATCAAGACGTGCACTCCGCGTTTGTGGAGTTTCGCGGCGATGGTAAGTGGCTGGAATTTTTCCTTACCCTCTGTCCTGATGCGACGAAGGCTGCTGTACACGCTCGCCGTACTCTCCGTACTCTCTGTATGCGTATTGCAGTCACCGTCACCGTATTTTGTTTCTGTCATGTACCCCATCCCTATCCCCATCCCCATCCCCATCCCCATTCCCTTTCCCATCTCTGCCCATGCCCATACCCGTACCCATACCCATACCCATAGCCACTGCTCTCGCGCGCCACCCCCGGCTGGCCGGCTGATGTGACTGCTTCTCCACAACTAGATCCCAGCGCGAAATGCCTGAGTGTGCAGTGCATCTACTGCCAGCAGACCCGGGCCAAGAACACGACGCGTCAGAAACAGCATCTTCTTCAATGTGCGCCCTACCTCCAGGCACATCCTGATGTTGCTCTCCAGATCTCGGGCGCTGCGTCTGCCGCCAGTGCCCAGGCTTCCCAGGCCCAGGCCCAGGCCCAGACCCAGGCCAACGTTGCCGTGCCTGGTCAAGCGTCCGGAGATGCGCCCGCCGACGGCACCTACACCCACGACGGCACCGTGGGCGAGCATACTGCCCTGACTTTCGTGCCGAACCCCCGCATCAACGGCACGCCCAGCCAGGGCCGCCCGTCTCTGGGAGGCGACGGCACTCCGGCCCCCAAGAGGCAGAAGACCAAGCCGACCCCCTCCAACATGCCCGAGATCTCTCTGCAGGATGTCCATAAAGCCTTCGTTGAGTTCCGCGCCAACGAAACCGACAAGTGCCTCTCCGCCCGGTGCATCTACTGCAATCAAGTCCGTGCCAAGAACACGTCTCGCCAGCGGGAGCACCTCTTGACTTGCCCAGGTTATCAGAGCATTCTGAAGGATAAGATCCCGGCCAATAACCTGCGGCATCAGTTCGACCAGGACGACGTTGCTAGCACTCTTGCTCTCCCCGCGCCGACCATGGACCTGGACTTCCGCATCAGTATCAAGGTTAAGCCAAAACTCAACATCGGCCCGAGCCCTTCGGGTCGGCAGAGTTGGATTCCTTGCATTGGTGGGCAGTGGGCAGGCCGCTGGGGCAAAGGAACCATTCTTGTAAGTTGTGATCCCACCCCTTCTTACTCCACATGGGTCCCGAGCGTGTGAGGCTAACTCCAACTTCCAATAGTCAGGTGGTCATGACATCCAGACGAGCGTCAAGGACACCGCCACGCGCATCGATGCCCAGTTCCTTCTCCAGACTAACGATGAGCATCCTGCTCAGATTGTTCTAACCATGAAGGGCTGGCTGACTGCCGAGCGTGATGTTATGGAGCGCCTGCAGGACCCGGTGGCTGCTGATAATGTGGTGGCTCATCGGTATCGGCTCCGCGTGACGTTGCAGCTTGAGACGGGAGACGAGCGTTATGCCGATGTCAATACAGGTGTTTGGGTTGGCAGTGGTTGTCGTAGGGGCGGCGAGATAGTCTACGATGCTTACCGGATCAGCTAGTTATGTGGCTTTTCTGCCATCTTTGATTTGAGGATGATATGAAGTGGAAGTGCGACTATCCCAATATTCGTTCGGATGGAATTCGCGTCATCTATGGCGAGCTCAGCCCATCTCTTAGCTTGACATGGCGGTAGGCTATGGACGAGTAGTTCTAATCTTTCAGGACGGTATGGCCAATGAACTTACGTCTGCTTTTTTCACCCACTATTTCTGCTACTTATACAAGGGGTTTCGTTATAGCTTACGAGTAAAATGTCTTGGTTCTCGTCGTTCTGCCTTATTGCAAATGGCAGATAACTGAAATGCAATATTATGAATGATTCACGGCCTACAACATTTCCATGGATTCAGTCGCCCCATGTCAGTTGAGGATTTGACGTTTGACCCATGCGAACTACTCCATTATTGGTGCGGAAGCCAAGTCAATGGTCCATTCACTGCCAGTATCTCCACTTCCTCCTTGCATCCTGCTGACCACATCGCTTCAGTTTGTAGGGGAAAAAAAATCCAGCCGTGAGATGTCGTTCATATCGGGAAAGTAGTTCGCCGTAGCCCCACGATTGGTTTCGCCAAGTGCTCGGCGCCATGACTTGGGTCACTGATTTCCGCAGTGCCGGCCTTCACCGGTTCTGTAACCCAAGTTCTTTTCGACCCTTCTCGGCAATAGTGCTCGACATCTTGGGAACCGGGGTCCCGCACCTTGGCAGCCACTGTGTTACAAGCCAGCCCGAAACGAAACACATAGCTGGGACAGCCGAGCTTTGATACAAATGCTTATTGCCTATTAGAGAGTGCCTTGAGCCGCCCGAACGGTGCAAGTCTGAGATAAGGTAATACGGTTGGGTCAACCTTGCCTTTACTTATCGACAGTTACCACTGGCAAGCATTAAGCTGACTTTGGTGGATAAGTATCAACCAAGAGTTTCAGAACACCTTCTGCTTAGAGGTTCTGCGATAAAGTTAGGGTTGGCAAACCAACCACAAAGCGACTGTTCACTGTTGCTCATCTGCCAGAAAGAGAGATCGAGTTCCAAGTTTTTAGCCAGATCTTGTGATCCAATCTACCAGCACTGCAACGACTAAGGTAACTCGAGATCAACTCGACAGCAAAGAGGCAGTCCCAGCAGAACGGAATATCCACTCAGTGGCTGCGTCGCTAGACAGGGATGTACATAAGCTGCCTGGCATAGAACGATGCTTCAACATCAGTAGCATCCCCATAACTACACTTAAACACTCTCCTTTTCATCTGCTTATACCCATTGCTCTTGTTCACTGCTCTCCCTGCCAAAGACCCAAACCACGGAAACTATCCGCGTAGCCCAGCGGTCATCTTGTGCTGCCAATACAAGGGGGTCGATGAAGTCGTTGACCTGCTGACGCATTAATCCCACGAATATTACGCCTCAACTACAGGGCTCAGGGGTTACACAAAGCTTGATTGGTGGAAACCTTTCCGCTAGGGTTGGTGATTCTCAATTATCCCTTCGACAACGTTAAGACCTGGCTCTCCTCCAATTTACCCAGCCACAGAGCTAACCGCGAGGGGATCTGGAAGCAAAGGGGCAAGTATCCGACGGAGATATTTCCCAAAGTACTAGACTGCAGGATCCCTCCCCAAGGGGGGTCATCCCCAGTTCGAAGGGAAGTTTTTCTCACTGCTTCTGCGAACCCATAACTGGATGTTAACTGAGCGTCTGGATTTGTGAAGAAAATTTTGGCCGGCCCTATCGGTGATGTGTTCTAAGTTGAGCTATCACACACAAACTGACAGTCGCAGTCACGCGATAACATCAGAACAACGACCAACGGGTCATGGCCAGCTCCACTGCAGCCAACCAATGGCACGCACATTGTTGTTGACTGTGTTCGTCACTTGCTCGGCCAGTATTCCAACGGTTCGGGCACTCAAAATCTTGGCGTTTAGCCCATTTGAGAAGATGAGGGCTCATTTGGTGACAAAGCCTGCTGATATCTCCAGAGTACTATCTTTTCCCAAGAGATAATCCTTGAATATTCTAGATGGATTGATAGACTTGGCCACTCAGAGTTACAATGTTCTACTTACCCCCTGAAAGCTTGTTTTCTCAAGTGTTTTGCCCAACCAGTATCCAATTCTGTCAGCGCAATACCTTTGTTTTTTTTATTTTTTGGGATTTCACTCTCTTCTCACTACCGGGCCAATGGATACTTAGTTGACGTTGAAAGTGGTGTGGCTGAATCTTAACAGCCTGGTGCTTGGTGCTCAAGTCGGTGCATATTTGGCCCCCTGATCAGCACCCTGGCGCCCAGTCAGCTTGTGTAACTCTAAGTACACCCCCAACGCTCCCTCCCAGAACGGGATGCCTTTTTGTCCATGGTTGTATTCACCATTAGTAGACCTTGGGCTCTAGCCTGCGCCTTTTTCTAGCTCTCCCCAGCGTAACTCGTCGGCATCATCAAGTCATTTTCGAGCTTCCCCCTGGCATTGCTTGGCGATGTGGCAAGAATCGGATTCTTTTACCCCTTCTCAAAAGCGAGCCCAGTTTTGCGGGCTTCCAAGCCCTGCCTTGAGTACTCCAGGCGCCCCTTCTCCTATGTCAAGAGTCAGCCTACGAGCCCATCCTGCTGGGCCTAGGAACATCAACACATCGCTGTCACCGTCGCCCATCATTATGATAGGCGGTCATACCGACTCTATTGTTTCTTTATGGAACGGCTATGATGACGAGGCGTTACCAACTACTCTTGGCTACAAAGAGGGAATTTCCGCCTTTGATGCCGATCCTACAACTAATCCCGGGGTTATGCCTAATCATACACTTGAGCACTTGCCATGGGCACCTACGAATCCCTTCGCCGTTCCCCATCCAACTGCATGGCAAATTGATGTGGCTGGAATTACCGCCGGACCTGGAATCGCAAGATCACTCCCCAACGGAGCGTCAGGAAACACAGTCACCCTCAGTTTGCAACAGCCAGCTACATCCAGCCTTTCCGGCCCCCCAATAACGATTGAAAGCTCGCAGTCCAGTCCCCTTAGCTATCTCTTTTACGATCGAAACCCTGATACAGCATGCTACTCTCCTATCAAACTGCCTACGACTGAGTTCCAAGCGATAACCAAGGACATACCAACTCCACTGACAGGCTGTTCTTCTCCAGGCCCGCAAGGCCCCTTGTCGCCGATTGATCTATCATCTCTGACCTCGCGACATGCTTCGATTGGAGGAAGAAACTCGAAGTCAAATGCTACAAGACCTACAAAACTGTCATCACTGCAAACAATGGCGAAGTCAATAATCAACAAACATAGAAAAAGAGGAGTCCAACTACGGTCAGCCCCTCGCAAGTTCAAGCCAACATTGCGCACAAAGACACATAACTCTATCACAAGGCCCAAGTCACCTCAACAACTAGCCAAGGAAAAGGATCATAAAAGCGTAACCAGCAAACGGGATCCGAACAATAACAGCAGCAGCAACAGCAACAACAAAGACAAGAATGTTACCCCTGAGCAAATCCGGGAGAAAGCACGTGTCAGCCACAATCTAGCTGAGAGACAATACCGCGCCAAGTTGAATTCGAATTTCGAAGTCTTATTAGACGCACTACAGGAGTGCGGTTACTTGATCGAGGATATCCCGATAACGATCGACGGCGAAGACTCTGCGATGGACGACTCGGCGGCTGGAGGACCTGACCCCGAGGATCACAGGGGGTATCACCGAGACAATGGGGATAAAGTTGTCGCAGCGGCTGCCAGGCATGTTGGAAGACCAGAATGTGGGCGAGGTGACGCTGTACAGGACAGTAGGGGAAGGAGCGGCAGTCAGCAGCAGCAGCCTCGCCGGATCAGCAAGGCCGATGTCCTCAACTTTGCCGCTCAGGTCCTTTGTCTTCAGAAACATAAGCTTGAAGAAAAGGAAAAGGAGGTACAGGAGAAGGATGAAAGACTATCGAGGTTGTTGGTCTCATTGAGGAGCATTGGTATAAAGCCGGCGGACTCTTTGATGTTAGGATCTGAGTGACTTCTACAAGTGCAAGGTTTGATTGATGTGTTGCAGCTTCTATGTAACGGGGTACAGGGTTCAACGATGGCCGGTGAGGCCTCACAACATTGAAGAGTGCCTGAGCCACTGCCTGTTCAAAGTTGTTAGAGTATATTGGTCCTAACAGCATCTGGCTTCTTGTACATAGTTTGAAAATGTCTTCGCCCGGCCTCTTTACTGTTTTGGGAGAACATTGCATCATCAATCCTACCTTAAGTCACGATATTGTCCAGGAACAGAATTGATATGACCTAACATGGGATCTGCCCTGCTGGTGCTGACAACACATTAGTAATACACTCATCCCTCATTCACACTACTCCAAGCTTGACCCCTGACCCTGTTGGCGTTGCTGGATGCCGAGTTCCGAGTGTTGTTCCAGACCATAGGAGCACACTTTGCTCTTTGAGAAATTCTATCCTTAGTGCGAAGTCAGGTATTCTCCTAGAAGCCACAGATTCTTACGTTCATAACCTGCCCAGAGACCCCATCCCCTAACCTGAGTCCTCACTTTCAACACCGGAGCCAAAAACACCAAAATGGTCAACTCTGAACACATGGCCATGCATAAAGCCTGATAGGCTGATGATAGTTTGCTCTCGATTGAACCACATTGCTGTCTCTCGCTCTCTGCTTTGTCGACGGAGAAACAAGGTGTACCGGAAGCAATACTTAACAGCTGAGATGGGGTACATGGTGCCAACCTGATATTGCTATCACCCCGGCATCCCCATTGGCTGATATTCGATTGACCGTTGATCAACATTGGCATTGTTCCATCATTGTTTTGAAAAAAGCACTCTTCATCCAATGGACCAGCATGAACCAACAGGCAGTGTCCTGAGGGTGTAGATCAGTTGCAATGTCTTCGAAACTCTCCAACGGTGCGTCGCTCCTGTCATTATTGATCATAGACAAGTTGGTTTCAGACCCCTTGGCTCTGGAATTGATGTTTCTACAATTCTACATAGACTACATACTTTGTAAATAGCAGTTACAAAGTCAAGAGGTCTCGGTTTGAGTTGGGCTAGTCTCTCGGAAGCACCTACTGACATTGCACGTGGCTTTCCAAATCTGCGTATCGGGGTAACATCGATGGTGTTTGACGTTGCACTCTGCCAACGCCACAGCCTCTGCGCTAAGCCCGAAACGAGCTCATCTGTCCAGGAATAGGCTCTTGAATGAGTATTACCACAGCCGACCAGGCCCGGCAGAGCTGTCTGGGCCCTCGGCATTTAGCATTCCGTAATCAACATGTCACAGCTACCGACATTATTTCTCTCCCACACGGCACGAATGCCGGGAGGCACAGTCATGGAACCTGGTAGGCTGTGGCAGAGGAGGCCGTGTTGCTGGGAGTGGTATGCACGGCGTTACACTACACTATATACCGCAGCGCTGTCCGCTCCGGTACTGAAGCAGTGATGAGGGTTGGGTTGCTGGTACAACTCAGCTGAGAACAGTCTGCGAGCCCATACGACACGCTGAAATAAAAACTGGTGTGGCGCTGACATCCTCCCTGCGGGACATGGGAAACAGAGGATGTTACCAATCAGGAACATTGATAACCATCCTTTATCCGCATCCTCAATGATCGCCATCCGAGATATCAGTTATCACCGGCTTCTACCATGAGCCCGAGCCTATCTGCTGGATCCCGCTCACAGTCATCAAATGACACATGGCGTCGAGGACTGTTGGGATTGGATGGATGAGTTGGGATGTGACAACGAAATGTGACGACATCTGAGCTCGGCCCAACGATACCCCCTAGGCTGCAGGGTTCAGCCATGTTGAAGAGGGTAAGGTACCCGTGAAAGCGAGGACGAGCCAGGCTATCAGGCAGCAGGATTCCTGTGTCCCTGGTCCTCGGAACCGACGTGCCCTTTAATTAGAACTGTTATCAAGCTCCCACTGCCCCCAATCACCGGAAGAGAAGGATGAGATATGGAGAAAGGCTCCAGTATCAGAGTTCGGCAATGGCTAAAAGCACTTGTTAATAAGCCAGAGAGTGATGAGCAAGTGACCCAGAGCCACTCTGCTGGATACGCCAAGTCCATAAGCAATAATGATGTATTGCTTGTCTTCCTTTACCTTGGACCTCAAAGGCTATTGTTCTCCAGTGCCATCAACTATGAGTACAATGAGACCATCCGGACGAGTATGTGAAACAAGCATATCGAGAGTGTATTATTCACCTTTAGCCAACCAAATCCCCATAATTGCACAATGTCTGAACCAAAAAAAAAAAAATAAAAGCCCCTATTACACAAATACCAAAGATACCCAGTATTAACCGCCCCGTCTGATAGTTATACACTACTCATGCCATGCTTTTATCCAATGAGGTCCGTAACCACAGCGCCATGCCTTTCGCACATGCCATCGTAAGTATTGAACAGTAAGAAGCTGTAGATATGATCAAAAACATTCACACCACCCGCTCGTGGGATGCCTAAGTCCAACTCGCTGCACGATGAACTCGAGCTCCCATTGACTGCTGTCATCCCCATCGGCAGTATCTTCTCCTATCCTTCCTGCTTTGTCGCAACACCGCCGTAGTGACACTCTTGCCCAGCAACACAAGTTGTTGTTCTGTGACCAATACTCGGCGTCATCTGCGCTTAAGGCAGTGAAATCTGTGAGGATGCAGCGAGAGTAGACCCAGTCATCTTGGTCGTCAAAGTGAGGTCGGATGCACACTTTTTGTTGCGATGGTAGTTGGCGAGAGGCTGTGTAAAGTTGTTGTGATGATGATAATGATGGTAGAGTGGCTAACGATGGCGAAGAAGAGGTTTCAAAGGCAGATTGGTCTTGTTTGAGGAGCTGGTCTACTGGCATCCTTGACAAGGCAGTGGTAGATATCCGCTCTGCAGACATGGACTCGATGCGGGAGATGATGTTGCGAACAAGAGACCCTGGTAGACCAACACACTCGTACTTGTTCATGACTGATGATTCAGGCAGGTCTGGAAATTCCTCGCAAAGCGGTTTGATGTCAACCCGACAAAGAGGAAAGTGCATAAGAGAACCTGGGTGTGCGTTGTGGTGGCAGTCGAGCCGCCCGTCCATTGGCGAGGACATGGTAGAGAGGCGGAGGGAGCTCAAGATGCGTCTTCGGCGTGGTGTTCGGACGGTGCTGCAGTAAGTAATTCGTAGTGGATGGCGATGTGAGGGGTCTCTCAGATGTTCCAAAGACCCAAGCTAAGGTCAGAGAGTACACATTTGCTGATAAGCGCAGTCGAAGATGATAAGCAAAAACAAGGCTCCATGAAATTGCACTAAGCTCTTGATGATGGGGCACTTGCGGATCTTATGTGTTGCCGGCGGCGAAGGCAAGCTCAAAACCCCAGCAGCCCAACAGGCCAAAAAAAGATGGCACGTCAGCAGGGTCAGGCGCTCCAAACACAGTGAGCTGGGGGCAGCTGGGTGGGGAGGGGGGGCCACAACCTTATGAATTGAAGCAGCGGCATAAGACATGCACCTAGTCGCTCAGCATGCCAAGCCTGTTTGAACTTTTTGCTTGGTCACGACCAGTAACTTGGCAAGATGTGCAGATACCACCTTTCGGAGCGACTCCTGCTGGGTGATGGTGCTTGCACAGACCACAGCGGAGGACCGCTGCCGGCGGCAGCACTCAGCAATGGAAAGGAGACGAAAAAAAAAAAAAAAAGCTAGGTCAGGATTCCCGGACCAGCTGCTGCAACGCAACGGCACGGCAAAGAACCGCGTCCGCCTGTGGAGATGGTCTGGTTTATTGCGGACTGGGCAGTTTTGGGAGTGGAGGACCTGCTTGCGCCGTGGGGTTCTGCGCAACAAAACCGCGGACCTGCTGGCTGCAGGGACAACAGAAACACGACTGGCCTAAAGGCTGGGCAAACTGGGGGCTAGCACCCAAAGCGGTTCGCTTCTGTCCCGACAGTGTGGCAGGCCAATTGAGCGCAACCTGGGCTCCACATAAAATCTTTTTATTGGCCGAAATTTCTGGGGTTGATTGAGGACATGTGCAACTGGTCCATACGATACCTGCACGAAACGAGTCAGGGCAGTGACGCAGCTTACCCACAGTCCCAGGCCTCGAGTCACCCTCGCCCGTTCACTGTACGACATGTATGAAGTTGTTGTGTTATGCCTAACGCCAACACGTGTAAACCAATCACTCGGTAAAAGATCAGACTTTACAGGAAAATTGAAGCGACCTCAAAGTCGCTTCTGAGAACGCTACCATTTGACAGCCTTCACTATAACCCTTGTGTGGCCTTCCATAATTATTCAGCTCAGCTTGCGGCGGGTGGTACAGGACTGTCTGCTGTGGAAGGCTTCATCATCACCACTTTGAAGTTAGAGACTCCGCAGTTGAATCACAACAGAGGCTATTACTCCGCTTCGATACAAACAAGCTTCAGCGATCATGCAGCTTCTGAGTCCAAAGTCAATTAAGCCTTGTCTAATTGCAGATCTCCGAGGACCTTGACTCTCGACCCCCAAGGCCCCGCTCAAAGTTGAGACCGTCGTCGAAGATCGATGCTAAACTACTTAGGAACTTCCTAAGAGAGCAAGGTTAACGCAAAAGATTCTTAAGACCAGAACTTTCCATGATCGCAGCCTTGCCTGCACTATGCAGTCTCTTGACTCAGCCCTCGCCATTCAGCTGGACGCGGTCCTCGAAATCTGCTCACAGGGGGGAATTGGACGCTGGCCAGAACTTTGGTCTAGGACAACGCGGTACGTGCTCTGGTATTTTACGCTGCTGCTTCTAGAAGCTGCATGTACATCCACACAGACATCCAGATATTCGGCGTCAAACAAAGCGCTACGCGTCAGAAAAAAACAATCGCTGATAGCGACGGTTTGAACCGTGTTGGAAGGATTGTGGCGCCTGCCTTGCAGCTCGGCTACCACATTCGCAGCTTCACCGGCCTGCTAGATGCGCGGTAGGGTTGAAAGGCCAACAGTCTTAGCGCGCGGCCTTGCCCCTGCGGATTCTCCCGACAGCGTTACCCTCGACCCCGCAACTTCGTTGCGGCATCTGCAATTCCAGGCCTTCGGCCGTCTGAGAGTCTTCTTGTGTGTATGCACCGCCGGTGAGAAAAGTCATATTCGGATCTCACCGAATGGTTTTCAAGGCTTTCCCCAGAAGCAAGTTTTCTCTTAGGTATTACTTTTACTGTTACTCGAGATTGAAATGGAGCTGAAGCTCATGCAAGGCTTGCTCTCCAAGTTATTGTGTTGTAGCTGCCAATGTCGATCACTTCCTCTTGGAACCTTTGGCTTCCGGGATTATAAGCATCTTACGCTCGACGAAATATTTCATGCAGCATCTTTCTCCCTTCCAGATAGTTCATCAACATACTCTTGGCGCCGGCCCAACACATCTGAAAGTCGACAAACTTGTCCCTAGTTCTCCTCCCCTGGCAGAAGGATTTTGGATCTGTATATAGGGGGTGCGACCCCTTGTCAGCCTTGATTGAAAACACGAGGTGCCGAGTCGTCCAGAACATTCTGTTTTGGCATCTTGCCAGGAAGCATGATAAAGAGCCTTCGCCCTCCCTGAGCAGAAATACACAGAGCCGATCACGTCAAAAGGGATCACCTTTCCCCCGGTTCTGAGACTGCAGGAACCCTAAGACAGGTATACGGTGCTAAGGTAGGTTACATGCTCTCACCAATACGAAAAGAATAAGTCTTCTAACTTACCGCTTTTCGCGATCTTCGGCTCTGTTGCAGTGTGGCTTCATGAATCTATAGGTTTTGAAGCTGACTACCTCAAGCATGCGACCATTATCGGAACCGAGATGGCATTGAAGATTCCAAAAGTTTCAGCTCCATTATCTAGCTGTTCTCCCTTGGACAGCAGCTTCAAGGCAAAATAAGTGGAGGATTGCATGTTTTTTGTACTCTGTGTTCCATTGAGAAATGAGCTAAACTTCAGTATGGACTAACAATCCTCAACCAACGTTGACACTATGATCTGTCTTGAAAAGAGCATATTCAGCTATTGTCGTCGTACCAGAATCGCCACATTATTTCTCGGAATATAAAGCAGGCAGCCACCATGTGGTGGCTGTAAGTTTCACTGTAATGTGTATCGGCTCAACTGTCAAAGCGTGTTTCGTTTCATGGGAATCTCGCGACGTTGTGACATGATAAGCTGACTTTCCTGTCCCATGTAAGCACGATCATCAATTGCTTGTGACTTGCTCATTGAGAGCGGGTCCGTCATGCCAGATAGGCGGTCTAATTTCATTAATTATAGCGGTAGCCATGCAGGCTATCAGAAGTAAGGAATATGCTTTTCAAGACGCTGCGCTTAGCTGCCCTTTTTATTAAAGGCATAAACTCCTTTGGGGTGCACACAATCGAAAGATGATCCGGTATCATAACGCAACTAAACGTGTGGATTCGTTGTCATTCTGATGTTGAAGCCAGGGCATCAACGCCATGTTTAACAGCAAAAGAGGTTATCATGGCGCTAGCCAAATACACTTCACAAATGAGCATGCATGTTCTTGCCCACCCATTCTCCAAGCCTATAGCCAATACAGACCACGTTATTTTTACAGCGCAGAGTCCACCCATCAACGCGAGCTGTTCGAAGTGCTGCTCTCGGGGAGAATTTTTTCTGTTTGCCATGTTCCCCGTCGACATACGACAGAAAATATGGAGGAAAGTTGCTATGTCACCATATCAGCAACGAAAAATCCTTCAAGTTTGTATCATGCCGACGCTCAGCCCCTGTGGAATGGTCAGCTTGCAGCTCGTACCAACGCCACGACTCTAGGAATCAACACTCAGTACTCACAACTTCATTGCTCCATGTGCTGAAGCCCGAAGTGAAGTATTAAATTACCTGGTTCTTGTCCCGGAGGCGCTTCCTCTCCAAGGCGATGGCATCCTCCGCTGCAGCTTGTCCCGCGATCTCAATCATAGTTGCGGACTTGTCACCAAACCTGCTTTCCAACTCAACGAATACTGGCGATGATCTCCTGTGGAGCACGGTCCGGACAAAGTATGTGATAGGTTCCAACCCTTGTGAGAAGTTAAGCAAAACTCTGCATATCGGCCTTGATCTCTTGCCACAGGCCCCTGAATGTTTCAATCTCGACAGGCTCGCTGGTGTACTGATAAAGCTCGAGTCTGCACTGCTCAGCCTTTTCGCCAGCCTTCCATCTCTTGAGCACTTCTACCTTCTTCAAGCACCCTTTGCCAGTAGGCCCAAAGTCTGTCCATGCTCAAGAGCCTGAGCCGACAGAGTGACAACAACTACTGGAAGTCTCCAATATCTGATAAAGATACTCCACTTTACCCGTGGGACATTGAGTTGCTGGCAATGACCAGCAACATACCGTCTCTCCGCGCAACCGAATGGTATCCAATGCGTTACATGCCACGGTGTCTGGTCTCACAAGCCTACTACACCCATCTCATGCCTCTAATGCACTTGGTGTGTGAGTTACGCCAGGCTATGGTCACCTCATCTGAGGAGATTTCGGGCCGTCTCGAGGCTTTTGGCCCACGAGAGGACCACAACTCGATTGTACCACAGGGCAGGAGGAAGCAATACAACGAAGGTTAAAGAGTGTGAAGATTAAGCTCTTGTGACGCTATCTGACCGCCCCATCCCCATCGCAGACTGCTTCCTGCGGGGACGTGCTACGCAGAGAGAAGTATACACCAAACTTGTGTGCAGAGAAAGAGCCCAACTGGATATCAGAGATGTAGTCATCCAGTCCAGAGAAATTCCAGGAGGTTGAGCCGGAAAGGAATCCTGGTAGGTGCAGTGGAAGTGGGTTTGTCAATGCCTTGACTTGAACCATAATGACGTCTGATAATTATGTACCTATGTCCTATGCATGTCATGGTTTCTTATGGATTCTAATGATAATGTTAATCTATTGAAGTCAAGGAGTCATTACTGGTGTTGACTAGGTATGCCATAGAAGTCAGTGGAGATTTCCATGTTGATGTGTCAAACCACATGCTTCGGAGACACGTACCACGATTCGATGACATGGCAGGGATTGCAAGGGGCTCCGTATAAGTTCCAGGCTCCAACAACGTTCAGCGACCAGCGGGGTGCGCAGATTTAGCAGTGCCATTCCAGTCATAATTCAGAAGTCTATCGTTTCTTCATCCTCATAACCGCCATTGTGATGCTCTGAAGAACAATACTAAGTTGGTGCCCCCATCCTAGTTATGCCTCAAATGTCGGAAGCTGACTTCTAGAACAGACTTTCTCCCCCAACTTCTACCCTTTTTAAGGCTTGATATGCAGTCCGCTCTTGAACCGAAAAAGTCTAAGGCATGGGTTGACGAGACAGTAATAGACAGTGATGCTGGTTGTCAGCTCCCCCTTCTTAACCCCACGGTTACACACAGCTATGACCGGGATTGTGTTATGTAACAGAGTACTGATCAGGGACACTGTTTAAGTCCAGGATACAAAATTTTTGTAGTCCCGTGAACGGCCATCAAGCGCTAGTGTTGTCGTAATGCAGGGGAAGGAAATTTGATATGATGGAGACGCTGGGCACATGACAACGTCTCATCGCCCAGGCTGGAATGTAACTTCTGGAGTCTATGCGCTGACATACAAACATCAGTCATTTTGCACGCCGACAACTTGAACGTGGATGGCATTATGTTTGTGGAATAGATGCACGCCGTTTTCTGCATGGTATTCATGAGACGTAGTAAAAATCGTAACAAATGCAACAAATGAAGTAGTAAGACTCATAACCGCCCGTCGCAAACCTTGAAGGTAAGGGTCTTGAAGCTGTTCCCATAAGAGGTTAGGCCTGGAGCTATAAGTAGATCATCATCTGGGGATCTGGGGGAATGTGGGACAAATCCAAAAAAATATCAAGTCTCTCCTATTTTTTTTTTTGCGGTGACTGTTGGCAGCAAGAGGAATGATTTCTGTAGTTGAGACAACACAGGAGGCCACTCCCAAAGACATCGTCCCGATACTGGAGTGAATTTAAGCGTTTTTTGTGCGACAAATGTTCGAACGTGCAGCCCTCAATAAGCCCCACGGAGGAACCAAGCTGCTGGAATTGGTGGGGACGGCAATGCAAATGGCGGCAACGGAATAGGCTCTGGTTGGCCTGTCTCGCCGTGGCCCCTGCATGCCGCTGACTGCCGGGTGACAAAAGTCCAGACCCTGAAACGTGGGGGGTTCTGCCCGATCAGGAAGCTTCCACTGACACCCGTTGTGACCCGTGACAGAAGTCACGGCCAGCTAAGGTTCTTCTTCTCAGGTTGTCAGCCTGCTCACTCTCTTTCCTTTCTAGAATGGAATGCCAGGCTCCAGCTCTGCAGTTTGGCGCTTCTCTTATCAGGTTCTCCTCGTCCAGGCTTCAGAATCCTCGCAGACGGTGTTTGCGTTCCCGCTACAACGCTGTGCAACGTGCTTCTCCGCAGATTCTCTTGTGTCTCGGGCCTGAACGAACAGCAAAATCCCCTGTTCCGGCCATCTTGCGACCTGTCATATCTGGCAAACATGAGCTATCGGGACCGCCTGGGGCTCGGAGAGGTCTTGTGATCATGTCAAATGGCCTTGGACATGCCACGCACGATCCCCCTGGGTGATGACGTTGAGGCTGTAGAACACTGCCTTCAGGCCCCGAGAGAGTCCCTGAGTCCCCGAAAGGGGCCGATTGCTGCCTTCTTGGCCGTTTAGAGCCTTGTGCAACTACCATCCCTGGACAGACCTGGGCTTCTCTCGTCCTATCGTTCATCTCACTTAATCTCAGACCCCCACGCTGGGCAATCCCGAACTTCCAAACAATGGCGGTGATGCGCCCCGGATCAGTTACCCGGCTCCAGGGGTCCTGGGTAGTGAGGTCGGAAAGGCCACAGAGATGTCTCCTTACATTGTCCTCCCGGCTGCTGTAATTCCACTTCACCGGCGAACCCTTGTCTCAAATCACCCTGCTCCAGTTGGCGACGGCAAGACAGGGTTGATGTTGTTTGCCTTTAGTCTGTATAAATACCTACCCGCCAAACTCCAGCTGGTTCATCGCAATGCTGTGTCGTTGCCTTTATTTGTTGACGGACGTTTACTCTCAACGCTCTCCGCACTATACTCTCTTCATATCTTCCGCTGACATTATCAGTATAGACTATCAACAATGGAGTCTTTTCAGCTAAGCATCAGCAACCCCCTCACGCCTACGAGTCTGCTCAACGCAATGGATCAGATGGAGGAAGATGACGGTCCGACCGTTCTGCCCAACGGCGTTTATGTTCCCATGCCGGCCTTCTTCACTCCGGATGACGAGCTGGACATTCCCGCCATCCAGCGGCACACAGCCCGTCTTCTGGCCGCCGGTGTCTCCGGTCTGGTCGTCCACGGCTCAAACGGCGAGGCAGTGCACCTCTCCCGCGCTGAACGCCGCGCAACCATCAAGGCAGTAGCCGACACCGTCCGCCACGAGAAAACCGACCTCCACAGGCCAATCCCCATCATCGCAGGCTGCAGCGCTCAATCCATCCGTGAAACTCTCGAGCTTTGCATCGAAGCCTACGAAGCGGGCGCTACCCACGCCATCATTCTCCCTCCCGGCTACTATGCCTCGCTTCTGACCAAGCCAGCCGTCATTGACTTCTTCACGACCATTGCCTCACGCTCGCCTATCCCTATCCTCATCTACAACTTCCCAGCGGCCGCCAATGGCCTCGATCTCGACTCTGACACGCTGCTGACCCTCGCTTCCCACCCGCGCATCGTGGGCGTCAAACTTACCTGTGGCAATACAGGCAAACTCGCCCGCCTGGTTGCCGGTACCGCTTCCTCCGAGTTCTTCATCGCAGGCGGTTCAGCCGACTTCATCCTTCAGGGCCTGGTGGTAGGCGCGCACGGCACAATATGCGGCTTCGCGAACCTAGCCCCCCGGGCGTGCGTGCGCATCTTCGAGCTATGGGAGCAAGGGCGTATTAAGGAGGCACGGACGCTGCAACACGAAGTTGCCAAAGGGGACTGGCTGGCGATTCGGTACGGGTTTGTGGGTGTGAAGGCGGCGATGCCTATATTCCATGGGGATGCGGAACGAGGGTGTGCGGTACCTCGGTTACCGTTTAAGCCGCTTATGAAGGATGGACCGGAGGTGGAGGAGATTCGGAGGGGGATGGAAGGTGTGCTGAGGGTAGAGAGGAGGTTGGCTGAGGAGGCGAGGGCTAGGGGAAGGTAATATCTTGAATGTTTGGGTTTCTTGGTGCATCCTTGTTTGGATATGCTGTTTAGTTGTCCTTTTCTTGGCTTCTACTTTCTGCTTGCCAGGTTACAGAGATTGTTTAGATGGGTTCACATTGGTCAGGGAAAAGAGGCTTCCTAGAGGTAGACGGGTTTCAAGGTCAAAACAAAGATTCCTGAAGCTCACGCAGCCATTATTGGAAGGCATATTGAGCCATCAAGCATAAATTCAATCAGTTTTTTGTCCGTAACGTCCGTTACATTCTAGGGATTATGCTTACCTGGGGAATCTGAGGCGTTGAGCTGCCAAAATTACGAAGACAGCTGATAGCTCTTAGTTTGGAGGATAGCACTCGTAGTCAGCAATTCCAAACCAAAGATTTGAGGTCTGAGCTTTGTACGTAATCTGGTATGTTATTCATAGTGTCCCGTACGCTAGATCGGAGTTTACACAGCGAACGTTAATGGTATTTGCATTGCAAACGACTGGCCCGCTTGATGCGCAGCATTTGGCTACTGTGACAACGGGCCGCAGGGCGTGACTTGGTACGCTACCTTCCTATACGTAGGTAGTAATAAGTTGGTAGCATCAATTCCGCAACTCTTTTTGCTCGAGTCCCTCGAGTGCCGAGTGGTCGGAGGTTCGGGATCGATTGGCATCATCATCGTGTAATACCAAGCATGCTATCCCCAGTTCTCTGTTTAGCCATCCTGGTCTCCGTGCAACGGCGCAAACAGCGTGGTGCGTTTCCTCGTCTCCCCCCACTCACCCCCCACACCACGACACGCCCTGTGTTCCTGTGACCGTAAGGGCGTTTGCACTCTCCTCACCAAGTCCTTTCATGTCTTTACGTTCCTCCTTAGTTTGATGGTGAGGTACCTCCATCAGCGCGAAAAAGTCCGGTTGTACCGAGCCAACGTATTGTCAAACACCTGAAATCCCGACTTGGGTTTCGTCACCGATGGCCTAGACTCATTGGCAGGGCCAACACTCCCGAGATTCTCGGTCACGAAGAACTGCTCCTCAGGCAGCTTCGCCTCGCTATCTGTGTCCTGGATCACAGGTGGCGGTTGCTCATCGATGCCCCCCGCAAACGCCTCCGCGACAGTGCGGTACGGAGTTGACGAGAGGAAGTGGCGCAGCGTCTTCTGCCGCTTGACAGGCGAAGACTTGAGTAACCCGGCTGCCTTCTTTTGTTGGTACTTTTTGATGAGCGCCTGGTCTTGTATGTTTTCTTCTGGCTCCCACGTCGGGTTCTGATCAGGCGGCCAGTCGCCTTCCCACAGGACAAGGTACTTGTGAACCTTGACTCCATCCCCGAGGAACCACTTATCGTCGAGAAGCCCTTTGACTTCCCATTCGTCGTCTTCCGGCTCGGGTTCTGGGTCAGTGGCCTTTTGCTTCTTTTTGGTAGACGGGGGTTGTCGTCGTTTCGCTAATGAATCCTTCAACTTTGGTGGCCTTACTTTCTTTTTAGCCGTGGACAATACCGGCGCATTTCCCTGACTTTGGCTGACGCGCGGGGTTGCAGTCCATGGCACTGACTCATTTGACAAAGAATTTGGCCTGGGATTAGGAGTTAATGTTTGCCTGGAAGTATTGGTCGGTGTGACTTGGGTGACTGGGAGAGTCGATAGCTCAGCTGTCGATCCCTGCGACACGAAAGTAGCCTGTTGGGCCGCGGAAGTGCTGCCATATTTGCGCTGCATCATAGGAGCCGCACTGTTTGCACGAAGTGATGTGGCCCCGATAGTGTCGTCGTGTGTGAGCGCAAACTGATCCATAGACTCCGACCCCAAGTCTTCACCCGTCTCCTCAGAACCTTCGATGACCAAATCGCCTCGAAGTTGTCGGCGAACAGCACTGCCATCCGACTCTTCAGTATTGCTCATCTCTCCGGTCTTCTCCTCCTCCAGCATCGCACTGAGTTTTCTTTTCTGCGGTGTTGATAACGAAGGGCCGGCAACCTCTCGAGAGAGCAAGAGCGCGTCGTCTGCGGAGCTTAATGTTGGAGCATTGGCAGTCTTGGCCTGTGGCTCAGAAGCCTCAACAATTCTTTTCTTACGTGGACGTCCTGTGCGCTTCGTTTCTTCTTGCTTGCGTACCCTCTCCTTCATCTTTCGCTCCCAATTGTGGTACTCCCATTCCTCGAGCTCACGAGGTGAAACATAGTCCAACACCTCAGTACATGGGAGGAGGATCTTGACGTGCGGTAGGTCTGTGAAGCCGACGTGGTAGTATATGAGTCGCCGGGACGTGAGAGTGGCATCCTCGTCGGTAGGCAAAACGAACTGGTCGATGATGTATGCAGTCGAGTCGCGCGGTGGTAGTAAGGATATCTGGGGGGGAGGAGGTCCAGAGCCGGGCTTATACCGTCGTATGGATGGGAGGGGGATCTCGATTTCAACCTTGCGATAGCGTGGCTGGGTGACATTTTTGGTCTCCATGGCGCAAGCTCTCAAGGTACCGCGAATCGTGGCGCAACACGTTCAGGAGATGGGTAATTGACCGGTGCAAGCTTCAAGCGCCGCGCGTCGAGATGGAGGCGCGACGAGGTAGGGGTTTGAATATCGTAGGCAGTAATACCGGCCATTCATTGAATCCCAAAAACGAGCGGAAGAAGAGACGACATGTCCTAAGACGATGGGTGTTAATATGGATATTACCGTGATAAAGGTGTTGGGTCGAGGTTAACGGGTGTGGAGCCGGTTCATAGTATGGAGCAACCGGAAGGTCGCAGCTGACCTTTGCACATGCTTGCTTGGCATACCTGACCACTATCTTTTATCATATCTTATCTCTTATCAAATCGCCCAGCCCCAAGTTCGAGTCTCAAAGCTGCTGCGGTTTGTCCCCACCACATGGAGCTTCACAAACATTCCATCATACGGCACCCCTTCGCCAGACAAATTGCTTTTGTCTGAAAGGTTATACTTGTCTGCGTTGCCATTCTAATTGACGGTGCCGGTACCCCTCTCCGCTCATTCTCAATCCCATCTGCTCCATTCCATCCGAACTTAAGTATTAAATAACGACCCCGCTAGCGCCTTCGGAACTTTTTTGCTCCCGCAAGGTAACCCGAGCGCTTGCGACCACGATGCTCCCTCCTTCGACCGCGTCGACGATGCTTCGCGCGAGCGCCGGCCGCTCGGCTGGTCTGCAGCCAGCCCTTTTGCGCAGTGCTACCTGCCCCTACTCGGCTGGGCTGACCACGATGTCTCCTTTCCTCAGCACAAGCCCCCCCCCATCCAAACCGCTCCAGCTCCGGCTTCTCTCAACCCGCCCTACCGTCATCACCTATGCCGCCGCGAAGTCACTCACCATTAACATCTCCCGTCGCCACTCCTCAACTCGCAGTCAACCCCCGCGCGCGGCGACTCCAGATGCCGAAATAGATGCCAAGGCTGCTGAGGAAGCCGCCAAAGCCGCGAAGGCGGCGCACCCGGAGCAAGTGGTGCTGGACTGGAACACATTCTTCCAGTTGCGTAAGGCGCGCCGTAGGTGGCAGTCTGCCTTTAGCATTCTCAGCTCTGTGGCTGGCGGATTTGGCGGCGCGGCGTTCCTTAGCACGGGCATGGCCGACAGCGTTGTGTCGCAGATCCCCTTGGATCCCCTTATCACTCTTGGCCTGTTGACGCTGAGCTGCGCGGCGTTGGGCTGGCTAGTGGGACCTAGCCTGGGCACGGCTGTTTTCAATACGCTCAAGAGCAAGTACAAGGGGCCGATGGCCATCAAGGAGAGCGAGTTTTTTGCCAGGATTAAGAAGCATCGTGTTGATCCGAGCGCGAGCTCAGTGAGAAATCCGGGTCAGTTTTGTATCCCTTTCATTTGTCTTCTTGGACAGCTTCTAACAGGACACAGTACCCGATTTCTATGGCGAAAAGATCTCCAGCGTGGCCGGCTACCGGCAGTGGCTGAGGGACCAGAGAGCCTTTAACAAGAAGAAGGAGGGGGCAATCTAGCGTAGCAAAGTGCAAAACTGGCACGTTCTACTTGTGTATTATGAGGTCCAACGCTGCTCAAGGGCTGATATGAATGTAGGAAACAGTTTGCTGGCAGGCTGGGCTGCTTGCTCCAGGTTTGCCTTGCTATCCCACTTCCATCCGGCGTTCAAGGGGCTTGCTTATGGGTTGTAACATAGTCGTATAAGAATGAACAGATCATAAGCAACGATCTTCGCTTGACATTTCCCTACCTGGGTATATCCATATGAAAACATTGATGCTTGGTACACTGTCATCGAAGATGTTGTACGATACGGTGTCATATGAAGGGGAAGTCTGGGTCTACCTCGTCCCTCCAGGCCTTCATACCACCGACAATATCCATAATCTTGCGCTTTCCACCATTGTCCAGCCCCAGCTCCTTGAGCTTTTCAACGACCTCTTGAGAATCTTGCCCTCTCCGGCAGACGACAACGATAGGTGCCTCGTCGCTTGCAGGTTGCATGGGCAAAAGTTCAGCGGGAGAATTGCCCTCTCTCTTAATGGAGGACGCTTTGACCAAAAACTTGCTAAATGGTACATTGACAGCTCCTGGGATGCTGCCAAAGGAAAAGTGCTCCTTTTCACGGGTGTCGAGAAGGATATGCTCTCCTAACTCTCCATTTCTCCTCTTCTCATTGTACGCCGTGGCTGTGATTCGATCCTCCGGGGCAAGATTCGTGCTTTGCGTCATGTTGCCGCAAAATTGCACATAGTTCGGGTTCCCTGACTTAATCCCATCCAGCGTGAGAGTCGAGTTCTCTCCGCAAGCGAAACAATCCTTCTTCCTCCCACCCATCTTGAGTGCCCGGAAGGAGTACGGCCCAATCGCGCTGTTCAGATCATAGGTATAAATCAGCAGCGTCGGCTGAACCAGATTCTTCTCAGGAGACACTTCCTCGCCCTCCTTTGGTGGCATATGCAGCTGTGATACCAAAATTTTGATCGCCTCGCCGGCCTGCGCGACACCCATCATGCCAACCACAGGTCCCATGATACCCGCTTCACCGCATGATGTTTGTGCGCTGGGCGGCGGGGGCTTCTTGAAGCAGCACCGGTAGCATGGCGCAGCCTTCTTGTTGACCACGCCTTGCGGAGTCGGCGGGCAATTCAGGACGATGAGCTGGCCGGATTTTTGCACTGACGCTGCGGAGACCAGCGGCTTGCCCAGGAGTACGCAGACGTCAGAAATGAGGTAGCGCGTAGCCGGATTGTCGGTGCAGTCGAGGATGACATCCCATGGCTTGATAATTTGAGCAGCGTTCTGCGGGGTCAGGTCGAAGCGATAGGGGACGTAGACGGGGAGTGGGTTGATCTCGATCAGGTGAGTGATGAGGCTGTCGACTTTGAGCATGCCGACACGCTTCGTAGCGTGGGCGACCTGCCGGTGGAGATTAGATGTTTCGACCGAGTCGCCGTCGACGATGCCAATGGTGCCCACGCCCGCGCCGGCAAGATATTGAGCAGCTGGGCAGCCGAGACCCCCGGCGCCGATAATGAGGACCTTGGCGTTCATGAGACGAAGTTGGCCTATTCCATGTATTAGCTTCGGCTCTCTCCCTGGGATGGCACCAGACGAACCTTACCCTCCTTCCCCATACCGGGGACAATCATTTGGCGCGAGTAGCGCTCAATCTCTTCTTTCGATAGGCTTTTCTGAGTAGACCCCATGTTTGGCAGCGAGCTCCGCTTTCAAGGCTTGGTTCAAGTAGTCGATATCGTTGGTTCGCGAGAGTAAGATGCAGGTATGTGTGCAAGACAAGTGGTATGGGCGTTTCACTGTTGTGAGCCTACAGATCCTCCCTGCGGTCCTTTTCCTCCCTATATATGTGGTTATGGTTCCGAGATTTAATGTGAAAATGACAAAGTAAGCCCTCTTGCTGCTTGACGAACTCGAGTTGTTTTCATATACCCTACCCCTTCTGTTGTCTTCCCGTCGCTTCTATGAAGGTGAGCGCTCAGGAGCCAGGAATATATTGCCCCTCCCCCACCATCGTGGGGTAGGTCTTGGCATGGCTCTCGGTCGGCCCCGCCCAGCCATTGGGAACCTGCCCAGAGCCCCGTAGCCCCACATCTGGATAAGAACAGACCCACAAAAAAGTCCAGCAGTTGGCAGCCATCTGCTTTACCACAACAACACCGCCTTCGACTCGAACAACAAACCACTTCAGCAAATGCAGAGTCGCCAGTTGCCACAGTTGAAGCATTGACTGCTTTCGTGTGCTTATTTTAGTCTTAACTAAGGATAAAACTAAATTCACACGTAATTCATAATGGTATGTTCTCCATTCCCCAACTCCCCCGCCCTTGTCCCATTTGCTAACCTTCCATCCCCAGGGCAAAACCGCCCCAACTCCAGGCAAGAGGCTTACGGCGCGCGAAAAGGCGCGCATGCGCCTCGCCGACCCCTTACTCCCGCGCAAGCTGCACCGCGAAGACAACGTTGTGGAAGATCGCTTCATTAACTCGAAGAAGGACAAGCTCCTGATCAAGCACAGCGCCTTCGTCAACAAGATCATCAAGAATGCGGACAAGACCAACACTGGTAAGAGCGCGCACAAGAACAAGAAGCGCAGGCGGCCTAATAAGAAGCTCGTCGCAACGTTGGAGTCGCTGGAGGATGCGCTTGATGATATCAAGGCTGAGATGGACGCGCGAGAGGCTGCCGATGGAGCTGACGGCGAGACGATGGACGAGACGCAGCGCGCGCAGGGAAAAATCCGGTTGAAGAGCTTGAGGCCGAAGCCTGGCGCGCTGAAGAAGAAGGAGAAGATTGTCAGGGGAGAGATGGAGAGGTTCAAGAAGAGTTTGGCGCAATTGGCAATCATCTCGAAGGCATCTTCGTCATCTACGGGAGCTGCGAGCAGCAGCACGGTAAGCGGTACCGAAAAGATCTCAGAGAGCGGAGCAGTGGATACGGAGATGGGAGAGGCAGCTCCAGCGCAGGAGCAGCAACAAACGGCGCCGTCTGCGACATCAGGCGTGTCGAGTCGATGGGCAGCTTTGCGAGGGTTCATTGCTGCTACCATGGAGCAAAACCCTGCTTTCATAAACAAGACTTCTTAATTCCAACTTTTTTGTATTCAGTTTAGTTGCATAGTACGGCCCAGTGCGGTGGTCATGTTGGCGTTCAGGGATATCCGACATATCATATTGAGGAGCAGAACTAAGATATACCCATCAAAGCTACCAGAATTCTAGCCACTTCTTTCTACCGTTTTCTGTTGTCGCCCATTCATCCTACTGTCTAGCATCATCCCAAAACATCTGCTCATATACCATCCACCCGCAAGCTGATTCTAGTGACATTGACCGCAACAAAACCAAAGAGAAACAAGCCAATCACTTAAGAGCCATGCCAACGACGCCAAACACCCTGTCTCGCAAACGCCGCGATATCCAACCCAGATGAAGCCACCAATGTTCGTCAAGTTAAGCTTCAATGCAGTCATGAACGCAAACGCAACATAACATGCAAATGCCATCCGCCGACAATTTTTTCTTTCTTTTCTCCTTTCAACACCAGAAGAGATATTACTCAATCCGCGGTGGGGTATTCGGCTTCGCATACGGGCTGGCACTTCTCCTGCGCTCGCCCTCCTTACGCAGCGATTCTATGATGCGCAGCATCTCTTTGCGGCCGCCATGGCTGTCAATCATCTTTCCAGCCATAGACATCGAGACCTTCTCATTGGAGCCAGCCACGAGCAGGCGCTTAATAAGCAAGTGACGCATCAAGATGCACACAAACACGCCACAGTCGCTGCTGTTGGGCTGTTGTGGGCAATCCTCGAGCTGATGGAATCGAAGTGGGATGCCCAGGACGCGACCTAACCGATCAGTACACCGTTGTGCCTCATAGAAGTTGGCGCCGCCGAGCGAGTCGTAATGAAAGGCGACCCGATCGATGACAGACACGAGCAGAAGCGACCAATGGCTACCACCGTCGGCGCGCTCACGGTCGCGGCTGTCGTTGATTGGGAGGAAGATGTGGGTGACGTTGCGGAAGTCAGGAAGGGCACTGCTTATCCCCTTGATATCGATCGTTTGCATCAAGAGGAACGTTATGCTGGGCCGGAGGAGGACGACGCGGGCCTTGGGATAGTTAGGCAAAACCTCACGCTCAAGCCATCTGGAACCTTCAAGTCAATCTAGGAACATATAGGTCGGTCATCAAGGTGAGAGACATACTCCTCCCAGAAAGCAATGTTCTAGAAAATAGTTAGCGAATGCCAGCATTGACAGACAATCAATCCAGGGTACACACGTTGTCCGTTAGCCAGTCGCCCTTGAGCGCTCGGATATCCTCGGTGGTGACTGCGACAGGTATTAGCAGGGGACTTGAGGCAAGCGTAGTGGTTGGAGCTAGAGACGTACGAAGAATGTCATGGTCTGCAACAGCCGTTAGCTCGGAACCCCTCGGAAGAATATTAAAAGTTAACTTACAGGACAGGTATGGCTGTGACGACGAGCTAAACTGTGTCAATTGTTCAGCACGATGCCTTAACAAACACAGTTCGGGTGCATATTGCGAGAAGAGCGGCACACAACAGCTCGTATCACACAATCAAGTAGCCAGGGCAAAGCTTTCAGTTTCCGGCCACAAGTTCCTCTCCAGCTGATATCCCACAAGGGAATTGTCCAATTCTTGCCAACCCCCTTTCATTTTCATCGTCATCATCTCCATTGCGCGACCAGAGATGAAAAGGGCACCCATTTATCAAGAGACGAAAGAAAACAAAAATGGACTCTTACGCTCTCGCTTAGATGCCTAGCCATGCTACGGAATCGCATTGTGACGGCGGATTTGGCTCGAGGCCACAGGGACGACAAAGGCTCGAAAATATTAACGATACTGTCGCGAGCGCTTGTCAGCAAGACGGTTGCCATAATTCTGGTCAGGTAATTGGAAAGACTGGAAACGACAAGCCAGGCAAGGTGCGAACAAACGCGAACGCACAGAAACAATCAGCCACCGCAGAGCAGAGCACCTGTCGGGGCGAGCGACGGAGTTTGCGCTTTCGGCTCCTTTCGCAGGCACTAGTTCTCGGCTCGTGTGGTGGGGAAGGCAAGCTCAGGGCGAGATAAGGGTGAACGGGGGGACTGTGGTAGGACTTACGATGAAGGCAGCGAAAATATAAGTCTTCGGAATCGGATAGCCAGATGCTTGGTGGCGCCCAAGGAATTGAAGACGGGATGAGGTTGTATTCTATCGTCGAACCGCCGGACGTTGCGGGGAAAGATTGTAACAGATGAGACACCACGCAGAAGGCGTCCAGTCCCGAAAAACATTAACAGGACAGGAAGCTTTGTCTCGAGGCCCGCGGGAAGACCCAGCGCCCCGCAAGCTTTTTAGATCCACGGCCTCTGCGGAGGAGCTGGAGCGCCGTGCTGGCGATTGTGGCTGTGTCTGGGCAATGCCAAGGCGTAGAGAGCTCAGAACGCCTAGAAGCCAAACGACGCATCATACTGACTTTCTTATTCAGAAACGACGGTTCTGAGGGTAAGCCAGACTTTTTACTAAAGTCTGAACTGCTATCATGCAATTCAAACCATCTCGCTAGCAGCTGGTTCTCCGTTGATAGTGGCAGGCCTTGACACACATTAACTTATCTGGTCTCTTGGACCAAAACTCCACCCCAGGTGTGGCTCAAATTAGCGAAGGTTCCGAGCGAGTATGTGCCACCCCCAAGAACCGCGCAAACACCCACACCGGCAGTGACCTGCTGCGCTGGCTGGCAGCCAAATGCATGTCACTAACTCACGAACTGGTCACGGGCACTGTCTTGGCTCTCAGGAAACGACCCGAGGAGACCACGTCTGCCATGCAGTCTCCATTCAGCACTCCATCTCTAGGCATAATCGCATTTGTACCGCTTAAAAGAATCCATTCTACTTTGTGTCCGTTCCTTGTGGCAGATCCAGGACACCGGTCCTGGCCCCAGCACACAACCAAAGCAAGTTCAGATCGGATTAGACCCTCCATCAGTGCGCGGGCGGTTGTCATGTGGGGACATTCCCATCAGCCGCATCAGGTCCTGTCATGAATGAGCCGGATATCAAAGACGGACAACCGTCCACCTGCAGCCAGAATATTGTAACTTTTGTTCGGTTTTGTTGAGTTGGTTCAATCCATGACGGAATACTTGCAATGAGAAACAACTCGTCCTTTCGGTGGTGTTTCGGCTTGTCTGACCGGGCTGAAGGGTCGGTTTTCAGGAGCCAGCTGGCCGACTTGTTTCAACGTGATACTGGCTTTGGGCAGTGTGACTCGCCATCCCGGTTTATCACTTTTGTCCTGAGATGGATGATTTTCGGTAACCCAGGCGTTGATATCAATTTGTTTTGGAGGGACTCTCAGGTAGGGGCTAACTGTAGTGAGAGTGCATTGTCCCTGGACAAGCCACAGTTCAATCCCACAAGCAATTGGCACGTTTGAAATTCCAATCTTCCTTTGTGTTAATCATTATTTTATCTCCAATACCCGAAGACTCGATGTCCTGGTTAGCAACACTAGTCCAGGATTATGCCGGGGCCCCAGTTTCCCCAGATTATCTGCATCTGCACTTCTTACCTCAAGAGTCACAAGACATGGTACAAGGTTTGACGGAAGATTGGTCATTGTCTCGAGTTACGATCACAGGTCCAAAGTATTAGCAACTTCTCGCAACAGCAAATTGCTTCTTCTGCCTGGTGTTATCAATTGACGACAATTCCAGATTACGGGTGGTAACTCCTCTGCTTCTTCCCATTTTGTTAGAGATTTCATCCCATTATACGTGTAAAAAGGAAGGTAGCAAAGGTAGTCCTCAAGAACTCCCCACAGCTGAAAGCTTGTCAGCCTCGTGATGCTTCTTGACCATGGCGGAGTTCAGAGCCGCTTCCAACTCTTCATCTATCGTCAGGGGTGTAGCAGGTTTTGGCTTCTGCTTTGCTTCAGGACGTGCCGCTTTTTTTATATCGCCTGCCAAGCACTTCTCAATGAAGTCATTGACCTCTTTGACCATTGACTGGGCTGAATCAGGATCTTGATTATCAGAGTGCTGCATGGCGTCAAAAAGCCGCAATCGATATGTAGTCGCAAGAGCGTCCAATACTTCGCTCTGGGATTCGCTGTCGCTCACAGGATTAAAGTCATCAGGCATCAAATCATGTATCGATCCAGTCTCGGTGTGGTGTTTGACCTTCTGGTAGAACGATCGTGTCGCAACACCAAGCTTGTCCGCAAGACCTGATTTAGAGAGTATGCTCGTCGTCTGGCTGAGATCCACTTCTTGAAGCCTGTTGGTGAAGGTGCGTATGTCGAACGCTGCGTCAACTACGATAGAGAGAGCTTTGCGAGATGCCTGTTGGAGAAGATTGTACATGTCTTCTTTCTCGTCCCAATGACGGGAAGACATATTATCAATCATGCGTAGGGCATTTTGCTCATACTCAGCTGCAATGTCTCGAACTATCTCTTCTTTGGGCTTCAAGGAACGATGTAGCAGCTTTGTGACAATGCTCTTAGTATAGGTGAACTCAAAATTCGCCACTTTGTACAAAGTACTTACAGTCGTAAGCCTCTGTAAAACCAGTGGTGGAGAATCATCGTCAATTGCTCTCCTCCACATCTCTTCTGGGGCCAATGCATCTGTTGCTGACGGATCCTTTAAGTTTGGCAGCGGTGAGGTGTCTTGAGGCTGGGCATTGGAGCGCACAGCATCATTCTTAATGGCCACGGGATCCTTGCTAAGCCGTTCGGACGATCGTCTGATGGTATTCGATGAATTATCCAGATGTATGGAAGGCAAAACGGCGGCCTTAATATCGGGTTTCTCAGCCGAGCTTCCTGCTGCAGCACGATGGGTCGGTTGATTTCCAAGGCAGGCCACTGCTGGACATTTGGAATCTGTGTGCGCGGGATCCTGGTCAACTAAGAGAGGAGAGGTCGAGCATTCATTACCATGATCACCATTTTCTCCTGTGTCGGTCGTAATAATCTCCTTGTGCACTTGTGTGTGGAGAATAGGAGGTGAGGACGCTAGCTTTTGTTTTGGCAGTAAGGGCTCGAATTGGTTCATGAACGCTGACGTCGAACGTCGCTGATCTGCTTCTGAGCTCTGAAGAGCAAAGGGAGGTAGGTCGGTCAAGAAATCTGAAACCACACCTGAGCTTTTCTTCGATACCCACTCAGCCTCAGCTTTAAGTTTCATCTTAGGAGAGCGATGACCAACGTCTGTCTTTGATTTGGGATTGCTTGGTTCAACTTGATTCGTTGTCGGTTTGATCTCTGGCTGATTGAGAGTCTCTAGAACCATCGGATCCTTTAGGACTTTGGGGCGTCTCCGAGGTCTATTTGTCGCAATGGTGTTGCCGTCCCGATCTCTGACTGAAACCTTATCGGTGGTACTGTGTTCCTGGTTTGTCTGCTCTTGGGCTTGCCGTTTCCTTGGTCTCTCAGAACCATCACTCTCCGTTATATCGCTGAGATCAAAGATGTCATTGCCCCTTTTTTTGGTCCTGGTTTTAGTTACAGCATGGCCAGACAACAGGCGATCATACTCAGGGGAAGTTTGATCTTGCTTCGTTCCTTTCGCTGGTTGCCTCTTGTTGATTTTCAAAGTCCCTTTTTGCTTAAACTTTGGAGCTGCTTGTCTCCGAGTAGCTCGGGCGGGAGAAGAGGCTTTCGCGCGGACATACTCACTGCCGACAAGCTTCGACTCGGAGTTCTGCTCCTCCAGCCGGCTCTTTGGCTTGACCTCTAAAGACTTTGTTTTGCGTGAAGAAGCTGTTGGTGAAATATGAGTCTCTGGAAGAATTTCTTCGGCCTCGTCATGGCTCGAGGGGTCATCATGACCGTCTGGTAGTGGTTTACTCCGTATAGGTAGTTTGGGCGTTGGAGTTATCACCCCCATGATCATGTCGACAAGGGGATCTTGTTTCTTTATCTTCGGTGAGAAAACCGTTGGCGTCTGAACATGCTCCAGGTCAAGGTAACTTTCTTGAAAAACGGGGGCTGGAGTCTTTAAGCGTTCTGACTCAGGGTGTTCAACAGGCCACATCTCTGCAAGATCGGCCCGCAGAAGACCGACAGAGGCCGGAGTGGGCGACAATCGGCAGGAATGTGCGTCCATTGTCCCTAACTGACAGCAGGCCAAGTAAATAAGCGGTAATATTGCTCAGAAGGACGAGGCTGAGTCGCGTAGTTCCTGCGTCCAAGACCCCGATGTTTGTCGAAGCCTGTCCCATAACCTGGAACACAACCATCAAGACTTGTCAAGAACAAATGGAATAGATCACCATCGTAACATATCCACAGAAATGAGGGACACTGCACTCTGTAGAACGCCTGATCGTTCACATTTTCGTTTGTAGCTCTTTCCTCCTGATAGCACGTCTGCCACCTGCAACTTAGCCATACCTTCAGCAGAAGGAAAGCGCAACCAAGAATAATTGGCATTGCAGTACAATCTCCGCTTTCTGAAATTGTTTCATCGAATAGAATTGTCAGGTGGCAATATTCACAGCATCCCAACCCCCAACAATTATAGCTCTCAACCACAATTTTTCAATGCAGCTGTGGCAGCTGGTTGGTGTGTCTGGAGACAAAAGACAGTGAAGAATACCCAAGGTATAAGCACCTAGGTAGGGTTGTCGAAGGCCTTGAGTTTTTCATATGTAGGCATCAAGAAGAATAGATATGGATTATCTGGAACGCTGTATAAATCTTTGCTGATCTGGATCAAGTCACGTTATCGTTGGTATAGGTTCCTGTCTCCTCAGGCCTGTCTGCCTGTCAAGCATGTCACCACATGTGAGCAGTGCCGTTTGAACAAATATCCTTGACAGGAACGCCAACCTGGTGATAGGACAGATCATTCCCACACATCGAAAGTGCCATCTTAAATGCAAAGGCCTAAACCCGGCCCCTGTGATATTGATCTCCAGATCATGTGTGGCTACAAGGAATCGATTAATAATCTTGGCTGCAGTTCCAAACGTTTCCAAACCAAGCGGAACGGTCGGAATATTTTGTCGCCAATTGTTGATGTGGGTCTGGGGGACTAACCCCTGAAAGTCGAAAACAAGCCGAACGGCACAGAGGCGTAAAGCGCAGTGACAACATCACCAAACCGGGGGAGCTGAAATTCAGGGAAGCAGCTGAAATGACAAATCATCTCCGACCGAGGCACTTATAAACACCCGGCTTCCCGACTCCCAACCCTTTCGTCATCCCGCCCCCGGATTGCAACACCAGCGCTTCGCCAATCCTTGCCAACGGCGTATGCCGTATGCTCTGCATACGCGGCCTCCGAGATGACGGTTGCGGAACCACGCCGGAACGGAGCTCCACACGCTCTGGGTCACGGCAACGAGGCGAACGGAGGCTCCAAGAAGGGCGGGAGTACCCCAGCTTATCCTCCCATCTCTTCGATTCCGTCCACTCCTGCCGCCCGTCTTGACGAACCGGACGCCCGTCCCAGCCCATTCCCGAAGGAACCAATTCTCGCGAAAGATTTTCATCCTAAAGATGGAGTCCCCGTGCCGGCGACAATCCTCTACTTCGCCTACGGCTCCAACATGTGTGCCAAGTCGTTCCTTGGTGTGCGAGGAGTCCGGCCCTTGAGCCGGATCAACGTCTGCGCGCCAGCTCTGGACCTTGTCTTTAATCTTCCAGGAGTCCCCTACCTAGAGCCATGTTTCGCCAACACCGCTATCCGACAAGTCCCCGCTAAACCGCCAGTCCCTCCAGTCAACACTACAACCGATGACGATCACCATCCCATCGACCCCATCTGGACGAAAGGCGTCTACGGCATTGTCTACGAAGTCACACCCTCCGACTGGGCCACAATCGTAGCCACCGAAGGCGCCGGTACAAGCTACCAGGACCTTCTCGTCCCATGCTATCCCCTCCCCTCGTCATCATCAAACGCCAACCCCCCTCTACCACTGGAACCAAGCCCTTCCTCGCCCACACTCTTTACGCCCCTCCTATATCGACCCCCCTCTCAACAACTGGCGAGACCTTTGGGGCCGCCTAACCGCACCTCGGGGCGCAGTCCGCAAAATCGGGCATGCCCAACCCTCCTTGCGGTACCTTAACCTTCTCCGCACGGGCGCCAAAGAACACTCCTTGCCCGACGAGTACCAGGCCTACCTCAATGCATTGCGGCCCTACACAGTGACAACACGACGCCAGCGCTGGGGACGGATCCTCTTCTTAGGGTTTTGGGCACCGCTTGTGATGCTGATGCTGGTAAGCGGGAAGATCTTTGCGGACGAGAAGGGCCGGGCGCCGGGATGGTTGGCGCGGGTGATGGGCGTGGTGGTTAATGCAGTGTGGTTGAGTTATGACTATGTGGCGAAGCCTATTTTTGGGGAGGGAGAGAGAACGATTGAGCACAAGATGAATGGGAGATGGGAGGAGATCAAGACGAAGAGGAGGAGGAAGAGTTTTGCGAGTGGGCTGCGGGGCAGGGAAGAAGCGGTTGATGAGGAGAAGAGGGTGCTGTTGGAGGGTCACAGCGGCTGAGTTGTGCTTATACCCGGGTGTGGCATTCGACCAGACGTTCAGGGGTTGGATACCAAGCAGTTGGATATCACGACAACAGCATGTGTGCGACGGTTGGTGTATATTAAATTTGTGTACTTCCTTCATCTAAAGCGTATGCCGGGTTGTCACGCTACCTGTACCGGACCGAGAGTACCTGAATCATGTCGTAGAAAGTGTTTTGTACTCCGTACTTGCACCGCACTCCAGACCATCACTCTATGCATTCAGACCGACCCCACCCCCTCTTTTTTTACACCACTTCTACTGCACAAATACTCCTTTGTCTAACCTCTAGACACTTTACTTCCTGAACAGAGACGGAATATCCTCCACCTTAACCTTCCCATCGATGATACCCGAGACCATCTTGAAAAGCGGGTACCGGTCCTCCGCTCCACGGGCCCTCAAGAAACTGCTGACCTCCCGCGAAGTGGAAATGCCCTGCAGTTTCTGGCCGTTGAGCTCGGTGCGCTCGATCTCTTCAATGGGCACACCACGCTCAACAGCCATCTTGGAGTACCGCCAATTGCGGGCCGACGTGCAGCTGACGATCATGTCACCCCAGCCGGCGCTCTCCTCCCAGAAGGTCTTCTCCTGGATGGTCTGTGGGTAGAACTCGCGTGCGAACTGGATGATCTCAAGCATACCACGACGCATGACAGCTGTCTTGGCGGTCATGTTCCAGCCATGACCCTCGACGAAGCCGCAGGCGATGGCAACGATGTTCTTGAGCGCACCACCCAGTGACACGCCCACGACATCCGACACCATCGACACGGTGAAATAGGGCCGGCTGAACAGCGCCGAGATCTCAGCATGATCCAGCGGAGGGTATACGTGCGGTAGCGGGGTCAGCTTTGTCCGGATGATCTGGCCGCGAGAGTCAAGGTGCTCCTCGACAGGCTCGCCGTTGGCTGTGCCGTTGGTGCCGTTGACAGCACGCTTATCGCACGGAGGGGTGTTGTAGGCGATTGTCGTCTCGCACCACATCTCGTTGGCAATCTCGCTGGCGATGTTGGCGCCGCTCAGGGCGCCGCAGTAGATCTCCAGCTGCTCGCCAATGAACTCGCATATCAGTTCAATCTTATCATCTGTCACCGTAACGCCCTTGATGCAGCTGATACCACGGGCATAGGGCAGAATCTTGCCCTTGATCTGCTTGCAAATATTGCCGATAAACTCATGGGGCAGGTTGAAGATGAGAATGTTGGAATCCTTGACGGCGTCGACTAGAGAAGGGTTCGCCACGATATTGGTGGGCAACTTGATCTTGGGCAGGTACTTGACGTTCTCGTGGTGCGTGTTGATGATGGATGTGAGCTTTTGGGGCTTCTCGCCAATCTCAGGGTCGAAGTGCGGCGAGCTGGACGGAATGACAACCTCCTCCTCATACACCCACATCTGCACCTCCTCCTCGAAGAGGTCCGGGTGCTCCCTTGTGTTCTCGGCGACTAGCTTGGCGACCGTGGTGCCCCAATTGCCGGAGCCGATCACGGTCACCTTATGTTTGCGCTGCGGCGAGGCCATTTTTGCCTTTGTTGTCCTGCTGTCTGCCTGATCGACTTTGGATCGGGCTGAATGGGCGAGAGTGGAGGAGGCAACGGTTTGAACCAGGGAGCGGCAGCGAATGCTAGTAGCAGGCTGATCTGGGCGCGGGAAGCACGCTACAGGCTTCGGGAGATGTTGAGGCAGGGACGAAGGCGAGAGGCAAAAGGATTTCTTGATTTGAGGAGCAAGATGGGACACGAAACGACGCAGTGGCTCGCGGGATCGTGCGGACTGGGGAAGCCGGGATGTGCAGCGCAGCAGCAAGTGGAGATGCTGGGAGAAATGGGCTGCCCGTGGATGGGTCCGAGGGGTCTTGAGGGCCCTCAGGGTCCTGGGGCTGTTGGGCGAGGAATATGCGGTCGGTGGGCGACGGTTGCTGTTGCTGGGACTGCTGGAACAGAAGTTGCTGGCAAAGAGATGGAACGAGGAAACCAAGTCCTGCGCGGTGATTGGCGCGGAGACTGACACTGTTGACACTGGCACTGGCAATGCTGGCGTTTGTGACCAAGGGTCGGGTCCTGGATGCCGTTGTGCTGGCTTGCAGTCGGGTCCTTTATATCGACTTAACAGGAGGGTCGGCCGCCCGCTACAGCACCCTCGCAAGCTTCGCATCATCTCACACCGACCTGGACCGTCGCACTCAAGTTGCTCTTTGTCTTCAGTTTCCCTTTTAGTACAAAACCACCGCCGCCATCAGATCTGTGCTCACATCTCACACCCTACCTATGGAATCACTCCCCAGTTTGCCCCAACTTGTGCCAATCTCAAAGCCAGTCACTCTCAGTCAACAGTCGGCTGGGCGGTCGGGTCAGCATGCGGTGCCAGGTGCTAGCGCTGCGGCGGGGAGGGGAAATCCGTTGCCAACGGTTGGCCGGTTCCGCGACCCATGACGCAAAGTGGTGGGAAACCATGGGGAACTGTGGGAAAAGACCGGCAGAATTCGCTCCCCGCCTTCCACATTCAGCCAAGACTTTCTCAACGAAATTTCTGCCCGAGCTTGTGACAGGCGCATCTCGACCATCGTGCAGACTTGTGCCCCTTTGTCGTCCTGGTCGGCCTCGGTCGATCCCTGTCGCCTTCTCCGTTCGCCGAGGGCGTCCTCCTGCCAAGCCTGGCGGTGGTCTTCCCCCACACGGGCAAAAGGGCCGACCAGGACCACATTGTCATTCTACGGACTTCTCGATCCTCCCTGGCCTCACCAACTACCCTTGCTTCCCTGCATGCTGCTGCATCGTGCTCGAGCGTGATGTTTCGGCAGGCCGATCAATCTTAAGCTTCACAATTTGTCCTCTTCTCAGCAAGTCCCGCCGATGCATGCATCCTGGACAAGGATCGCAGCGCAGCATTCCGAGGCCTTGGAAGTGCCCATCAGCTTGCTTCTAAATCACAGCTCCTCGGTCTTGGCATACTCGGGGCCGTTCGGGCCCGGCGAACAATGGCATGTTCGCATTTTTTTTTCATCCGTAGATGTAGTCTGGACGGATCTGTTGTCCGTGGGCGGGCAGAGGCGAGATGAACGGGATTCGGGGCGCTCCCCCGTTTCGATCTGGGGTTATGGTGATAGCCTGCATTAGACTGGGCTTGCAGATCCTCGGATGAGAGAATTCATGTGTTCCATGTGCTTAGGAAGATGGCTCTTCCCATGCACGACATCGTCGAGGACTATTGAACTAGCCGTGTGATTTCGTGACTAAGATGCCATGGATAGCGCAATTGGGCATCAAGAAGAGGAGTCTCTCCATTCCAAACTTCGAAACTGTATCCGTCTTCACTTCCGGAGGGTTGGGGGTCTCAAGGTGGGCACTGGGAATCGCCACACGCAATGTTGCAAGTTCAAGTTACACAAGGTCATATTTGGGGCAATGCATATGCTTCGATGTTTTGCTGGATGGACCGAGGTCACCGGAATTGCGCAAAACCACCAGATTCAACTCCGGCTGCTGGAAGAGGCATGGGGCCGCTCTGACGAGGTAACAGGGCCTCGGGATACACCGCGACGCGAAGCCCATAAGACCAAAACACAGCATACAGTTCGCCTGCTCTGCCCATTCTTAGAAGTCCAAGCGGTTACAAATCCCAGGCGGACTTATCCCTCTGAGACAGCACCCTGTGTTTATCACACCATGTACGGGAAAAGGCTGCAACAGTCTTATCGGCTGCTGCCAAGACTGGCTTGTCGCTGATGTCATTATACATTTGATCCATGAGGGGCATATGCGGGGCAAGGTGTAGATAAACGACGAGAGGAGGTTTAGGCATCATGCAGAGCTCTAAACACACCTTGGTAATGACGAGATGAAAAACAAGATCTGGAAATTGGGTATATAGGTAGTGCATCATTTTGCGATGGGTTAAGAGTCAATCAGTGGTGATTTTTTACGAGGAACACTTGGGTCAGCTGAAGCGGGGCAGTCTTCTGCCCCACCGACATCTTCAGTTGAAAAGATGGAGGGGCAATCTCCAACTGGTAGCAATGCAGCCAGCTGCCAGCCAAGCACGTAGCACTCTCTCAACACTTGGGCAAGATGCACCAGCGGGCGATATCAAAAGACGATAACAACTGCGATCAATAGCGGCGAGTCTCCAGGAGGCCTCTTCCAATACTGCAACATGCCCGGTGGTTTGCCATGCTGGATAAACTACAACTCGAAAAATGAAACCAACTGAATTTCAAAGCTGTGCGTTGGGCCGTTCTTGGCGCGTCTTGTCCAGCCGCCACGCATCTGTGCCTTGCGCCCCGCTGACGACATGTGCTAATGTTTGACATCCTGGGCATTTTGATAGGTTGACAGCTTGGATTATGGCAGCAGTAACATCCACCTCAGTCAGCCCGGCATGTATCAAACCCACGGGCCGGCCTGGGAGTTTCCGATTTTGCTGCGTAGGCGCTTGCAACAGCTTGCGACTTGCATTTCTGGCAGGTACCTAACTTCTTACAGGTGTAGTAGGCGACGTCAAGTGCCCTGTGACGGAGTTGCCCTGCATCAGCTGTCTCGAAGCGAACAAGGACGACTTGGCCCCCGGGTTCCGACAACCTGGTTACCACTGTGAAGCAGACATCCTCTCTACGAATCCATCCGCTACCAACAGCAAGCTTATATGTTAGCTGACTTATTCTGACCTTCCCCCCCCCCTCCCTCTATGCCTTGTTCTCGCCCTCATCCCCCAACAAACCTACGCGCGTCAGCGACAGCTAAACGACCTTAATTGCCCCTTGGCATTGATCGATGTGATCATCATCCGCCCTGAACCCACTGGTATTCCACGGATAGCTGCTTTGAGGAACCATTTGTTATAGATTGCTCGAATGTCAAACAGACTGATCCGATCGCTTCTTCTGTGCCTGTGCCTCGTGTGCTGCTTCGGAAGGTCGCGAAAGTGAAGAAGGAACACCGCCAATTGGATCTCAACACGAACTCGTCTTCAGTTCGTCAGCCGCGAAGGCGGGACGCAAGGCGAGCCAATCGACAACATAAGCTGGATACTGTGGTACCTATATCGCCAAGCGAGCCGAAGCCCAACTTATCCACCCTAGCTACCATATCCACCAACTTCTTGGACAGCTCTACCGCTAATATAAGCTCCCTGAGCTCGGAGGAATCTCCACCATCAAAACTATGGTGCCCAAAACAATGGTCTCCCACGACGTCTATTTGCTGCCCCTCAACGACGACGGGTCGCCGCAAGTGCCGGGCGAGTACGTCTACCTGGCACCTACGTGCAGCGACCCTGTCATCATCCGCTTTGCCATCGAGGGAACCTCGAGCATCTGCTGTCATGGCAGTCTTTGGGTCAACATCCCCGAGCGCGGGGCTGAATTTAGGAGAGACAAGTTCCGCGAGTTCAAGTAAGACAACGTCCCAGTACAATTATTCCGAAATGCAGATGCACTGACATCTCCGCGTAGACTAGTCCCTGATTTCAATCGCACCATCGAAATTTCCATCCCTATCTACGAAGCCGGCGCGTATGCCTACTACATCACCTACGCAGAGCTGCCCGACCTCGCGGAGCACTTGGCCGAAACAAACCACAACACCCCTGTGAAGAAGAAGCAAACTCCGTGGTACTACATCGATGTGGCTCCTCGTCTAACACTTGACGGACAGCCCCTGCCCTTGCCAGCCTTGTCAATTTTCTCCGTCATCAGCAAATTCATGGGCAAGTATCCCCACGACTGGGAGCGTCATCTCAGGGGTATTAGTGATCGGGGATACAATATGGTACACTTCACACCACTACAGGTTAGGGGTGCATCCAACTCTCCCTACAGTCTGTACGATCAGCTCGGCTGGGATCCTGCTTGCTTCCCCAACGGAGAGAAAGACATCGAGCAGTTGGTCGAGAGCTTAGAGAAGAACCACTCCCTGCTCAGCTTGACGGATATCGTCCTCAACCACACCGCTCACAATACCCCCTGGTTGCAAGAGCACCCAGAGGCTGGCTACAACTTGACGACGGCCCCATGGCTCGAGTCGGCTTATCTCCTCGATACCAAACTCCTCGAGCTGAGCTACCGGTTGGAGGAGTTGGGCCTCCCTACCGAACTCAGATCGGTAGACGACTTGATGAAGATCATGGAGGCCATCAAGAAAGAGGTCATCACTTACATCAGGCTCTGGGAGTACTATGTTCTTGATGTAGACCGGGACGCTGATGCTATCGTGGAATCCTGGGTTGTCGGGAAGGCCACCTTCCCAGAGGGTTCCCTCGGTTCAGATGGCCCGGATGCACTTCGTGCTGCCTCCCCCGAGGAACAGGCGAAGTGGCTGACAAAGCACGGTCTGAAGGGCATGGATCGCCTCGGAGAGCGCTTCAGGAGGAAAATCGATCCCAAAGTTGGCGCTGCTCTCTTGTCCTCTTTGTTCGGCAAATATGAGGTGACGCCCGAGGGCACCTCCGACCAAGTGGCAGTCCGCGCCGCGATGGGCAAGATCCTCGACATCGTCAATGTCCAGTTTTACGAGGAGTACGACAAGGACGTCGCTGAGATCCTCCAGCAGCTATTCAATCGAATTAAATACATGCGTCTTGATGAACATGGCCCAAAACTAGGACCAATCAACCACCAGAACCCCCTGATTGAAACGTACTTCACTCGTCTGCCACGCAACGAGGTGACAGCCAAGCACAAGAAGGAGGATCTGGTCCTGGTCAACAATGGCTGGGTCTGGGGCGGCAATGCACTAGTCGACAATGCGGGGCCGAAATCCCGTGTGTATCTGCTTCGCCAAGTCATTGTATGGGGTGACTGCACCAAGCTACGATATGGCGATGGGCCGCAGGACAGCCCTTGGCTTTGGGACCACATGACAAAGTATGCGCGGATGCTGGCCAAGCACTTCCACGGATTCCGGATCGACAACTGTCACTCAACACCCATCCATGTCGCTGAGCATATCCTCGATGAGGCCCGCCGCGTCCGGCCTAACTTGTATGTCGTCGCTGAGCTGTTCACCGGCTCTGAGGAGACAGACTACATCTTTGTGAAGCGACTGGGTCTCAGCGCTCTCATCCGTGAAGCCATGCAAGCATGGAGTACGGGCGAGCTGAGCCGCTTGGTCCACCGGTACGGAGGACGGCCGATCGGAAGCTTCGAGGTTGATGAGATCTCCACCAGCGAAGTGCGAACCATGGTCAATGGAACTTCTAATGGCGAGGAGTACACCCGGGAGATCATCCGCCGCATCAAGCCAGTCACCGTTCAGGCGCTGTTCATGGACTGCACTCATGACAACGAAACGCCTGCGCAGAAGAGAGACGCCAGAGATACGCTGCCTAACGCGGCCTTGGTCAGCATGTGTAACTGCGCCAGCGGCAGTGTAATGGGGTATGATGAAATCTACCCCAAGTTGATCGATCTTGTTAACGAGACACGTTTATACACCTCGGAGTCGTCCAAGCATGCGGTTAAACTGGGCGAAGGCCAGGGGGGCATCGCCGGCGTCAAGAAGCTGCTCAACCAGATCCATACCCTGATGGGCATGGATGGCTACGACGAGACGCACGTCCATCATGAGGACCAGTACATCACTGTTCACCGAGTGCATCCGGAATCTAGGAAGGGGTACTTCCTCATTGCTCATACAGCCTTCCCTGGCTATGGTAACGGTAATGGGGCGTTCAACCCTGTGCATCTCAAGGGCACCAGGGTCAAGCACCTGGGCAGTTGGATGCTTGAGGTTGATGATAGCAAGGAGACTGTTGAGGAAGTGCTTGGCGACAAACGGTATCTGCGTGGTTTGCCTAGCCGACTTGTTGCACTGCCAGGTGTTCGCGTGGAGGTCAAGGGTGACGAAACAATCATCACCGTTCGCGATAGATTCCCTCCGGGCAGCATTGCCCTGTTCGAGACGTGGATCCCAGCCGCAGAGCATTCCAGCGGGTTAGATACTTTTGTGACATCCGGCGCAAAGGCTGCCATGCAGGAGTTGGATCTGGTCGATTTAAACTTCCTGTTGTACAAGTCCGAGCCTGAAGAGCGTGACTCGAGCGAAGGGCGTGATGGCGTTTATGACATTCCCGGATATGGCAAGCTCGTGTATGCCGGTCTGCAGGGTTGGTGGAGCGTGCTCGAGCCGATCATCAGGGAGAACAACCTCGCACATCCACTGTGCCAGAACCTGCGTGACGGTCAGTGGGCGCTCGATTACATTGTCGGGCGGCTGGAGCGTGCAGCAAAGCTGCCGCAGTACGCTCGTTTAGCAAAGCCGGCAGAGTGGCTCAAGGAGCGATTTGATGCTATCCGGAGCATACCCAGCTTCTTGCTTCCGCGATACTTCGCTTTGGTGGTCAGGACTGCGTACAGAGCTGCATTCGAACGGGGAATTTCCCTCATGAGTCCCAACATTCAGAATGGCCAGTGGTTCCTCAAGAGCCTGGCTATGGTTAGCGTGCAGCAGACTGGCCTAGTGAAGTCCGCGTCCTTGTATCCCGACCGTCTGGTTCCTTCGCTGGCTGCTGGTTTGCCGCACTTCTCGGTCGAGTGGGCTCGCTGTTGGGGTCGGGATGTCTTCATCTCCTTGCGTGGTCTGTATCTAGGTACTGGGCGGTTTGAGGAGGCCAAGGAGCACATTCGCGCTTTTGCAAGCGTCCTGAAGCATGGAATGATTCCTAACTTGCTCGGAAGCGGTAATAACCCACGGTATAATGCCCGCGACTCAGTCTGGTTCTTTTTGCAGTGTGTGCAGGACTACACCCGTCTTGTCCCTGATGGGCTGGCCATTTTGGATGAGAGGGTCAAGCGTCGGTTCTTGCCATATGACGACGCTTGGTTCCCTGTCGACGATCCTCGTGCCTACAGCAAGGAGAGCACCATCGGCGAGATCATCCTGGAGATCTTCCAACGCCATGCCGAAGGCATGAAGTTCCGTGAGGCCAACGCCGGTCCTGGTCTCGACTCCCAAATGCGTGACGAAGGCTTCAATCAAGAAATATATGTTGACTGGTCCAACGGTTTCGTTTTCGGCGGCAACCAGTTCAACTGCGGCACGTGGATGGACAAGATGGGCGAGAGCGAACGTGCTGGCAACAAGGGCATTCCCGGAACCCCTCGCGACGGTGCGGCAGTTGAGATAACCGGCCTGCTTTACAGCGCCCTGAAGTGGGTTTCCAGCCTGCATGCTGCAGGCAAATACCCTTACGACGGTGTTCGTAAGGTCGATGGCTCCCACATTACTTTTGCCGCCTGGGCCGATCTCATCAAAGCCAACTTCGAGCGCTGCTTCTACATCCCGCTCTCCCCTGAAGACGATTCGAAGTATGATGTCAACCCAGCAATCATCAACCGCCGCGGCATCTACAAAGACCTGTACCGCTCAGGCAAGGAGTACGAAGACTACCAGCTGCGGCCCAACTTCCCCATCGCCATGACTGTTGCCCCGGAGCTCTTTGAGCCAACCCGTGCAATGCACGCACTTTGTGTCGCTGACGCCGTACTACGCGGCCCAACCGGCATGGCTACTCTCGACCCTTCAGATCTCAACTACCGCCCTTACTACCGCAACAGCGAGGACAGCGACGATTTCGCGACCAGCAAGGGTCGGAACTACCACCAGGGACCAGAGTGGCTCTGGCCAACGGGTTTCTTCCTTCGGGCGTTGCTCAAGTTCGACCTGATGCGTCGCGGGAAGGGCACCGGACGGGATACCGAGGAGGGACGGACCGAGGCGTTCCAGCAAGTGACGAGGCGACTCAAGGGTTGCAAGGAGATGATCTTGACGAGTGTCTGGGCTGGGTTGACGGAGTTGACGCAAAAGGCGGGAGAATTTTGTCCTGATTCGGTAAGTGGTTGAGGATCCTGTGTTGAAGTTCCATTCATGTTACTAACAATGTTGTCACAGTGCCCAAGTCAGGCCTGGTCTGCTGGCTGCTTGATTGACTTGTACATGGATGCTGCAGAGGAGCAAGCCAAGTTCGATGCCGAGGGCAAGGGACAAGAGCTGCCGCTGAGATGATCGCTGTCGAGTGGTGGATGCGAAATTGGACTTCATAACAATGGAGTTGCGGCTTTTCCCACTTTCTCGATGACAATCACTTTCTGGAGAGACAAGGGACTTTCTTGAAAGTTCACACTTGGTACAGGCATTCTTCAACTCTCTATGGATCGCATAGACATCATGACTACGGATTATTATTATGATTATTATTGACTACCGGTCAGGTATAGAGATTAAACTATGGATAAGACAGACAACTTCAAGATTGGGTTGACTCTAACTCATCATCATTGCTGACTTGCCTTAAACACCATTAAAAGAGGTAGTTGACTGGTGTGCTGCGCCTTTGTAGTGAACGTGTGTCTTGATCCTTCTCCAAGGGACGGCCCGGGTCTCGTGCGCTGACTGCGGACTCTGCAAGGGGAAAGAGGCAGTGCCGACTTTATACGAGTCCGCGCTACATCAACTCATGTGTGCCTGCAGATAATTATTTCTAAAATATATCAAAATGCGACCCTCCCCTGCAGAGTGCAGCGGACTGTTCGCGCTGGGGGGTTCACAAGTGTGATAATCACGTGACAAAGCCAGGATTTTCATGGAGGGGCCATAGCCAAAAATGAGGGGTGTAAATAAGGACAAAAAATAAAGTCCCCTCGACCGGAATCGAGCCGGTGACCTTTCGGTATCAGTAAATCGTTTACAGCCGAACGTGATAGCCAACTACACCACAAGGGGATTAACGGGATTGTTATTAGAATTTCTTCTAATTTGGTTACTTATTCTGTATCAGTTACGACCTAGGATTGACTCGAGCGCTTTCATCTCAACCAGCTTGCTTCACCACAATGCCAGAACAACGAGGTTTGTATGGTGACCACAGCGCACTTGAAGCGCTGACATATCACACAGTGCATTCTTGGCAGGCCACTGATTGTCTGGGTTGAAAGTTTGGACCACTAGGGATAGTGAAGTTATGGGGTTAAGCTTTCTATCACGAAATCAAGCACCAATTGGCCGAGTGACTTGGTGGAGAAGACATGCTATTTTCTCCAACTCCTGACCCGTGCCTTGCATGTGCTAGGTAAAAACCGAACGGTACACAGACAAGAGACACACACACATATATAAACGTGCTTATATAGACTTTTGCTTGTGTGTGAAATTCGAAAAAAAGAAACCAGCCCCGTGGACCAAACGCCGATGACGCCCCTGAGCCAAGTGTGCTTCCCTGCCTTCAGCCGATGATGTCGTTCCTATCCACCTCTTGTAGTAACTCAACAGAAGAGAACGAGATTTAAGGGAAATAAACAAGAGGAATATGGACAAAAACAACGAGGTGGTGCTCCTCTAAGGTTCTGCGACATTGTACCTGTACTGGGGGTGGCACATCCAAGGTGGTTATGCTGTCTGTTTCTGTCAGGAATGAATTATCCATTCGTCCCTTACTACCCGCCAGTGCATCGGAAGGATATATATGGCGGCGGTATGTAGTCACGTCGATCATGTACGCTCCCTGAACACCCACTTCTTCGCCTTCGGCGGCTTTTCGTAAACAGCTGCTGAGCTAATTGGTGCTGGATCGAAGAATCCTGCCGTAGGGACGTGTACTGACCCCGCACTCGCGTTAGGAACGATGCGGCCGGAACTCGTGGTGTGGGCAAAGCCATTGCTGAGAGCATATTGTCGGTCCTTTTTACGGAGGTAGCGCTTCCGCCAGACGCAGGCGCCGATCCAAATCCCCACGATAGCGACGACCATGATGACGAGGAAGATGACCCACTGGTAATGGTTATCAAGCCTGACGTTTATTAGTTAGCAGCCACTTTTCGTCAGGTGGGTACAGGAAATCCGCAAAGCGAATAATCGCTTAGGTTGGGACGGCGTACCAAGTTCCTCCGTCCTGGCCTTGGGGTCGCGCCGTCGATGTCGCGGCCTTCGTAGCTTGAGCGCAAAAGCTGGTGTACCAGCCCTGGATCGAGCTCAGATCATTCGGATTCTCTGTGCAGGCAGAGTCACAGATTCCGAGCGGACCCTGACTGAAGGCGGCGAGACGGGGGTCAGCGCAGAAACAGCGGTTGTAGGTAGCCGCGTCGGCCTTAGTTGCTCCTGGAGGCACGCAGGCTCCGTTGACGTCGTACAAGACACCGCATCGCGTCACGCATGTGGGCAGCGCTGCTACGGGAAAGAGGGTCGTTTCTGTGAACTTGTCAGAAAAGAAGAGTCATGTTTACAAGAGAGGTTGATCTCACCCATCGTGTACGATTGAGAGCTGCACAGCTGCGATTACAGCTGCCAGCCAGTAGCTATAAAGGAAAGTTGGGGGGCGGGGGCCTTCAAGCCGCCGGGGTTGCGGGTTGTGGGATGCGTTGCCGCGCTTTTCAGGTCTGTCAATGCAGAGAGACGGGTCCTCGTATGTTTCCGGGACGCGCGCAAGTCAACGCAGATCCAGTTCTCAGGACAGAGGAGCGCCGTGCGAGGGACGTCAACCCGGACCGAGGAACAGGGAAGCAGTGTCGTCCAACACCCGAAGCTACGTAAAAATAGCTGAAGTTGACTCAGACTCGGGTCCCTTTGCCGGCAAACCAATCGCAGTGTTCGAGACGTCGATCAGCAGGAAGTGGTGTTGTTCGGTTTTCGAAGTAGCTCAACTTAAATCAAGAAGGTAGAAAGCGCCTGATCCGGTTTGTTGGGTGCGTAAAAAAGGCCCTGTTCTCTACGTTGACATCGCAAGGGCAGCAGTCGTTGACAATCGGTCTGACTGCGCACTGACAGGCAACTCGAAATTGATTCGTCGTATTCTCGGCCAGAATACAGGCAAAGTCCGTTTTGCGGTTCAAACGAGCGGAAGGGACCCGGGGGCTGTGCTCTCCAGCGCTTCGAGAGTTCACGGGTTGCTGGCGCGATAGGGGACAGCGGCAAAGGGCGAGGTCGAGGTTGAGGGCGATGTCGAAGGTGAAAGGAAGAAAAGCGGCAAGGAGAACGGCGGGATCAGTAAGAGTGCGACGGCAGAAACGTGCTTACGGAGTACCTGCGCTGCTGTATGTCGGCGAGGAGGATTAGGGCCGGAATAACTATGTGCTGGAATCCCAGAGCTGCGATCTATGGGACGTTACAAGTCGCAAGCTCGTGCGTTGTGCTGTTGCGTCGTGCAGAACCGGCTTGGGGGAGGTTCCGGGGTGCATGGTGCATTGGGTGCATTTTGAGAGGCCATAGGCTCCATTCAGAGTCACTAGAGTCCCGTGGAGCGGACAAAGCCGCCGGTAAACATGGGATGCTGAACCCAATTTGGCGCGCAGTGGAGTCTCGGCGGAGCCACTTCGGGGTTGTGGTAGGGTTGCCATCTTATTGGCGGGAGTCAGGTTCCATCCATGCGAAACTGTCATTTAAAGGCATCCATGATCGCACGAGCCCGACCTTTTTTGCAGAATTCAAGCCTTTCTGACAACAGTTTCACTCAGGCATTGGCGGCTCTCACCTTGAACTAGAAGTCGCTCATTAGAAAAACATTCGTTATATCGTAAAAACGCATACAATACAGATGAGTCTTGCTCTAAAGCTCAGAAGGGTCCAGAATCCATAATTGCCATCTCTCACATGATCCCCCAATCTCTTAGTTCATTATCCATACTGGGTAAGGTAGGCAGGCGATCCGGTATTGACAGCCATCCATATCCGTCGTCATTAAATATATCCTTTTCATCAGTTCCCTCCTTTTCCTTCTTGTTATTGAATGTCAATGGTATCTCTGTAGGGGGCATCAACCATCATTCATGTCGCTGGTGCAAATACACTATCAGTTTTGAGAGCTTGTTTCTCCCTTCTCATCTCCCACACCCTCTTGTTTGGATGCATCAGCTATCGGCTGCTGCGACGGTTGTTGCCCTGTTTCCGCTATGCTGATTGAATTTTGCGACTGTGGCTGGAAATAAAGGAAGTAACCTTGCTGAAAAGGCACTAACACCATTGTGGGCGCCGGCATGCCGTCCGATTGCGGGAGCGATACAGATATAGTACTCGTTCCCTCCGGCATAGGAGGATAAGGACAGAAGGGAACAAATACAGCCCCAGCCGATGCTTGAGAAGAGCCTGTTGGGATTGTAGGTGCTATCATGGTCGTTTCAGCTGCGACATATGTTGTGGCAGAATCACAGGTTGCTGTTCTAGTAAGTTCAGCCTGGCCCGCTGGGAAACCTGGGGCATGTCGCGCTTGAGAAGGCTGTTGTTCGACAGAAGCATCAGACACGCGTGGCTCAGACCACAGACCATGCTGTTGCTTGCGGGTTGCAATAACATAGAGCAGACCGAGTATAACACCCATCGCAGAAAAGTCGAGAATAGGGCAGACGACCCAGTAAAGTGCTGGGGCAGAGGGCCGCATGTCATCAGAATACTTGTCATAACAGTTAATGTAGACTTGTGTCGCAGCTGTCAAGATCAGGCGGAGGAAATTAACAGCCGTGACAATGAGGAGTATGATCGAAAGCTATCTTCCTCGTCAACATGTTAACACGGTAATAGCAAGCCGTTTTCGAAACTCACCTGGCAAACTTTCCAACGATTCCTGCCCTCACGCCAAAGGATGATGGAAAGGCATAATGTTGGGACACTAGTCGCCCAGATAATGATATCTATGGCAGCATTGTAGTGTCTGAGCCCTCGATGCACACCCCAAAAGTTTTCAGTATCGTTCAAAACTCCCCAGACCGCCCACAACGCAATACCCATAAGGGAGGTTGCGAGGGAGAAGAGGACAAACGCTGCAGTCAGAACAATATATCGAAGGCGTGTTGCGAAGGATGCCAACACGCTGCCAGTGCTGCAGGCTTTGCAACAGGATATACCGCAGGCGATCTCACTCAGGGTGATAAAGAGCACAATGTCGCTCAAGTGATGTGAGAATAATGCGACAAACCTGAGTGATCCTGCCGCATCGGTAGACTTTTGGTATCGATCTTTTGTCCAGTTAACACTGCCGAGTTCTTCAATGAAGGGCTTGACTTTCTCAACTCGATACCATAGTCCAGCACTGATTATGGATAACACGAGTGTCCTGAGACAAGTATTAGTAAAATGATCGCTGCCTCAGTAGCTCAGTTTCTACTTTTGATCTTTCGACTCGTGTAAATCGAGCTGAAAGGGGCAACCATCTTACAGCAACCACAGGGGAAAGGCTGTCTTCAGCCAAGCGATACCTGTGCGGGTTGGGTCCTGTGTTTTGCATGAGAGGCGAAGGGTTTTTGGCCATAGCATGGTCAATGGTATTAGCCATAGCCCAGCTAGCATGGGCACAGCTATAGGGAGGTTCGAGTTGACCATTTTGGGAAGTTATGAAGCAAGAAACCCTCTACTGAGTAGGGGAATGGAGCAAGACAACTACCCTCCATCTAAACTCTGTGAAGTTGAAGAGCGGTAGAGGGGCAATATTAACTGGCGGATGGGAAGTGACCGTACAAGCAGGAGTGATATGACGTCGTTGTATTGATCCTTGCAAAATACCCCGAAAGCAAAAAGACGTATGCCAGGAACGGCAAACCTTACACAATCCGAGGAATCTCAATGGCAAAACTGCATGTCAGATGGGCGGTGGTCGGCTCAGGGCAAAGACGCATCGTCACATCATCATACCATGGCGTAGTAGCAGCTGGTGCGTTGGTGAGGTCCATTTTTTAAGGAATCTGGCTTACTGGACACAATAAAGTTGACCGTATGATTAGCAGTTAAAAGTTTCGCGCATGGATGGCGCATTGGGTCGACGTGGCATGATGTCGGCAAGATGGGGGCGCTGACGTCTGCGCACCGCCAAGCATGAATGCTCTGAATCAGAGTTACATTTTACGGCATTTAGTTCAAGTATTTGATATTCTGCTTCGATATTTTCAAAGTTTCGTGCTCGAATCAAATGCCGTTTCCCAGCCTTTCGGGCATGAACTCACGCAATTAAGCATGCTGGGCACTAGTTATAATATCCTGTAGCTGCAGCAAATCACCCCATGTGGCGGACAAGTCGTTGGACCGGATAGCAGCGAAAACTACCGCTAGTCCGCATCGACTTGTCACTTTGCATTCTTAATGGGCTTCTGAGAGCATGGACCAGATGAGAAATCAGTGACGCTCTCTGATCAAGTAAAAGCAAGTGTAGGGAAGACACCAAACAGCCTATGGTACCCTAAGATAACGAAACCATAGTCTTGAGAAGAAATAGGAGGTCCATACTCCCCTTCTGCTGTCTTGTTTTCCCGTCTCACCGATAGCTCTGCTTTTAACCGTGCTAACATCAATTTAACATTGAAAGGTTGTGTCACCCTGCAGCTCTACCCGGCGCTCGGATATTTGCTTCACTGAGGATGCCTGACAAACCGTTGTGACGGCCCTGACAGTCGACCCAGTGGGTGTGCGTGTTTTTTTTTTTTGAACCGAGTCTGCGCCACAAATTCCAGAAAGCTCGGCTATGCCTTTTGGAAGACCTGGAATATGCTGCCCTTGCGTTTGGATAGGGCTCCCCAGAAGTTCGGTTAAACTGATTTGCTTGACTTTCGACTTTGTTCACTCATCGGAATCGGATGCAAATCACAAGCCGTGCTTTTCTCTTTATATGGCAAGGAGCCAGACCAAGCCGAGCATGGTACTCATGAGGGACAGTTCCAGTCTGTTAGCGCACTGCGCAAGCTCAAAGAATGACCAGCATGAAAGCTTAACCGAAAAACTTTCTAGCGTACTCTCCCTTGGTCCAATATGTAGATTACCAAACATAGCATCGAAATAATCCTTATCCATATTGTAGTCTCCACAGCTATTGTGTAATCGCAGAGTTCTTGTAACTCGGGCCAAACGTTGCGTCAAACGTTGAATAGCCCTAAAACTATCCACATCCCAACACCAAGAATGGTTGCCAAAGAAAATAAGAAAGAACGCCAACAGAATGAGATATGTCGAAGCTTTGATAAGAGAGAAATCTCGGAAGACCTCCAGTGTGACACGATTTATCGTGAGATATGCTGTTGGAGAACTTACCTAACCCAATAAACAGAGCGACCTCGGCCACTTGATGGACAAATATGGTAGCGTATTTCAGACACTTGGCCGTTTCATCGAGTTGGCACTGTTGTTCTCGTTTCGACTTCCTTTGATCAGATGTCTTAAGAAACAGGTCTGCTTTGGTTTATACCATGTGAAGGCATTGATATAAGATAGTGCTAAGGTCCTAAGTGTGCGTATTAGCGAGCAAGCACTCGACGGATAAGGAAAGATATCCATTATGATATTTCGAATTAACAAATCAGATATTGCAAAAATAACAAAGGGAATACCACACTGCCTTTATCCAAATGATGCCAACTCTAGTTGGATCACGTCGGCTGGATAGAAGACGAAGAAGGCCTTTAAACCATAGAGACCCCAACGGGATCAACCATAACCAGGCTACAACAGGAACAGTTATGGAGAAACGATATATTACCGCTATCTACTGAAATGAAAAGCTCGAGTGGTCAGATCGATAATATGAGTGTCACATGGATACGACAGTTTAAGGAGAAGAAATATCCTTGACAGCCGACATATAGAATACCGATGACATAAGAGCTGAGAATGGCAAAGGCATATCTGATTGATAGAGCCCGGGAAATATGAGGGGGTGGCAAGAATGAGTTAGATAACCTTGCCACGCTGAAGAGAACCCCTGAAGATTGCAGGAGACCGCGAGGTACTCGTAAGGGCAAAGGGATTTATAAACGGGGCTGCTTACGCACGATGAAGGATTTCTCATGGTTTTCTCCTCCCCAACACAAGGACCAAAAAAGATTATTACACGTAGTAATTGACTTCGCTGTGCACCCACATCGTCAGTGGCCATCATCTAATCCATTTGACCCATCGTCGATTCCTGTCTGCACCAGACCAAGTCACTCGTTACAATGAGAGAGCTCTTAACCTAGAGCTCTGCTAGACTGGACGAGAGTCTGACTGGCTAATTATGGCTGAACAGAAGGGACGCGTTGTGGTGCAGAAACAACCTGGCTTGCCTGCCACTTCGTCGAAGCACATGCGTGAGAAACGCTTGGTACGCTCGATGACCTACCATAAATACGGATGGAAGTTTTTAATATTGAATGCGGCAGCCGCCACCTACCTGTCAAGGGTGCCAATGTATATGGGTTGCCATGTACCGTAACGTCGCAGCTACATGAACATCTTTAAACCCAGAATCACTGGCCAAGTTGTTTGCTCGGTGAGCAACAACAGGTTCTTGGAGGCTTTTGGCAATCTTTCCTTTCTCCATATCGATGCTGCCAACTCTCCTAGAGGACACACTGACAAAACCAAGACAAACGCCAAATCTCAACAGGTTGGACTACAGGTAGCATTTTGGTGAAAGCCACAGACCCGGAGACAGGCGAGAGTCCAGAATACTTGATTGGAGATATGAGGAAGGAATCACAAAAGGTAACAAAACGGCAGAGTTAGGCAGGCCAGTAAGTATGCTGGTGGAGTCCTTCATGTATTATCAACGCCGGGGGAATGACATGATGTTGGCCCATGACCTCTTGAAACTGTAGTGGAAAGCTGAATGCTGCTTCCAATCACAACAAGTGCTCGACACCTTCCTCTCTAAGACTCAGATCGACACAGTTGTTGTCGGCCGAGTACTGACCGTGGCCTCCTTATCAACTAGAACAACAGCACAAGTCTGCTCCTGTGATCACCATATATATGCGGCCCCCAGTGTACGATCCGATTTCGATATGGCTCTTTGACCTATGGCGCACCTCGCCTCCTTCACTTGCAGCTGCCCCCTTATTTTCCTATATCAGCCCATCTAGTCCGCCATTTGACAACCTGCTCGCCAGTAAAAGTGGTGTTCCTCGAAGTGAGACATGCTGAATTCGCCTGTCTAACCACCTACAGAAATCCCCTTTATAATGCGGAACAAGTGGCTGATAAGCCCGCTCAACGTCCTCTGCGCTTCAGGTGACAGGCTATCTTGATCTGTCGTGTCAAACTTCCTTACGTCCATGAGCCATTCACGCGCATGTCGGCATCATTAACAACTCTAGGAAACGTGACACAGGCGGTGAGCCGTGGAGATTTACAGAACTGCTATCTTGGACAGGATGGGAGGATGAGAAAAAGCCCAAGTTTTTCAGGTTTGTCACCTTCCCTAGAAGCCCTTTCAAGCTTACGTCATGAAGGAGAATAGAGATGTCATAGTCAGTTGCTTACTGGGTTTGTCGCTATCGCACAACGCGTGGCACAGGTACGAGTTACACTGCCGAATGGCTGGGATTTGGAGTTAGAAGGTCATAAAATATGCCTACAGTTGCTGGGTCTCAAACAACGGTCCATCAACGTGAAAATGGGTACCTCAACCAGTGCTCGAGGCTAAAGAAGCAATTCGGACTTTCCATATCGGGGTTTCCGACCAACCCCTGAGTCCAGTCCGACTATATGGCTGGCTTCTATCCCTCTCTCTTAGCTATCCATCGCAGCGGCAACGGCCCGCTGGCCGTTCTCATGTGAAATCTATCTGTTGGACAGGGCTTCCGTCGCTGTCGACAGCAGGAATGCCATTTCCAGCCATACTCTTCTCCGAACCACTGTTAATTCGCCATGGAACAAGGGTCCCAGTCCTCGTCCAATATGCGTTCCGGCCTACACTGTCCCGTAATCTTGCCCTACCCTACTATACCGCTGCCATGGAGCCCGTTCCTCGTTCGCAAGATTCCCGAGGCCTTTCCACCCATGCACCCGATGGCTGATGCAAGATTCTGTAGAAGGGAAACCAAACGATAGAGAGGGAAATCAGACAGCTCATCTTTACCCAGCGGACTGTCCAGAAGCAGAAGCAGGCCGTTACTAAAAGCACACGCAGAAGCATGATGGGCGCCTCGTGGTAGGCTAGAGTGGCGGTCAAGAAATTAACCATCAGACGGAGCCAGTCATGGTAGCGTTGATGGGGTGATGAGCGCCCAGCACAAGTGAGCACAGCGTCGAGGGGAGGGAGGCACAAAGGGGGCTGGCTCCCTACGTCGTCTACCCTGCTGGCTAGGCAGTAGGTCCCTCGAGGTTCTGCCCCAACTCTTCATACGGCCAAGCCAAGGAGATGAATGGACGCACGGACGACTGGGTACATAGAGATGGGCCGAGCCGCAAAGCATGCGTATCGGGGAGAATCCGCTGATAACTTCCCACGTTTGACGTGCGTTTGAGTCAGCCACTCTTCCCCAGACTTGGGACCTGGTCGCCTTTTCTTGGCGCTTAAGAAGGCAACCAGCGGGATGCTTCAAAAGGGACTTGAGAGTGCGAGTCCTGGACTTGCTCGTGCACTTAACTGGTCCGTGGAGATAGCGGTAGCTTAGATAAGGGCTTACGGGCGATAGAAAAATGACGTCGTCGCCAGGCTTTGGGGTGACCACCCCTTAATCCTCATGTCCTTCGAATGGGGCTATGTCGTTTACATCTACACCGCACAGTCTATCTATACCAGCTTCAGGAAGAGCAGCAGTGTTGACAGCTTGCCCTCAGCCACCCATACACGTCCAAATTAAACCTATCAGAGTCGTTGGCCGTAATTTGCTGAAACGAACCATTCTGCGCCGCCCACGATGCTTCTCGGCGCTGTGCAACAGTCAAAGGTGTGTCGGACTGTAAGAAGACGAGGCAACCTGCCGTCGGCCAGACCTGCAGGGTCTGCAATTACCCTTCCACGAGCAAAGCGGATCCAACATTCTGGGGGCGGATCGGAATAGTTTCCGGTAGAAGCTTGGTGTTTTCCTTGAGGAAAGGAGATAGCTACCTATGTAGAAGATGGGACTGTGCCATAACCAATTTAATTTGATGCAAGAGACTTTGAGATAGGTGTGAGTAACGCCCGTGAGAGTAATTGATCTATCAGTATCCATTCCGGGCAAAAAGACAGCGGGATCATTGATTCTTCCCAGAAGCCGAACGTGGTAACACACAAATATGAAGGGCCCAAGGAGACCAAGCAGGGTACAAGTCTAGCCGGGGCAGATACTTAAGACAGGCAAGGATGGTTAGACAGACTGGGTCGGTGGCAGATGATCGTCCGTCTGATCAAGCGTAATCCAACCTCGGTACTGTGACTCTGTTCCCTTGACCCTCCAAACATTGTAAGTGCCGACATCCCGTCACGATGACTGAGCCATAAGGCATGGCTAGAGATGCGGGTTCTCGCATTGGCGGCATCACCGATTCAGTCGGTCATACTGTTCTCTGCGCCAGTTCGTTGGACATATTGACGGTGTGCAGGACCAAATATCTTTGTGACTGTTCAGAAATCGGCCTTCCCTCTACAAGAAAGGCTGAGAAGCTACAGCTGCAATACGTCCGTTAACCTCAATGTCTCCCGGCAGGGACCTTTGCGCGTAAACAGAGACCACAAGGGGAAGTCGAGCCCAATCCCATAGCATCCTGCGGCCTGTTTGTAGAGTGATAGCTGCAGGTAACCGCGGGCTTAGTGATCCTCGAAGCGGCACTCGTCGTCACCTTCTCGAAAGATTCCATGATCGTGACGGATGCGGACGCAAATAGTGGCATGAGTGAGGAGCAAGGCAAGATGAACACATCCAGACTCGATCCCTCGAGCAGGCAACTTGCGCCCTCGGAACGATATCCTGTGGCACCATGTGTGCAGTATTAGGTAAGTAGCTACAGGCGGCGATGCTTCTAAGAGCCATTAGCACAATGGCAACACTGACGGGCTATGGCGCGGAGAAGTTTTACCTACTATCTTCCTGAATACACTTGATGTTAACTGATAGACATCCAACGTGCCAGTCAGGAGAGTGATGATGACAGGGCTATCCCCGGGCGGCCGAGCGACGCGGATATATCCCGAATTTTGAATGGTTTGGAACTTGACAGGTAACCGGGGTCAGGCTTGCAATGTTCAATTAAGTCTTGAGAGAAGCTTGAGATGTTCGATGTTGTACAGAAATAGCCCCGAACTGGCGGGGAAGTCATCCGGAAGCCGGCGGTGAGAATCTTGATGTCACAACCATGCTTGCTGGCTGTTGAACTCAAAGGCTAGTCATGCCATTGACGTGACAAACGCTGCGATCATGATGCCATCCAATCTGTTGAGCCATCTGAAACCGAGCGGATGTCACCTTCCATAGGATGGTTGGACGACTCTTGGGGGTGAGATGATGCCGAGTATCGCCTCGTATCTGGATGGAGGGTAGAGCTTCATTGGGAGTGCCAAGTCAACCAAGCTGACACCGACATTGGAAACCCCTTTCGTGTATAAGAGAGGCTAGCCCATCGTCGAAACAATCAGGCTCGAGCAAAGCATCTCATCCAACTCTCAAAGTCTCCATACCTCAAAAGATTAACCACTTGCTAAGCTAAACCAGACGCCTAGCCGCCAACAGCCGTCTTTTCTTTAGGACAATATGTCCTCCTCCACTTCTCAGAGTCAAAACAGTAAGATGATCGGGCTAAAAGCCATAACGAACTTTTGCTGACAGTGGGTTGTATAGCCACCAGGAACAAAGCCCCCAATTTTAGTGGCGGCAACAACAATGACAATGGCCACGCCAATGGCAACCAGGGTCAAGGCATGACCCGTGATAGGGCCAGGTCGATTCTCATCAGTGACCCAGCAGCATCCAGGCTGAGCGGACATACAGGCATCGACAAGTTCATCCGCGAGTCGGCCCGGGATGCTCCATGGAATCCTATTTGTGGCCGTAGGACATGAAGGATCGGGATCAACGGGTACTAACTGCCGGCCAGGAGAGGATTGACCGTTGAGATTAGACAGGGCAAGTCTGTCGTTCAAACTGATGCCATAGGTGGGTTAGGACCATGTGGCAAGATAGCTTGAGAGGTCGCATATCGTAGGAGTTTATGCATGGGAAGACTGTTTTCCTATGGTCAGATGGTGCTATCTGACTTCGTATTTGTGTTGAACATCGGTATGGACTTTGTCCATTGTTGGATGTCAGATTTAGCTAGGATTCATATGCTACTTCTTCAACTTCTGAGTCAATACTCACCTTCTGCAGTGATAGCAATTTGTGACAGATGTGAGACATCCTGCAGGCCCAGCATCGGAAGTTGGAATAAACTCTGGGTATCGTTATACAGGCTCCTTGGCATCGAGCATGGAAAGGGGCCAGGAGAGCCAGTGCGCCCAACGTGGCCCAAGGTATTGGGAAATGCTCCTGAGCAAGTACGACCCCGAATCGGCGATGTGCCACAAGGCCTTGCTGCAGTCAAGCAGCAATGCCCAATATCCCATAATGGCAATCGCTTCGGGGCGCTTCTGAGCCAGCAGCTCTGTAAACTCATGGGGCACAGCAGCAGGCCTAGCGAAGGGGTCACCCGGTTAGCACTCCGCCCATGTCTGCCTTAGACTTTCGCTACACTTACCACATAAAGACCATCAAATACTTTTGGTTTCGCTCGTCGGCCCCGAGCAAGCTATCGAACCCAACCTGCAGGAAGGCAATTGCCCTCATACAGGCCTCTTTGGAGAGGGGGTTCAGGGTGGTTGTCTCCTTAACCAGACGCTGCAGCTCGCTGCAGTGGGTGCCCTCGGGGGTCGATTGAGAGATATCTAAGGCCCATACTACCAGGTGTCTGATGTCCGACTGCAACAAAAGGTCCCAGGCGGAGACCGACATGGCTTTGAGGCCGCGAGAAATAGACAGAAACTCGAGAAAGTGGGTCAGGAAGATATCAAAATCGGCGTCACGCCTGGCTAGCAGGTCGGCGAACAGATGGCGACCAAGAAGCGAGCAGAAGAGCAGGAGGGCTGAACAGTTCGTCTGGTCAATCTGAGCTTTCGCGGCTGTCCCGTTGTAGATGGAGACAGCCTTGGTTTGCAGTTGAATGGCATGTTGGTGAAAATAATCCGCCCTGTGTGGTTCAAGAACTGCCAGGCGCCGAGCTGAGACGGCGAGGATCTGGTGCATCAGGTAGGGGGCTTCCAGGGCACACTTGAACAGAAGATTCGAGGAGAACTCATGCATCTCGACATTGAGCTCTGGAGCATGCTCCTCGAATTTGAAGCGTACGAGCAGTTCCATGTGCTCCATGTTGACCGAGACATCTGGGATACTCTGGCTTGGGCTTGCCGTGTCTCCCCCTCTCCCTGCAATATCAGGAAGCGGAACGCCGGCAACAGGAGCAGCCTGAGGATCGCTTGAATGAAGAAAGCCAGTTGCTGTGGTAGGTGGGAAGATGGCACTTTGTGATGAGCCATGCCCAACAGGCACCGGTAGTGTTGTACTTGGGATCGATGGTGACACAACCTGGGGTGATAGCGTCGTCGGCGATACCTGGGCAGCTGCCACGAGCTGTGAGGGGTAGCTGCATTCCCTTCCGGAAAGAGTACATATGATGCATTTGGGTCTCTGTTCGTCGCACTAATACCGGCCACTCCAGCAAGCGTGGATGAAGAGCCGGACGGGTTAGACTCGGGAGCTAAGGTGGAGTGGACACTGATAACCGAAAGAAAACAGAAACCAAGACGATGGGATGACTCGCCTTGACATGACGGCGTTTGCACTCTAGGCAACCAGCCCGAGACTTTTTGTGGCTCCTTCGCAGCATCTTTCTACGCTCATCGGTTCCAAGTGTCAAGGAAACTTTGGTTAGGTGATGTTCGAAGCCTCTCCATGACAAAGCTTGAGCTGACGTCTCAAAGGTCTTAACAGAGGAACATTACCTTATCCACGCACGCTTTTAAGTTACAACAAATGAAAGTGAGTGAAATTACATAGCCAAGCACGCTTCACCTTTGCAATTGGCTGCCGCCAAATTAGCTGCTGTGTCAACCAATATCTTGCCCCTTAGGAGCTCAGATGACTAAGCAGAAAGCCACCACAAGGCTGTGGCGCAGTTTCTGGCTCCACTCATTCCTAATGACGTCAGCTCCCAGCAGAGACAGGGAATTTAAGTCTAACACCCACTTCAAAGCTGTACCTCCTAAGGCCTATGTTGAAATCAGCCTGGTAACAAGCCAAAAAAATAGTAAAACCATTTATCGACAGCCTGCAACTGCAGACAAGAGTTGGCAGCTTCAAAGCAGCAGTGTGCCCACATCGTTTCCTCCTTAGGACCGCAGAACGAGCTCTGAACAGTGAATGCTAATCACCTAATTATAATGTCTCTCACGGATGACTTTGCTTTGCTGCACCCCACGCAGGAATTTTTCTATTCACAATGCACCAAGAGTGATCTTAAATCATCACATGCAATTGCAGGAAGCAGCAAGAATTATGTACACTTGCTGTGCTTTCTCAAATCTTGAGCCAAGCACTAGCAGAAAGGAAGTTGTTATCCGAATACCTCTGATGTCTTCACAGATCGTTGTCAAAGACGACTGACTTAATGCAGTAGTTTCATGGTGCGAGCCACTTGTACTTCCATGAATTCAACAGTAATGCTGATATTTGCCCTTCCTTAGGTCAGTCTGATGTCCCTGGTTACTTGCTTATTCCTGCTGCAGAACACTATACAATGGAAACAGCTTATGAGACTTAGCAGCGAGTCCTCTCTTCCATTTCCCCATGGAAGTCCAATAGAAAGCAATTAGCATGGGAATGCAACAGTGACTATGCATACGCCATCGAAAACAATGGCCGTTAAAAAGGATACTACGACAACTCTTGAGGCATCATCCAGTCCAATGACCTTGAGGGCTGTTGCTCACCCAGCAATGCATTGCCATACGATATTTTACCCATAGCTTCGTAGAGCATTGCGCTGAGTGGTCATATACTAGCGTGGGCATCTCAACTCCAACCTCCAGCTCCACAACAATGACCAACACCCGGACTCCTGTCATGACCAGCCCTCTGGAAGTGGTGAACTCCTCTCTCTCATGCGGAATCAGGTCTTGAGACTGGGACCACAATGGATGGGAGGACACGTTTTGGAGAATTTTCCATCAAAGTTCCCAATCATCGTTCACTGGGCTTCTAGCCGAAGGCACTGCTCAGACTACTGCATCCCTTGGTGAGGGGGGGCAAAGTGGGGCCCGAGCGATGACTCCGACTAGGAAGCCAGAGCGACCTCCAAACGGATAAGGAATTGGGTGTTTCCGAAAGCAATGGTAATAACAATGCCCACGAGAGAGTGTGTTCCAGCAGTGAATGCAGTTTGGATCCGAGCATTTGCAACTTCAGGAGGTCAGTCTACGACGGGAAAGAGGAATCGAATTCTGAGATTCCAAACCAGTATACAGCAGTGATCAAGAATCCGTTAGGCTTCACGAGGAAGATCATCACGATGGTCGAGCCTGAGACTATGATAATATCTCTGGGTTTGGGTCGAGCTACGTGTACGGTTCGGACTCAGACTAGCCGAATCCATGATCGTCCGAGATTCTAGGAAGTGCAAGGACATTTGGCAGGCACCTAACATTTAAGATTGCAAGGCATTCACTACCCCACAAAAACCCATCAACTTCCGATCAAGCATGCCTTAAGGGATCGCATAGTGATACGATGGAGTCTAGTCTTTGAGAAGCCGATGGGAGCACAGAGAGACGAGGGTATTTAATTTGACAACATCCGCTTGACTACTACACAAATATCCTAATAATACATAGCACAATGACGACCTGCAGGTCCTATCTCTCTCAATTCCATGTCAAATTCACCGCCATGACATCCAATGCACCATCTGCTCATTTAATGCCTTTGCAGCGTAATCTCACCTGGCTTAAAGAGTCGACGCCAATCCAATGACGCTCCCTGCGACCAAAAGCGTCGTCCGACCCAGATTCAACAACCCCCACAAATCAACCAAATACTTCGCCCCCGTCGCCCACTGCACGCTGACCTCCCCCTCCTCATCAGCCCCAGCCTTCCCCTCAACTTCCTCCTTATCAAACCTCTCCTTCAGCTCTATCAGCTTATTATTCGTTTTCCTCATGAACGCAATCGTATACGGGATGATTCCGATCGTCAGCGCCGCAGCAGCGAGATAGCCTCTACCGGCGGTCCTCCCCGCAGCGGTAGTGAGAAGGACCTTGAGAGAGCCGGCGCGGGATGCGGCGAGCCAGATATATGCTGCAGCGCTGACAACTGAGGCAAGAGGCATGGTCGCAGCACCAAGGCGGTAGGTAGACAGCCATTGGCGAAGCATCACGGGAGTTGGAGACTCCAGGAGGCGTGGGACAAGAAAGGTGGACAGGGTGAGCGATACACCAGTGGAGACGCCTGAGATGAGGATGGCAGCGCCTTGAGTAAGACGGACGGGAGTTGAGTCAGGTGACATGGCTGTAAGTGGTGATCACTTGAGTTCTAGTGAGCGTTGATGGATGAGATGACGGTGAAATTAGAGAGCCGTTTGGCCTGGGATATAAGTTGCCTTGGTGGGGGGAAATGAGCCTCTGTCCGGATTGGCTGGGAGGAAGGCGAACTGTCGGGATCAAAAATATACAAGATCGTCAACGAGATGTAGACGTTTGCGTGGGGGATGTCCGACGACGTCATCTGAGCTAGCACACGCCAAACAGGACGGTCAGGCGGCGGGCCACTGTGTGCCGAACCATCTTGACAGTTTGGCGCAGGGACCCGCTACCAGATCCCCTGAGCGAGTTTCCAGTGGGCGTTCTTGGGTACTGATACGGCTGACCGTAACGCGGTGGGCTCCTGTAATTTGAGTGGGAAATTTAGCTCGCTATTGGGACTAGACATCGGTTAATCTAATGGCCCGACTTCCAATCACAGCTCCTCGTCGGCGCCCATCTGCCTTACATTTTGTTTGCGTGTTGGCCCTCATAAAGCCGCCTTCCCTCGCGACTCGAAAGGCAAGAAGAGGACCAACAAACCAGCGGCAATGAACAACCCCCCGCTAATATACACAGGAACGGCAGTATTCAAATCGGCAAAAATGGCGACGAGCGGCTATTGCATGTCCTGCGTTAGCGGAAGATCCAAGCATACCCGAGGTGGTCAAAGGAACTCTTAAAACATACCGCCATGATTCCAAACACCCGGTTACATGTCGCGCTCAGAGCATTCCCGGTGCCCCTCTGTGGTGTTGGAAACAGCTCGGGGGTAAAGCTGTAGAGCACAGCATACATGATATTGCTGGTGAAGCTGTATGCGCAGTTCCAACCCAGCAAGGCGTTCGAATTCACCGCCGTCGTAGACGCGTACAGGAACGCCCCAGTAAGCACCGTCGCCAACGACAGCGTGCCCTTTCGGCCCAGCTTCGGTTGCTCAACCAGCAGGGCGCCAACAAACGCGCCTGGTACTCCAACAGCCGCGATGATAAGTGAGTCCCGGTATGTTAGGTACGTCGATCCATCGCCAAAATCAAGGCCGCGTGTTGCTTGGATGTAAGGGAGGAATGAATTGTAGAGGGGGTACCTGCCTCGACATCAGCCTTCGGGAAGCACTGGTCTTATCTTCTGTCGACAACCTACCCTAAACCTATAAACGCCCAAATGGTCATCATTAATCCCGTCGATAGAGCCAGCTGTCTTGTGCGAAACAGAGCTCGCACCCTCTCTGCCTTGAGAACCTCGAGCCGACGCCGGAGAGCCGACGACACCCCTCTGTGTATCACATACCCCTCTGGCTCACACGCCCTCAGCTCTTCGACCGTCAGGGTGCTCGTCTTGCCATTCCTTCTGGCTACCTCATGCACAACCTTCACGGCGTCCTCGTCCTTTCCCTTTCCCATCAGATATTTGGGCGACTCATGCATTGTGAACAGCACAAACCGCGCCAGAAACATCAACATCGTCATGCCGCCCATGACAAGCAAAAACCATCGCCACCCCATATTGTCTTTCTTCTCACACCGTGTGTTCGGATCCTCTTCTTGACACGTCATCCTCCCAAGCAAGGGCCACGCGAGAAGTGTGGCGACCACTTGTGCAATTGCCCATGCCGCTGACAGCACGGTGAGCAGGTATTGATGTGAGGCCGGCAAAAATTCGAGGAATATTGCTGAATCGACAGGAAGATTCCCGCCCACACCAAACGACCAAGCTGCGACGAGAACCGACGCAGCCGCAAATGACGATGACCCTGCTGCCACGAGGCCAAAAACTCCCGTTGCGCCTAATGTCAGACTGAACGCCCAGCGTCGGCCGAAAGCGTCACTGCCGAAGCCCCAGAAGAGAGCCCCGAGTAATAGGCCGATGCTCTGACCCAGCGTGAGAAGTGGGGCGATACGAGACGCGTTTGGGGAAGGGCCGAGGAACTCTACTATTAAAGGAGGGAGTATCAGTGATGTCGTGACGGGCCAAAGGTTGTCGGAGGCCCAGCCGAAGGAGATGACAACGAAGAGCTGCCATTGATAGGCACCCATGCCGATTTGTTGGATCTGAGAGTACGTTAGGACGTGCGCCTCTTTAAATTCCGCCACTCCTACTGATCCGAGGGTAATCACCGATTGGTAGGGCCTTACTGCGCGGTTCAACACTTTAGCCTTCTTCTCGTAGACAGGATCGATTTGACCGGATGGGATAGCCGTATCCTCATCCTGAATGGCTACTGACTCGCCGTCTTGCACGTCGAACGGGATAGGGGAATTGCTCAGCCCCAGGGCGGCGTTGCTGCTGCTTTTGTAGGCATTTACCATGGTGACCAACTCGTCCACTGCTCGTTATTGCTACTGATTGAAGAATGCGGGCCGATGGTTGAATTTCCCTCGCTGCCGGGGGGGAGAGGGGTTTGTATTACTGAGAGCGTGTGTACTGTCTGTAAAAGCAAATGGGAGCCAATCTCCCCATCACACAAGTTCGGGCCACAGACATTGTTGCGCCCCCGAGCAGCGCAATGAGACCTAAATTGTAAGTCGTACAGCCTTATGGGTGAAGTATCGCTTTAGTGTCCAGAGGATTGTTGCATTAAAAATGAAAACGCCTTATCAGCTTCATGAGATGAGTAAAACTCTAATGGGAAGGCTAAATCCGGTGTGTGTGTGTTCGGTTGATATGGTGTTCCTGGACCACTGATGTCATCGCAGTCTAGTCGAGAGGCAAGAGCAACGACCAACTAGTGACAGAGCGCCAATGCCCTTCATCTTCAAGGCTAGTACCGACGCAATTTCCTTCCGGGCAACCATGACTGTCTGGACCATTGTCAATCGGTCATTGGTGAACCAACCCCCCGAGAATCGCAGTTGCACTGTTTACATTAAATCCCCCAGACATTTATTAAAGGGGGGTTTCCACGTCAACAGGCTGAATGTGGGGCTGGTAATCCGTATCAGTACACCGTCTCGTCAGATGTATGGCAGCTCATTGAATAGTGATGACAGACCTCGACTTTTCTTCCTAGGTCTATGAGCTTCGTGTGAGAGGCTTTCATGTGGCCTGCGATACCATCTTCATCTTGTAGAAACCCACGTGGTGGTTGCTTTTCCTTTACTTCCGACCGCCTCGACGCCTTTTCGTTGATTCCTTCATCCCTGACCGACCACCCACCTGCTGCGTAAAGACGCATAGGAGACGCGTGCTATACCGCGACTTCTTACCTCTTGCTCTTCCCTCCTCGTTCTCACGTCTGTCCGCACGACATCTCAGTTCTAGCGTTGGAAAATACAATCGACTCGAATCTATGTAGTTGCAACTATGGTTTCCATTAATGGCTGGCTGCAAACCTCGGAGAATTTATATCGCAGTCTCCGAACTAGCTCAATCGAAGAAAGCTTCCACGATCAACTTCGGGACTGGACACTCCGCCGCGCTCTCTGAAGATAAACAAACAGGATGCTGACAGAAATGGCCCTAATTATCTCCATTCGAAATAGACTACATTTGTCGGCATATATCCTGCTATGCCACTTATCTCTCGCTAATCTCACAAAACTTCTGACTGACCTACCTTCTGTTAGCGGCCAAGCATCATGTTTTAAAAATAGAGGATGACGAGGAAAGGGATGGTGATCTTATTTCATCATCATAGCTGACCACTCAGGACCATGAATGGATTAATTTCGGGACTATCCGTTACCAACGCAGCCCAATTTAAGCCTTTCCTTTTTTTTCTAGCTGGCCGTAGAAGGTCTCAAGGACATCCACCAGAGGACCACAAGGCGGTGACCTTGATGCCCTCGTGGAGAAGTTGTGGCGAAATAGAGACAAACGGCTGGATATATGGCTGCTGGAGGAAGGCGATACTGCTCGGCTGGTAACGAGGGAGCAGATGGATTCCATTGCAGCACAGAAGGCGAAGATTACTCTGAGAAATGGCTGACAGCTATCTCCTTGATGATCTCGGGAAAAGGGCGGGAAGTGCTGGGTGGCGATGAGTCTGACTGTGATGAGTCTGACGCAGTGTCTTCCGGTCAGTGGTTGTATACTAATACCTAATGCATTTACCTCGTTTTGTACGTTACACCCCTCCAGTACTGTCTATACCTGCTCTGATACATGATAGACACCGTGATCCAATCTTGACAGAGGACGTTGAGAGCTGTATACAACTGGCAGGTATTTGTGAGAAGACAGTTGATGAGGTTTGCTAACGACATACAGCTTATTAGAATAAGGGAATGAAGAAGAGACAATCTCGGTATGTTCCATACCTATGGAGTTATTGAAGCATATGATGCCTAGACAAAGATATTTCGATCTACGCTCGATTGTTATGAGAAGCATTCCCAAGTAAGCGTAGAGATAGGAGAGTCACTCATGACATTAACCACCCAACTCCCTTACAATACTTGGATAGGAGCGCTTCAAGGCTTCTAGCACCTCTCTATCCTTCCTTAACCGGTCAACTTCTTCTCGCAACCCCAAATATTGGTCCCTTAGTCTCAAATTTTCTTCTAGTAACCTGCCATTGTCAAGCTTGAGCCCGTTTATCTGCCTGTCTCTCATCTTCACGGCGTCTCTCGCCCAAGCCAAACTCTTCTTAATTCCGTTCTGTTTTGCCTCAAACTGGTTGAGACGAAAGCGGATCTTCTCCAGCACCCCAGGGTCAATTCGTTGGATGCTTGGCTTGAGGTCCTGCAGTATCTCAAAGGTAATCGCAGCATCATCATCTTCGGGTCGGGGACTGGCACGTACTTGGTGTTGGGCAGGCAACAATGGATCACGGCTGCGGATTGGCGTCGGAGTAGATGGCAGAGCCTGCTCATGGAACGTCTTGATTCGTTTTGTATTAGGCTGTCTTGTGGTCGATGTATTGGGTGTGGGCAGGTTGTTATACAGAATGCTAGGCCGAGGATGCCTAGGGGTATTCCAAGCCTCCTCGGTGGCCTTGGTCAACTCTATCAGAGCTGTCTCGTCCTCTGAATCTAGGAGATCCACTCCTACGGATTCATCTCCGGCCTTTCGTTTGCCCTTGGTCTGGGCAACATCATAGGCTGGAGGTGACGGGGGCACAACACCAGCTTCCCGGCAGAGGCGGTCCGCTTCTTCTTCCGGCAAGTAAAACATGCATTTCTGTCGTGCATTTGCGCTTTCATCAACTTTCTATCAGTAAAATAAGATCTGGAAAGAAGTCCTCTTAAGAGAGACTAACCACAACCAGTACGAACGGCTTCTACCACCGTCATCCCTTTTAATCTCGAGCTTTATTGCTCTCCGCGATGGTCTACAGGAACCTGTGGCGTAAGTTTGTCAACTGCGGCTAGGCAAAGCACACAAGTGAGAAAAACATGGTAAGAAAATGGTGTTTCCTCCATCGAATTAATCCGACGATACCTCTGAGTCCAGACTGCAAGACCCAGTGAAGAGCAAGATTCAGGGGGTGCGTCAAGAAAGGGAAGCTAGCATACAATACCATTCCCCATTTCTGAAATACCCATGGTTAAAAGTTGGCACTCTCTGTTTATCGTTGGTACTCATTGTAGCCATTCTGAAGACCAACAATTCTATGGCTAAAACAGCAGGCGTGGCTGGGATTCCGGAAAAATTAACCGACTGGCTCTCAGCAGACGGACATGATCAAAAGAGTGACGACTTACGGGGAGGTGGATCGACCTGAAAGTTAGGTTAAGACGGTTGAAGAGTCCCTGTCGCTTGCAAGCCTTATGACTGGAAAGCTTTCGGTTATTGCCTTTTCTTTTTCTTTTTTTTTTTTTGGTCTTATCTGCTCAAAGCGAAAGTGTTGAGCCAGTTATACTTGAGAAGGATGAGGACGCTTTACAGGCTTCGGCTTTAGCTAGGAAAACAGCCTGTATAATCCGACCGAGCAAACAAGCAACCAGGATACTTTTACAATGGTGTTGAGCCGGGGAAAAAAAGGGCTGAAGTATGCGCTAAAGAAAACGGAGAGTGCTTCAAGGGAACCGCATAAGTATTTAACGCGACAAGAGGTGAGGCCTGCCACCCAATTATATAGGACACGTCAGCCGATCATTGAGCGACTAATCCATTTTTTGAAGAGCTCTGCAGGATGCAGAATCAGGAGCTGCATGGATATAGGGTACCTGCTACGTGTCTAGGCGTCTATTAGGGATTTAGTACAGACATGGAAGGGGTCTACTGGCTCTCTCCTGTCATCAACTCACGGGATGCTCAAGTGGCAAGTAGCAGCACGTATTTTCTAGAATCATGTAGTCTACGGGTGCTGTGTAAATCCTGGCCTTGCAGAACATGATATGCCTGAAGTCCTAGTAGCAGCCACAACAAGAAGAAGTCAAGGCTTCTTTCTAACCGTGAGCCTCTGCCCACCAACCAGATACACAAGACAAAGAAAACAAGAGACAGAATCAGCTTGGACTAATGCATTGCCTGCATCTCATCACATTAAAAAAAAAAGGCAAGACTATAACAAGTCCCCTATACATGCATACACACAGGTACATCTAATAAAGCAGTGTTGATAAAGCATTGGGTATAAAATGGGTATACAAGAGGAAACAGTGCGAAGCAGGATCGCTAGCGCAGAAAACAAAGGATGAATGAATGAAGTGAAAGCCAACACTGCGCTAAAAATAAAGGGACTAAATCTCATAGAAGTAATCCTCATCCAGGCCCTCCCGACTGGGCACGATGCCAACGCCCTCGCGCTGCTCGGTGCCATACATATTCTCTAATCTCACATTCAGCAGTCGGATGCGCAAACCATACTCGCTCACCAGCGAGACCAACTTATTCGTCTCGGCCGTGATGGGCGCCTGGTTCAAAAGCATGAGCAGCCCGTCAAGCCACTCCGACGCCAGACTATGGCTGGTCGGGTAGAGCGTGAGCACGGGATGCTCCTTTCCACCTGTCGCGACAACATCTCCGTTGGCAGCGCCGTCAGTCGAGGAGGGATTGGATGGGTCGACGAAGCTGTAGATGGTGATCTTGGTCGTCGGCTTGATGGACATGGTGCCGTCGGAACGGCGCGTGCTCGCGACAGACTCGACGCCGTTAACATCGACATCCGGCTCGGAGCCCGGAGCAGAAACGTTGGATACAACACTACTTATAGTCCCCAGATCGATCTTCTCCGTGAGCACATCCAAGCCAGGATCATATGGCAGTTTCTCGGGGAAATCGGCATAGTGCAGATACCGGCGATTATGTGATAACTTTGCGAATCGCCACGGCTGGTACAGCCGCCTCTTCTGCTGCCCATTGTTGCCGTCTGTGGCGCGCGCTGGCGGCTGTGGTTTCGTAAACCAGCTACCTTGCAGCAGGCACCGTATGCGCTGCTCCTTGACAAACTGGAGCGCCTCGTGCTTGAGCTCCTCGCGCACCTGGTACAGGTGCGGACCCCACTGGTCCTCGAAGGCGTTCTCAAGCATTTCCATCTGCAGCTGCCGCAACCGCGGCGCGTCGTACTCTTGCAGCTCGTCTTCGACTTCGAGCACGTCCTTTGTGCGACTGGCTTGCCCGACGACCTGCTCAATCAACACGCGGACGAGGTCGGCGACCTTGTCGAAGTCGTCGCGCGTCGCGTTGGTTGCTTTCCATAGGCGGAAGAATGCTTGTAGGCCAGCCGTGTGCAGCCGTGACCATTGCAGCAGCAGCGGGCGGAACAATTTGTCGTAGGACTTGGGGTCGCTGAGGGCTAGGAATCCGCGGATATCCTCCGGTTCGGGCTTGTCGACTTCGAAATGCTCGTACAAAATCATGGTAACTGCCAGACTGGCTCTCGCGATCGGACACCGCTCGTTCAATGGGCGTGTAGACTGCTCCAACAGCAACTTCTGAAACCCATCCTCGTTTTTCCTCACAAAGTCGGTCAAATCCATCATGCCCAGGAACCCGGCCGTCTCGAACTCCGATGCAGGCGACTCCGTCTCGAACCCCAGCCGACGCCACTTCTCGGGATTATGCCTCCTGCTGCTCTTTTTCGTCGCATCATCCTCCCCGGCAGAAGTAGGAGGCGGCGCAAGCGTCGTATTCGACGTAGTCGGTGTGGTAGTCAAGGAAGCCACAACGCCGTTCGCATGCCTCCTATCCGGCGCACTAGCCAGATGGAGACCCTTCAGCGCCCGTCTATGCTCAGGCCTCTCCAAATCAACCCTGACCTCCCTCCACTTCCGCAGTAGGATCTTAGTAAGGTTCTGAAACTCCAGCAGCGGCGCAGCCAGGTCCTGGAGAGCTGAGCTCTGCAGCAGATTGTACACCGCGCGAATCAGCCCTAGGTCCTGCAACTTCTTGATGAACTTGCTCCATTCTTCACCTGTGCTGCTGCTACCGCCGGGGGCCTTGCCTCCATGTGCACCTGCCACGTTGTTGGTGGTTCCCCCATAGCCTCCGTCGCCTGACACAGCGTCGCGTATCAGAGCATTGACCAGCATCAAAGCATTTGCGCACAGCGCATGGTCGGCGCTCTGCAGCTGCTGGATGACCAGTTCAAAGAACTGCGGGTAGACCGCGACGGCAGGCTTGAGCGCACGGAAGCCGTATGTACCAGGGGTGCGGATAGCACCAGCCGACGGGGCAATCCGCGAGCCATTCCCAGCCGGGTCAGAGGGAAACACAGGCGGCGGAGCCGGCGGTGGCGGCACAGACTGGGATCTGCTGACGAGGGAGACGAGGATGGACATGGCACCGCGAAGGATGTTGACCAGCGGGTTAGTGACGATGAGTTCGACGACCCGCTCGACAAGCTCGCCCGACCCGGCACCCTCGAAGATCTCCCAGCCCATGTCGACCTCGAGCAGACGGGTCAGGCTCTGCAGCGAGTAAGCGAGGGTGTTGCCGGACGTGGTCATGATCAGACGACGCAGAAGGGCTAGGCCGCCGGAGGAGATGAAGACGTCAGCGAAGGCGGGATCGTTGATAGACGACTGCAGCTTGAAGACGGCCATCTTGCGAGAGGCATCCTCGTCGGACGCAAGGCGCGCCAGAAGCGCGGGGATGTCGGATTGGTCCATTATCGGAGAGTTTGGTCGTTGTTGATGCTCGAGTTCGAGTCTTTCTCTCGCGATGGCGCCGCGGCCCGTGTGGGCTGCTTGCGCCGGATCAGACAATGGGTGTCAGTGGTGGTTGCTTGGTCGGGGTATCGGTTGCTGATTCAACTGCGATATTTTCGACGCGACTTATGTTCCAGCATGCCACAGTCGATGGGATGATCAGCTCGAGGACTGGCGATGGTGAATGTTTGTCGAGGAAAAAAAAAAGATTTTGAGGAAGCGGGAGTGAAAGTGTATTTGGGAAACTGCAGTTCGCAGCTCGAAAGCTCCTGTCCACCCCTGTCGCGCCCCTGTCCCAATGGACACGCTAAGGTTGTGGAGCTCCAGCCGGGGTGTGGGGCTGTGGGGTTATGTATCGAATGTGGGGCGTTTCACGAACCGCGAGCCTGTCGTCTCCATCATACACGGGATGTGAGCGTTTCATTGGCCAATTGCCTAGGTATGCTTTTCGATACCTCATCCGTCATCGCCGTGAGATCGACTTGACCCTAGATGCCTCTCTCAATGTCCATTTCTCATCGCGAAGGCGCAGATCCAAGTGCGAGTACATTAGCCATTAGGAATTCCATTTCCGTTCTACTAGATAATTCATATACTACTTCGACGATTCTGTATTAGCGTCCCTACTCTGATCCTATCAGCCTACGCAGTCCGTTATGCCTTTGTTGCAGCAAGTTATCCCTTCCGAGCACGGCTCGAATCAGCGCGAGCAGTCCTCTTAGCGGCCAGATGGTCCAGATAATCGCAAACAACCAGGCTATCCACGTCACCCGTGTCGCTGCATCTTCAGCTTCACTGTCTAGTCTCACTTTCTCATACACGCTCGGCAAGTAGTCGGCGCCATATCTGCGCCGTACCCGGTCGTAGGCTCTGCGATCGTACTGCTCCCAGAACTCATCCTCCCGATAGTAGACATGAGAATAGAGCCACTTTTTACCGCCCAGACGCGCGACTTCTTGCTCAAGAGCTCTGTTTTTGCGTAAACTTTTTCATAGTGGGGTTAGCTATGAAATTCTGGAGCGAAGAAGGGGGGAGTTTTTTTGGCGGGGGGGGGAAGGAAATGGGACTAGGATAACTCACGCGTCGCCTTGACTGGACGATGCTGGACCCCAAATACCAAAGTTCAGGTATATGTCCGGTCCGTCCGGTGCTCCAAAATCCGCGTGTAACCCGTACTGGGAGTTCCTCTCCAGACGGCGAACGAAGACTGGACATAGCCAAAGGGGATATATGTGAAGATTTGCGTCCACCCACTCCACGAACTCTTCGGCTCTCGGAACCGGAATGCCGACGTCCTGGACAATGTGGGTGTCATGTAGCCCAGAATGGTGTAACGTGCGGGATGCGACTCTGGTACGCACCAGGGGGTCGAGGACGAAACGTGTATATCTGTTGAGGGGGGTTAAAAAGTACTGGAACACATAACGTGCTGTCCAAAAACTTCCACGGTCGTATCGGAAGAGGTAGTCGACCAAGGGAACATAGTCTCTGAGTTTTGTGTTCGGAGGGCTTCTCCTCAATTGCTTCTCGATCCGTTCTGCATGAATATAGAACCACGGGTCTCTAGCCCGCAGGAAGCGTTGGGGGACGGCACCCCTCGGCAGAGCGTCCGTTAGTTGACCAGTACAGATGAGCGTCGAGTCCTTCGCAAAAACGATGGCGTCCACATAGTCGTTGGACGTGCCGAGGGCAGTCTGGTCCAGTAGAGTCTCAACAACCTGCCCAAAGTCCCCCTCCCGACGGTATGTCAACTCGACATATCTCTTCGCATTCATGAGCTGCACCTCCAAGAGCGTCACAATCCCCATCGTGCCAAACGCGCTCGCCGCTCCCCAGAACAAGTCCGGCTTCTCCGTCTTGCTCGCCATCTGAACCGTCCCATCCGGCAGGATGATCTCGATCCAGTTCACAGTTGCATCGAAAGGGCCCCACTTGAACGAGCTGCTTTCCCACGACGTGCCCGAGAAACCCCCCCCAACAGTGATCCCCGGGACCCCCATCACCACGCGCGGAACCAGCCCGTAATGCGCGGTGATATCGATTAGTTTGTCCATGGACACATTCGGCTCCACAAGTGCCGTTTTCCTAACAGGATCAACCCTCAAAACCTGGTCCAGTTTGCTCGTGTCGATGATGTTGTCCTCGTGGCGATCTGACCGCCGCGTGCTGTTGCTTGAGCCATGGTAGACCCGGAAGGGTGTGTGAGTGGCGGCAAACTGACGGACACGAGCCGCCATGGCACCGACGGTGGCATTGTGGCGGGTAGGTATTCCGGTCGTATTCATTTGCGCTCTTGAAGATAGATTGACGTTGACAGTTCCTGAAACAAAATGAAACAACGGGGAGCAAGCTAGAGTACGGGTTACTAGTATCCTTGTCGGCCGCTAGATGGTGAGGGATGTGGGATGTATTGAAGCTTGTGTGTTGTTGGAACCCCGAGAATGTGTTTAAAAGTGTTGAAGGCGAAGCGTTGCATCAAGTGGCGATCTGAGTGCTGTAAGTGCAAGAGTAAGACGTCTGAATGGGATCCAGCAGAGTATGCGTAAGTGAAAGAGGAACGCTACCATGACCTGAGCCTTGGCAGCCAACTGACTAGCCGTTTTCTGCACACCTCTCTCTCCCATGGGGCGCAGCGGCTGCCGTGGACAGTGGATAGTGCCGAGGCTAGGAAGTTGCTACACATTTGACATCAGGTTGTGTGTCCAAATAAACAATCCCCGAGTTAGCAAGCAGATCGCCGTTCCAAAGGTTTAGGTACCAACTGGCCAACCAGCCGCTGCCCAATACATGTCAGGGGCAAACTGTAAGTAACGTTACGGAGTACACGAAGAACGGAGAACAGCCCAAGAACAGAGGCAAGTCCGAAAGATACGCGATTCGCTGAATAAACCTGATCATTACCAAACCAACTACCAAGTAGTAAAAACCGAGGACGGCCCATAAAAAAAAAGAAAAAAGCTATACACATCTATTTCAACGAATAAATGGACCACCCTGAAGCTTTCCGCTCCGCCCCCTTTCTTCTCTCTTTCTCTTCAGCCTTTGGATCTTCTCCTTCCACCTATGAAGATGATCCTTCCCGGCTGCTTGAGGGGACCCTTTTCCCCCCGCCAAGAAAGCTTTTCCTTACGCTCTTCGGGCTGTCCGTCACGCTCAGGCTGGGCCCCTTGCTCCCGCCGCTAACGTACCCCTCCTTCTCCTCGGGCACGAACGAGCTCTTGATCACCACAGTGCCGCTGCCCACGTTAAGCGTCTTCTCCGCGCCTGTGTTCGAGTCATCCACATAGTAAAGCGCCTCGCCAAGGTGGTCGTCGCTGCCAAAGGTGTGGTGCTCTTTGGCTTCGACCTTGAACGTGGCGTCGGGTGTGCACTTGATGCGGAATGTCTCGTCAAACCGGACGGGCCCGCTCGACTGTTTGCGGTGCTTGGTCTTGCCGACCTGCTTGGCCTTTCCATCCTGCACTTGAGTGATAACGACGTAGACGTCAGCCGAAGGCGGGAAGCCAGCGGCTGAGACGACCGTGAAGGAAGCAGTGCCGGAAGCAGCGCCGGGGATGATGGCGCTGTGGACCGACGAGGCACCCGCGCTACGGGTGCGCACGTGATGCAACGGCCGATTTTCCCTGTCATCATCCGCATTCTCCGTGACGATGGCCGGGATATCGGCTGAGCTGTTGCTGGACGAGTCGCTGTCCTTGTCATCGTCCTTCTTGCCGCGAAAGCCACGCTTGATGAGCGAGGCACCTTTGCCAACGACGGTAGCACCACCCTTGAGCGGCATGCTGGCGACGCCGGCGACCCCCGTAAGGACCTTTCCAGGCACGGCAAAGGTGCCAGCAAGGGTCGACGTACCATGCCTGGTACGCGTAACGTAGTCTGGAGTGAACAGCATGCGCAAACGGAGCGTGCCCGACTTGCCGTCCAAGGGCAACTTGAGTATCCGAGCTTGGAATGGCTCGAGCTGCGTGAGATCGATATCGACACCGCCCAAGTAGTCCGGCTTGTCGGCAAAGTCCCAATCCCATACGGTGGCCCGAAACTTGGCTGCCGTGCGGGACGGGACGGCAATATTGAAATTCTCGTTCCACTCCGGATTGAGGGTCTTCTTAACCGTCTTAGTCTTGAAGACCTCCTGGCCGTTAAACTCGAACTTGGCATAGGGATCGCTCTTGCCATTGGAGTCGGCCGAGGGCAGGTTCTCGGCGTCTAGCACATCAATACGAAGGTTGCCCATGTTGTTGATACTCTCGCTTGGGTCGAGAGTCATCTTGACCGGAACGTACTTGAGGCTGACCTTGAGCGAATAGGTGTTGCCATCCTCATCGCGCAGCTTGAGTGTTGTTGGGTTGTTCTGCAGATGTTAGTTTAGAGCCATGGAATTGACATGTCTTGGGCAACCTACCAAGCACTGCTTGAGGACGTCGATACTGTTGCCGCTTAGGCGAGCCAGCACGTTCTGCTTATTGTCCTCGCCCTGCTTGTCCGACTTCTCCGAGATCTTGACGTGCAGCTTGGAGAATTCAAGCTCGCGAATGAAGCAGTCTCCAATCTCGTTGAAGGTGTGCGACTTTGACTTGGCCGCCGAAGAGACGTAAGACGGGAAGGCCATATCGTCAACAAACACTTCGACGCGGACGCCGCTCTTGGGCAGCTCGGCCTCCATTAGCCGGAAGATAATAAGGCCGGATTCGTACTTGAGAAGTTCCTGAGGGGTAAGATAGATCTTGGGAGGTTCCCTCTCCTCGCGGGACTTCCGAGGAGAGAGCAAAGCTGACGAGGGACTCGATGGCGTAAGCGGCGTCGGGGGCTCTTTGAGGCCATTGGCCTTGGCGATATCCAGCGACGGCCTGGCCGAGCCCCGGCCGTCCAAAGATGGCCGGTTCGATGAGGGCTTGTCCTTGTCGCCCTCGGTGTCGGATGTCTTCTCAGAGCCCTGCTGCTCCTGCTCTTTTGCCTTCTGCTCCTCCTTCTCTTCCTCCTCGGGGTCGGCCACATTGAGGGTCGGATAGAAGGCAACAGTGTAGGTGAGCGTGCCCTTGGGCGTACCCTTGCCATGCATGCGCAGGCCGTCCTCGCGGACCTCCTTGGCATCGTGGACGAGCCACTCGCCAGTCTCGGGGTCCTTGTGCACGAAATCGGCGCACGAAATCTCGGTGAGACCCAGGCTGCGGTCCTTGCCAACGTTCTCCGCGTCCATAACCTCGAGCTGAATGCGCTCGCGCGGCGAGTGCACGGGCACATACAGCACCTCGTCCCAATCGGGGTTAAGCTCATTCTTGAAGGTGACAGTACGAGCCTTCTCGATACCAGACATGACAATACGCGCGTACGGATCCGACTTGCCCAGAGCCTCGACGTTGCGCAGGTTCCTGGCGTGCTTGAAGTGGATACGCATGACACCAATAGGGGTGACATAGCCGCCAGTACCAGTCGAGATGCCCGTGATACACACTGGCCGCCACTGGGCAGTCATCTTGACACGACCCGTCTTGACGCCAGCCAGATTGTACCAGTCCTTGCCCTGCGCCATAAGCTCGAGCATATCCTCCAGCTTAATCTGGTAGGTACCAACGACCTGGTCACCAGCAATATCACGATCGTCCTTGATAGCAACGCCAAGCTTGGCATGCTTCTTGTCTGTGATGAGAATTTCCTTGGAGCCATCGCTGAAGATAGGATCGTTGGTGCGCTTGAGCTTCCGAGTAGTGTGAACCTCCTTGCCATTTAGCAGCAGAACCGCATACGGGTTGAGCAGGCCGACCATGCTCTTGGAAGAATCCAGCTCCTTGGCCTGCTCAACAGTGAAGCGCAGGATACCCTGGTTCGACTCCGGCGGCGGCTCGATACTGCCATCCTCGAGCTTGGTGGGCTCCAGAACGGGGAAAAACCGGATATCGGCAATTAGAACACCACGGGCCTTGCCATCGAGGCTGAGCTCCAGACGCTCGTTCTCGTTCTCGTAGATCTCCTCGAGGTTCTCGAGGGGGAACGAGGCAGCACCAAGCTTCTTGTCCTTGCGAATGTCGTTGTAGTCATAGATGTCGATATCGAGCGAATCGCTGAAGGAAGTGATGAGCACGTAGTGGGTCTCATCCCAACGCGGGTTTGCGTTCTCCTTGACGACCTTGGTCTGGGCAAGTGGTGCTCTCCGGTTAAGAGAGACAACGGCATATGGATCAGGAGTGCCGGCGAACTTGTCGTTGTTCCTGAGACCTTGGGCACCGTGCAGCGTGATCGCAACCACACCAATGGCCTGATCAACGGGCGTGCCGGCCAACAACTTGGCCACCTCGATGGGGAAGACGTTGGGAGCGTACATCATGGGAGCAAGCGTGGCATGGATCTGCTCGAGAATGAAGCTCTCCAAACCAGGGATGAAGTTGATATCGAAACCGAAGGTCTCGCCACCAAGAGGCTTGCATACGTAGTCAATTGTCGGCCGCTCGAGGAAGGACATCTCAATTCTCTCGACATGGGGGAACGGGACCTGCAGCTTGATCTTCAGGCGCATCAGACCTGAGAAGGCCATGTCCTCAACAATGACATCCAGACCCTTGCTGACCATGGCCTTGCCGACACGAATTTCCAGGATAACCTTGGGGTTGATCTTGTTCTTGATCTGGCGGGCTGTCATGTCGGCAATGTCGTTCGGGGTGAAGCTGAACTTCCAGTCCATCATGACGATGTCATCCTCTGTTTTGGGGTATGTCTTGACGTGCTCGACACGAGGTGGCTTCGAACCCAGGGTGAAGTGTTTGAGCTTCAAGCTCTCCAGGAAGGCCGGAGTCGCCGTGCTCAGGACCTGGTCGACGGTATTGATGACAGTAGCGGCCAGAACTGGCTGGTAGATGGGCCAGAACTTGACCAAGAACGAGTTGATCCACTCGACAGTCTCATTGTCGGTTTCGAGCTTCTTCAGGGCCAGTTCGCGGGTGATGTCGTCGCGGAAGTTGCGGCGTACGCGGCGGATCGAGGTACGGTAGTACGTGGCGCAGATAGCCATGATGATGAATACCCAAGCCAAGCCGCCGCCAAGGACAGCCACGAACCAAGATGCCAGACAGGCAAAAACGATAATGGCGGCGTTGTGGTACCAGTCTGTGTGGTCGTGTCAGGCTCAGGTCTCCGAAAGTTGCCATCATCACCTTGTAGACGCTTACCTCCGTAGAATTGTTCAGGAAGCTGGGTCTCGACCCAGGTTTGGTGGTCCAGCATGCTCTCAGCCTCAATAATAGGTTCAGTAGGCCAGCCAAACCTGGGAGCCCAGCCGGTCCTGGCCCAGATCTCATCTTCACTCTCTTCTGTCTTGCCTTCAGCGCCCTTTTTGCTCTCGGCCTTAGGAAAGTCAACGACGCCAGATTTTGTTGGACTTGGAAGGTCGATATCAGCCTTGGTGCCATCATCCATATCGGTCACGACGGCCACGCCATGGGGTCGCTTGTGGAAGCCGGGGGGGATGGCCTAGCAACACAGCAGGGTTAACACGTATTTCTCCAGCGAGGGGAACAAGGTCAGTTAACATACTGCTCTAGCCTGAGCAACCTTCTGTTCGTGTGAGGCATTGGGGTCGAAGGAGAAGGCAGCAACGCCGGCTGCCCTGCTCTCCTCAATGATCTTGCGTTCGGCTGCTTCAATTTCGAGCGTGTTGGAGCGTACTGGCCCCGCGCTGGCGTCCTTTTCAGACGCCATGTTGTTGAGCAATCGATGCTGCGGATTGCAGCTTGATATGGGTCGTGGTGTGGTCCAATGGTGATATCAGGATCCCTCGTATACGTTCAGGGGGGAAGAACGTCTCGTCGTTGGGGGTGCGAGGACTAGGGGGCAGTTTGAGGGTGGGTGGTGAAAGACCGGAGCTCCGTTTTGTGTAGATGGCGGTTGGTGTGGCACAAAGGTAGAGAGCTATGAGACCGAGCACCTCACTCACTTCAGATAGCGAGGAATGTAAGTTGTTAAGCAAGTTAAAGAGGCAATAGGGGCACTGGACCCTGATGCTGATGCTGACGATATCAATGGAATGACACTGTGTTTGCCACTCCTCCAACGGCTTTAGATGTGATGATAGGAGCACAGCAAGCGGGTTGACGAGCCATGGGAGCTCGAAAAGCACAGGAATGAGGGGAATGTTGAAAGGAAAAGCAGCAGCTCGAAGCGAGGAGCTGGTCTGGTGGGAGGTGAGCACAAGAAGACAGCGGGCGATCCCAGACCAGTCGACTTGTTCACAGCGATTAGCGGCTTGGCATGCCCCAGCGAGCGGGCACCATGGGCGCTGGAGCAGTGGGAACATGGTGGAGAACCAGGGCAGGATTCCAGATGGGGGTTCCAGGATGCCAGGGTGTCCAGCTGGGACTGCGGGCACAGAGGGCAGTGGTCAGCCCGTGGCCACTGCAATGGCGCTGGGCCGGCGATCATCAGCGATCGGGACTGCTACGTCAGACCCATCAGAAGCCTGCGAAGCGTGGGAAGACCGGCCGGAGCGGGGCCGCGCCTGACAGTGATTTGCTGCCGCACAACGACGCAAGCCGTCGGCTGAGACGGGCTGGCCATGTAACGACGAGCTGTGCAAGCTGTGTTCTCCGTTGCAACATCCTAGAACAGCTGGCCTTTTGGGCTTGCGATGTGGCTGTTGCTCAGCATTCGTTTTGACGAGAATGCGACCTGCGGCCTGTATGTCCCAGGATATTGCGTAATTTGCCCTGGACAGGGATCTCCTGAAGACGGCCCGCTGATCACCAACCCAGAGCCCTAAAAGTTCCCTGCCAGATCGCAGCGCTCGTGGCTTGTGTCAGCCATTGTGAAGTGCATCTATGTACAGATCACAGATCACGGACACATTGACTGTGAGGTATATCTTCTCATCTCCCGCAGCACCAATCTGCTGCTGTGCATCCCAAGCCCCAGTGCTATCTAGTATTCTTGCTGCCCGGCTGATTCTAGCCCGAGTAGGATTTGCCATAACCCCGCCGCCGCTGCTGCAAAGGCTGCTGCAAAGCACAGCGACCGTGTCCACATTCCAGCTTGCTTCGCTCTCCCATTGCATCATCTCACCAATGGGAGGCCGCTCTCCCAAACCTCAAGTGGGGTGTTCCGCTCGCAGTCTGTCATGGCCTGCTGAAAATCTCAGGTAGCAAACTGCATTCCAAGCGCAAGGCACGGCGAGCGCGAGGGGTAAGAGGATAAGCCATGAGCGACATGCGATGCGATTGTTGGCCTCCCGGATAAACCAAGAAAACTTTGAATGCTATTTTTTTTTGTTTCGGCGCAGGAATGCCGGTTGCTCGCAGCCGGACTGGTCAGAGGTCCCATAAGAGTTCGTCGGTAAGCTCCGAGATGGAAAAGACGACAAGGCTCTCCCAGATGCTTGACAGCGCCATGATCGTGCCCGAATCCTCAACGCCCGAAGGCAAAATGGACGCCGGACAACGGCAACGCCGGCCGACCGGTGAGTTTCCGTCAAAAAAATCGATCTGGTCCACTTGAAGTTGCCAATCACTTGACTTTTGTCCACCACATGAATTAAGTGGATCGGTGGAGCGACGCGTGTGCAGATTGAATTGACCTCAGCGACAGAAGATGTGGTTGTGGCTGTGACTGGTGTGAGATCCTCCCACGTTGCGAATACGGAGCAATGTGCGTTGCCCAAGAGAGTACGTAGTGAAATTGGCAAAAAAAACACAACTCCCGAGGTTCCCGTTTAGGACAGAGACGATGTTTCTCGCTTGTGCTGAGTGTCTCGGCAACGCTCGTGGATGCTGCTTTTGGCCAAGCCCTTGCTGGAATAGGCTGATGCTGGTATGCTTCCGGCTGTTGTGAGGTGATGAATGGAAGGACGCCTTACAAGATGACACGCAACCATACCTTGGCTCTTTGTAGACCGAGAGCCGCGGCATGCTCAACAGCTTTCGAAAATCCTCAATAATTCCCAACATTTGGGTATATCCCTATCTCATGGGCGGTCTGAGGTTCAACACTCCATGGAAATGGAGAGTCTGAATGATAAACATCGTGATGTGTGTCACACATCAATGACAAACGTTGGACGTCGCAAGCGAGGGGGAGCCGAAATCAAAGAGTTTCCAACAATAGCATTTGTGGACAATGCAACATTGGGCTGTTTCATCGCTTCATCCACTGAGGGTCAGTCGGTGCCGAAAGCTTGTGACGCAGTGGATGTTCTGAGCTTCTGGAAATTTCAGCCACAGTTCTTCGGGTTCGGGTTAGATATGGCACTGCACGGACCCCAAAAAGCTGGCCAAGCCACATGTGGCGGCTTTACGCACGGATCACATTATCTTTGCCATCCGCTTTGACAACGCCAGCCCTGATTTCTCGAACATCGAGATATCGAACCCACGCCAACTGAGCCGTCCTCAATCACATCGTGCTTAAAGTCGTAACGTCGTTACCCAGCGCAACCACGCCGACCCCCCATCCAATTTGATTGAGACATCTTCGTAGTAGCAAAAATGGCCAACTTCCTCGCCTCAATCTTCGGCACCGAGCAAGACAAGGTCAACTGCTCCTTCTACTACAAAATCGGCGCCTGCCGCCACGGCGACCGCTGCAGCCGCAAGCACGTCAAGCCGTCCTACTCGCAAACGATACTCATGCCGAACCTCTATCAGAACCCGGCACACGATCCAAAGTGCCGCATGAACGAGCAGCAGCTGCAAAACCACTTCGATGCCTTCTACGAGGACATCTGGTGTGAGATGTGCAAATACGGCGAGCTCGAGGAGCTTGTCGTCTGCGACAACAACAATGACCACTTGATCGGCAACGTGTACGCTCGCTTCAAGTACGAGGAGGATGCGGCCAAGGCCTGCGAGGACCTCAACTCGAGGTGGTACGCTGCGCGCCCCGTCTACTGCGAGTTGAGTCCTGTAACAGATTTTCGCGAGGCATGCTGTCGACTGAACTCTGGCGAAGGATGTGTGCGCGGCGGGTTCTGCAACTTTATTCACCGCAAGAATCCCAGTCCTGAGTTGGAGCGCGAGCTGCAACTGGCGACGAAGAAGTGGCTCAAGATGAAGCCTCGTTCGCGCAGCCCGACGCGTTCGCCAAGCCCGGAGCCTAGGAGGAGGTATCGCGACTGAGAGCTCGAAGTAATTTGGCTTGATACCCGGTCGAGGTCGTTCTTTCTCATTGATATTTCGAGGAGAATGGCTAGGAGGTGGTTGCTTAGCTACGGCGGACGGGGATCGCTGGCAGGATTCCAGAAAGGTCAAAGACATGAAAAGTACAATAAGGCGCACAGGCTTAGGGACGGAGTTAAGGCGTTTATTTCTTGGGCAAGAGCTCTTGAGCACTAGGTCTTGTACATGAGTGCTTGCTTGTATGGAATAGATTCATGATCCACATACCACCGTCAACCCTGGATCATCATGATTTGCACACCTGCTGAAGAGTCAAAAAAAATAAATTGTAGTCCATAGCCCATCTACAGTTACCCTACAGACGGTACCATTGGTGTAGCATTTGCCCATTCCCTTATCATTTCCTGCTCCAGTTGTATGCACGTATATATGTATGCCTGCAACCGGTGAAAGAATCCCGACATAAACGTATGGAATGACACCTGACCCTGTCAGCAATTACATTCAAGAGGGTATCACACGCGCCATGCATGCAGGTTACAAACCCCCAAAACGTGCCCGAAGTTCGTTTCCATGATACTTGGGAGCGTTTGGGTGAGCCAGCGCCGTTTCATCCATCCCGTTTAATCCTGACCCTTATCTCGTCCGATACTCTTGAGCTTGTGCAGTTTGGCGCCCTTGACTGGCGCCGGTAGACATGCAGCAAGCCTGTCACGCTCTGCATCCAGTCAGTCCCTGAACTCTTCAATGAGAATCCTAGTTAGGGGAAGGGGGTTGCTCACCAGCATCAGTATCAAATACAATCGAAATATCATCATGCTCTCCCGGCAGCTCAGGCAAATCCAAACACAAGAACGCCGCATCAGCAACTTGTTGCGCGTCCTGCGCCTCAGGAGCAAGCACCTTTGGCAGCGGGAACTTGGCATCCACAATCTTAAGCCCAGCCTTCCCGCCACCTCTGGTAAACGCCTCAAACACATCAGTCCCCTTGATCTGGAACCCCATGCACTGACCGTGTGAAAAATCTTCGAAGAAGGCCAAGATCTGCACGACGCCTTCCTGCTGCACGACCTGAATGCGCGTGGCGCCCGCTTCCCACTTCTTATGAATCGGCACGACCATGCGCCGACGAGATATGGCAAAGGCAGATGCGATGCCATCAAAGAGAACCTTGAAGCCGGTGATAGCCATTTGAAAAGTGTGCAGAGCCTCGAGAGATGGGAACTTAAAAGTCCGGAAGGTTGGTAATCGTCGGATGGTGTCAAGAGCCTGTGCCAGCCCATTGGCTACATCACGTACGGACTTGACTTCTGTGATAGCAAGCGTTGCATCGGCCTGCGGCTGGCGGAAGACCATAAGACAGCTGGGATTCTGGACGTCGAGGCGGATCTTAAGCTCACCAGGAGCGACGTTGATGCGGTCCGTAAAGGTGCCGTCTTTGAACTCATAGACAACGCGCAGACGATCTGCTAAAACGCACTTAGGCCGATCTCCATCATTATCGTGATTTATGACGCGGGCCTTCGTCCAAGGCAAAGACGAAAGTCCCTTAAGTCCGTTATCTAGGGAGTCCCCGAACCGCTCCGAGAACCAGGCGCCCTGAAGCGGGACTTCGCCAAAGACTTCCTCACCTCGGCCCAATGCTGTGCCTACAAGCTGGCTATGCATCCGAGATCTCTCCTTGTCTTCAGCGAACGATAGCACCATGCTCCCCTTGAAACGACCATTGTCGAACTTGAGCGAGAGAGCTGGGTCATTTGACTCGTTTCGGAGGAAGCCAAACTGAATAGGCTGCTGGGGCGAGTATGTATGGTTGACGCCGCTCAGTGTCTTGGTTCGAGGGCCTGTCACGACCGCAATGCGGTAGCCCTTGTGCCAGGTGCGCGGCCCAGTCGCTGCGCCTTCTCTGTGAAGCCGTTCAAAGAGAGCGACCTCACAATTGGGTGTCGATTCCTTCGGGAACTGCCTCGCTTGAGGATCATTGTCGAAGTACTGGAACGCCCGCAGGGTAGTCCTGAAGATACAGTTCTCGTCTTGCCGAGGGTAGAGTGTAGAATGCACCTTCACACTAAATTCATACATACTGCGTAGTGTCGAATACGCTTGTTGATGGCACTTAATTACGAGGAGGAAGCCCCTGGGCAGTTTAACCTCCATATGACATGTTTCTGGGTGCCACCGAACATCATCCCACACCGGACCGTGACTCTTATTGCCCGAGATGCGCAGCTGGACGGCGCCGTTTTGGCTTGCTAAAATAAACACAATGTCCGACTGAGTCTGTGGCCTGACGGTCGACAAGAAACACGGGAGGAAAAGGCGCTGAGATTCCCTTCCCTGTTCCATCAAGTATGCCTCGACCTGAAAGCGGGCGAAGCAGAACGTCGTCGCAGAATCTCCCAGAGGCAATGTCTCCAGTATGGTCATCCCGGAACTGATCTCTTGGTTCTGAGCAAATGCCAGTCCGGGCAATCCCCAGAGCAACGTCTTGATGTCCTGGCTAATTTGAGGATATTCAAGCCAAATGGTCCTGTCGACGACTTGCGGAAGAAAAAGTTCTTCTGGGGGCATGATATCGTTCCTCTTCATCGACACGGTCAGCTTCTTGAGGCTAGAGACGAGAGTTGTCCGAACAGCCTCCGCTTCCCGGTCAACGGGGCTGCGACCGCTGTTGATAACCTCAGGCATTGCTTCTTCCACTAGCCAGTAACCCTTGGCCAGGTCTGTAAATGCCTGCTGCTTCGCCCTCTCAACCCTCATCTCTATTTCCGGAGTCATTGTCGTAGGGCGGTCTCGGATGACGACTTCAAGGGCAGTCCTGCCTGTCAAGAACCACCACAAGGCTGCCCGCGCCAGATCCTGGGGTGCTGACTGGAGGAGCGGACGAACGCTCTCAGCATGCAGACGGAACAACTCAAATAAGTGCTTAGTGCGAGTGAGAAAGGCCCTGAAAGCCTCTTCCGATGCCGCCACCACGACATCGTGCATGCTTGGTGCAGACGGCACTGACTGGCCTGTAGCTGGGTAGTCCTTATCGGAACCCCTGCTCCATTGCCTCAAAGATGCAAACGGATGTTGGAAATTTGCAGAGGCCGCGGAATCGGGAGCCGTGGGGCTGGTGTCAACTTGGCCTGGCTTTCTGATCCGCTCGGGAGAACTCATGATAGAGCCCGACGAAAGTAGCTGGTTGTTCTGAGGTTGGGTAGGTGGTTTTTTATCCGTGGGAAGGATAGGGGAAGGCTGAAGCCCCGGAGCTGATAGTTTCGGGGGGATCGAAGGAGCTTGTGACGATGACGGAGTAGATGACTTCGACTGCAGAGTCTGCGCAGAAGAGTTTACGGAGGCAGTCGTCGGTGACCCGTCATCGTTGTCAGGTGATGGAGATGTTCCATTACCAAGCTTAGCTTTATCGCCCGAAGCTGCTCGTACAGCATTGGCAAAGGCTCGACCTTCAGCCTCGCGCATCTGAGCCTGCTGGATCTCCAGCAGCGATTTCCGCCTTTCCTCCTGCCCGGCGTGTGGGATCCCCAAGTGACGGACATTGTTATTGTTAGCATTCCTACCAGGGTCAGCAGGACTCGAGCTAGGAGAGAAGCCTGTCTGGACACGGCGGAGAGGAGCCGGTTCAAAGGAACCACCTGGTGTCTGCGGATGTGTGGTCTCTGCTGGTGCGCTTCGAGGTCCAGTCACGGGCGTCTGGGGTGGTTGCCGTTGTTTCTTACGTCTTGACACCTCAATGGGCGGGATATCACACTCGTCTCCCCCTTCTCCAATGACTTCAGGATATGTTTCCACAAATCTCACAGGATATGGTTTCCTGGGTTTCTTTGGCCGCTGACGAACTGCGAGCTCCTGTTGTTGGGTATCGCCATCGGCCCTGATGACCGAGGAATTGGGGTATCGAGTAGCGCTCTGAGTATCGAGCTTCGACAGCACAGGAGGGCTTGCATGGGCAACCTGCAATTTGTCGGGCGACGAACCGTGCAAGAAGTCATTCAGATCAGCGGCAACGGTTGATTCGTCATGAGTGGTCTTGCGATCGCGACCAAACAGCTTTCCCATCAAACGACCCCTTTTCGAGACGCGGCCGTCATCGTGAACGGCAATAGCGGTGGAGTGGTCGTTCTCCATCATAGTGATCTGTTCGTGTAGTTATGCTAACGATACTTCTTATGTGAATCCGATGTGCGTACACGCGTTATCCACGATCTGTCCTCAACAATGGCTATGCCACAAAGCTCTGTGATGGGCGTGGGTCTTGGACCACAATGCGATGCGAACAAAGCGTACGCTTGTTATCCGAGTCTGTCGGGTAGCCCGACAAGCGACCAGAGCTGCCAGTGAGCCCCGTTGCTGTTGGGCTCTGGGAGCCGCATGTGGCTCGATCAGGACAGGCAAAAGTAGCGGAATCGAGCAGTCGAGATGAGGTTGCGACGTCGGTCGGTGAGAGCGAGGATGTAGGAGGGGCGGGAATGTGGGAGCGCAGGAGCGTGGGAACGAGAGTGGGACAAATATGCAGACACAAGAAGCTGCAAGGTCTGCAAGGAGACTAACAGCTTGTGGCTATGTGAGAGAAGAAGGTTGGAATCTGGCGTTGCTTTGCTTGGAGGTGTGTGTGTCAGCAGTGGCTGAACACTGAATGGTTGGGTCGGTCGGGGGAGCTCTGCTGCAAGCGACAAACTGTCAGTGCAACTGCACGTCTCTGCAGCCGTGCCTGGGCCTGCCAGTGAGCCAAACCGCCAATGTACAGCCGGGGAACCGAAAAGGAGATGGATAGCAGACAGACGGACGGAGACAAACTGGACGAGCAGACGTGTCGGGTCGAGTTCGCTGCCCAGACGGCGCAGATGCCGCGTGGAGATGCCCAGCTCCAGTGTCGAGTGCCCAGAATCGCGGCGGGGCGACAAGCACCTCATCAACCAGCAGCAAGCAACAGGGAGCTAGCTAGCTGAGCGAAGGATCGACTTCCTAATCAGGGTTACAGCGACCGAGTCTTGCATCCGCATTGGATGGGGCCTCGATAAGGTGCTGCTGCTTCGTGAGTGCCTGTGGGTTGTACACGTTGACGCCGGTGATTTGAGCACAGTCGGGCCCGTTCCTGGGATTCCGGAGAGATGGTTTTCTTCCTTTTGGGCCTGGTTTGCTGCATTGGTCATGCTGCTGTGCCCCTTACACTCGTCGTTTTTTAAGAAAACCAAACCTCTCATTCCCTTGTTTCTGGAATGGATCTCAATTGCTTCATGTTTCAGCGCCCAGATCAGCCACTTCCCGCATCAGCCTTTCTCCACATGCCTCCTGGGAGCAGCCCCCGGGAGCCGGCATGTTTCGTCGGCCAAGCCACGCTGAACGGGCCACATAGTGACCCTTCATCATTGCCAGGTCTCCCGCTTAGTACCCACTGCCGTTGCTGCATGCAACTTCATAGGCCAGTGTGGCTTGCTATTTTGCACAGAGAACATGGCAGTAGATCCGTATTGTCATGAAATCAGGGACAGTTAAGACATCCTGGGTGTTAACAAACCCTGGTATAGAGCGGAAAACGCTATCGGCTGGCGGCTGGTGGCAACATCTGAAACTGTAACGGCGGGGCAACCTTTTGGTAATCTGCGGGTTCGGGTTCCCTGCCCTGTGTCTGATCACCGGCCAGCGTACAGCCCGGACACGGGTACAACAACCTTGGCCTGTGCTGGTGTCAAAAATGCCAGTTCCCGTGTGTAAGGATATCATCGATGTCGAGGCTCCCAAACTACTGATAATATGTTGGGATCTCTTGACTGAGGTCAGCTTCAAGGAGGCTGACTCGGGCTGCATGAATCCCAGTTGGTGGCAAGTGCCACAAAGGGTGCGTAGAAAACTATTGTCATTCTGCTCTGGAGCCAATGAAACGTAAAGCTGAATGACGAGTGGTCAACTGAAAGATCACGCACACCTTCTTCACTCCATGCGAATACTATCTAAGAATCAGCTCGCAAACATTGGTTGCTTGATATACTCATTTTTGAACGATTGTGACTTTTCTCACCTTCTCTCTACTAACTGTGCAGTTCAGTGAGATTCTTTTTCAGCCATACACCTCCAACTCATTTCATGTCTCAAACCTTCAGGCATACCACCATCTGTATCTATATCCTGGGATTGTTACATTAAGACACAAAAGGAATCTTTACTCAATTTACAATTCTTGCCTCTTAAAGCTGTGCTTCAAAGTTTGTCAAACGTGGAAACTTAAGGTGCGGCTCAGAAAAATGCCCACCGAGTAGTCTGGGCTTTGACTCTCGGCCAGGAACGGCACAGTCCCCTGCTGGAGCTCGAGGGCAAATGTGGGGGGGATGGCTGTCGCTTAGTGTGGGCTCCAGCAAAGCTACATCTCGAACCCCACCACTTTGGGTTGGTAATATCTCAGGATTAAGATTTGGTATGTTAAGATTCGGTATGCCTGACAAGTATCAAGAACTGGGGGATGAGATCTTTGTCCAATTGGGGTCATGATTTGTCTGCAAAGAAGGCCATGATATTGCTTGGTCAGAAAAGATCTAGGGAAGCTTTTTTTTTATTCCATCAAACCAAGTCTGTCACATGGAGGTAGCTTGCGCGCAAGCATGGCACAACATGTACCTTGGCATAGCACATGGGACCCTCGTCATTGCCCCTCCAAGCACCCCGCCCGAAGTCGCTGAAGGTGTTGGGGCAGCTTTGAATCCCGCGCTGCATGGCATGGATTGCTCCAGAACCATTCCTGCTCAAGTTTGGTGCTGCCTTTTGACAACGACGTAATGCTAATCGCCCCAGCCAGCCCTGCGGCCACTTGATTCAAAAATTGATCGCTTTGTCCTCTCGGAGATTCTCGTAGCCGAGCCCGGTATTTTGCTGCTTAGGAGGGCTAATTCCTGCACCCCTAGCCTGCCATTGTGACGCAAAGGCCTCGTCCTCAACGCCTGCTCTTCCTCAACATTTTTATTTTCTTGCCCCACCCGTTTGTTCGTCCTTGAGTCGTCCGCTAGCTTGAGTGCGAGCGCGCCGGTCAACTCCGAATAGGCCTATATCCTACTCCGCTTGGGCCGTGATGTTGAACATGCTTACTTCCCGCTTTCGGGCGGGCTCCAATGCCAGTGAGTCGCGCACGAATCCGCCCCTTTCTGGGCACATTTTGAGCATGAAGGTGTTGGTATAGGGAGGGATTCGGCAGAGATGCTCCGGCACAAGACTGGAGGCAAGAGATGGATTTTTTGGAGTATCGTACAAGAAGTAGGCCGATTTTTAACACATGCTGGTTGACAGGCACTCGAGATGACGATGGATTCGAGGCGAATGAGGAGGACGAGCAGACGTTCGATCCCGCACAAGGAAGTGGTCAGTCAGCCTTCACCAGCCCCAAGATGTCAAAAAATTGAGTGACAGCGAGCTGACTGGCCTCCTTTCCCCAGTACTCATGCACATCGTCAGCCAGCTCCGTCCCGGTGCCGACCTCAGCAGGGTGACGCTGCCCACTTTCATCCTCGAACCACGCAGCATGCTGGAACGCATTACCAAGTACGTTTATTGCGTTGGAGGCTATCCTCGAGGGTTTTGTGCTAAACCGCCGTAGCTTCATGTGCCATCCAGAGATGCTCCTGCCCATCCCTAAGATCGACGATCCGGTTGAGAGGTTCGTCTCGGTGGTTAAGTTCTACCTTAGTGGTTGGCATATCCGTCCCCCGTAAGTCTTCTGGTGTTCTTAGACCACGACCGTGTTTCTAACATGCAATAGTGGGGTAAAGAAGCCATTGAACCCAATCCTTGGCGAGATATACACCTGCTACTGGGACTTTCCTGATAATACCAGAGCTTACTACATCTCGGAGCAGACGTCACATCACCCTCCTAAGTCAAGCTACTTCTACATGGCTCCCGACCATCACATTCGCGTAGACGGCACTCTCAAGCCCAGGAGCAAGTTTCTTGGCAATTCGGCTGCCAGCTTGATGGAAGGGATCGCCATCCTGACGCTAATGAATAGGGGCAAGGATCCAGCTAAGGGGGAGCGATAGTGAGTAGCCATGTGGCAGGGCCTGTTTGTAGCAATGAGCTGACGGGTTGCAGCATTCTCACACAACCTAACATGTACGCGCGAGGTGTACTATTCGGTAGGATGTTGTACGAGCTGGGCGACCACAGCTATGTAAAGTGCCCGGAGATTGGTCTCGTCGCAGACATCGAGTTCAAGACCAAGGGCTGGATCAGTGGTACGTACAATGCCATTTACGGCAAGATCACTGAGGAGAAAACGGGCAACGTCCTGTACGAGATTACCGGACACTGGAATAAGGAGATGTTCATTGAGGATATGAGGGTAAGTTTAAGTCAACTAGCACTTACGCCGAGTCTGGCTAATTGAGATACAGACGCACACAAAGGAAATGTTCTTCAACGGACTGAAGGCCACGCCAACTCCGCCCTTGACTCGGCCGCTGGAGGAACAGGATGAAAGGGAATCACAAAAGCTTTGGTACAAGACGGTACAGGCCATCAAAGAGCAAGATCATGACACCGCAACCGAGGAAAAGACAAAAATCGAGGATAGGCAACGCGAAGAGGCGGCCATGCGAGCGAATGAAGGCATTGAGTGGCACCCCAGGCTCTTCCGGAGAGTGAGAGGGGGTCCTGGTGGCTTGGAGGAGGGTGAAGAGGATTTGGAGTGGATCATCAATGCGCAAATGTGAGAATTCGGATCTGATTTGAATATGCCAGGATATGTGCTGACGGCATGGTAGAGACGGCGATACGGCCGAGAAGAAGGCCGCTCAGATTATGGCTATCTACCCTGTCGTCAAGGGCCAGAAATTCGACCCCAAGATGGTGATTCCCCCTAGGCGCTCCAAGAGCCAGTCCAAGCATGAGAATCACGCAAGCGATCTGATCGACGCTGATATTACTTTCGGGGAGAATTTGGCCAAGGCAAACACTGACAAGCAAGGGCCGTTGGATGACTTCCAAGACCTCAAGAAGGACCTTCCCGCCAGAAACCAGCACAAGAAAGCCGACGACAATGACTCACACGACGAGGACGATTTTCACGATGCGCACGAGGGTTAGACTCTTACCCACCTAGCAGCAACTCTTCATCACTAACCCTCCCTAAACACATATACATTTTCCATCTTATTATCGGTCGGAGCAACGAAATAAACGGTAGAGGGTTGGATCAACCAAAAATGGGAACGGAAATGGAATTTGCATCAAAATGCCACGTTTGTTCAACTAGCTGGAAGGGAAAAGGGCGAGGCGGATGACAACGAGGGCATATGAGGTAGGGGTATCCGGATCATTCTCAATCCTTGATCAAGCCGGGGAAGGGGTGAAAAGAGGTGTTTCCGGCTCTGGCAAAAAGGGACGAATAGGTAGATGTGTGATACCTTGGACGGGTACGGATGCATATACAGGACGGGGGATTGGCAAGTTGGACGGCGCTGGCATTTCTCATCTATGCTATCTATCACATATCTTTGCACACACTTGTACTACGGACGGGCTCACCCCCGGTCATGGTTTGGTATAGTTGGGTTTCTGGCTTCCCTGGATGGATCAACTCCTCTAAGATAGCCACAATGGATTGGATGATTGCATGGTGTTTCGGAAGATCTGCCCTCGATGGTGAAGTGATGAAGGATGTTCAAAGAAAATGTTGGCAGGCTGTGTCCTGCCCCTGTCCAGGAGTTCAGAACGAATGTTTCGAACCAAAGGGAAACACACAAACTCAGTCAGGTTATGCTGAGGCTCGATTGTTTCCCTGGAGCAGGCATCCGGTTATTGATGTATTGCGCCATATGAGCAAGCTCAGCAGTTAGATGCAAACGGTATGGCGGCTTGGTACAGCAGCCACCACGACAAGGCTCACTTATGCTTGTTTTCCTCACTCTTGCGCCCATAGCAAAACCACATCTCTGCCACCCAAGAAGCCATAATTCATCCCTATCCCCCTTGCCAACATTGCCTTCTGGCCCATGGCCACCCAACAAGGCCAGTGCTAACATCCTGAACCCCGCCGAGCGCAATAACCTTATACCAGGTTAAAATTTCCCATCTCTATCGTCATGATAAACTTTTAGCACCGCGGTAGACTCAGGATACGGACTGAGCTCCCGTTTCTGTGGCCACCCCTGGCACTTAGTACCCTCCTTCTTTTCCCATCCCCAGTCCTCATCAAATGATCAACTGCAAGACACCCCCGGCCCCCGAACAACAAATCACAAATGCAAGACAAAACTCGTCTCCTCAGGTAATCCAACAGGCTCAACCTTCCCTCTATACCGTCGCTCAGAGTCCAGCCCATCACCCCGGTCGCAACGCCGCCCGTCTCCGTCTTGGCTCGGTCTTGGCCCGGCGGCTTGGCTTACAATGCCCAGTCGGAGTTCCGTCTTGGCAAGCCCGGTAATATCACCAAGCATGACGGAGAAGAGCCGGAATGCTGCGGCTGTCAATTCCGGGGAAGAAATGAATGACTTGCGCCAGAGTAGGTATCATAGAGAAAGGTTAGATTTGGACGCTGACAGGACGTTGTTTCGATGTTTGACTGTGAACCAGTGAAATTCCCGCCAATTGTGGCGTCACGTTGCTAAATTGCTTGTCTAGAGAGGCTTCATGTGCAGCATGCACATTTCCAGAGAAGCTTGGATTTCAACCTCTATAATGTATTCATCGTCTCCTTCACCTATCGACCATTCCTTGGGGTATTATACAACCAACGATATGCCCAGCCTCAAACAAGAATAAACTTAAGACATCCAAAACAGTATACTGGAATAAGAGTATAAACCAAAAAAAAATCGGGAGTCAGCGACAGAGTCGACGCCCAGGCTGCGGTCCAGTGTATGTGGCGTGTGTCGGGGATTAGTAGCGAGCAGACAACCCCCCGCGTCTAGCTTTTTCCTCTTCCCTTTCTCAAACCAAAGTATTACCGCTTCCCATGCATCCAAAAGAGAAAAAAAGAGACGGTTTAAAAGCAATAAACGGAACGCTCCTAGGCAACGCAACTCAACGCAAATATCCAATAGTAGATTAGACGGTCTTCTCTGGCGGCGTGGCAGGGGCACTGCCCTGAGGGGTAGGGGTGTTCTGACGCGTGCTCTCGAGAAGAGCCTGGTGACCCTCAATTCCGTGCTGCGGAATGATGACAGCGCCGTCGGCCTTGGGCTCACGCTCAGCGGGGGTCCAGGCAAGGTAGTCACGGCGGACCTGGGAACAGCGATGTTAGTTTCTGTGATGCAAAACCAGGGAACCAGCAAGAAAATACATACCTCGACGTAGTCATAAGCGAACTCGCCATGCTGGTCGTCGTCCATACCGAGCAGCTCAGCCTCGGACGACGCACGCAGGTGGAGGCCGGGGATCATGTCGATGGCCTTAGCAATAAGGGCAGAGACGACAAAGGTGTAGGCGCAGCAGGCAACAATGAAGGCAACCTGGATGTACAGCTGCTTCCAGTTGTGGTTGATCCAGCCGGCCTTGAGCTCCATGTTGACACCGTCGAGACCAATAATGTAATCGGCACCGAAGAGGGCATTGAAAATGAGACCGACAATACCACCAATAGCGTGCTCAGCGAACACATCGAGAGCGTCGTCAATCTTGATCATGAACTTGATCTTGGTACCAAAGTTGCAAGCGACACCGGCGGTGATACCGAGGATAACGCTAGCCCAGGGGGTGATAACACCGGAGGCAGGAGTTGCAGCGACGAGACCCGAGATAGTGCCCGAGCACCAGCCGACGAGCGACCACTTCTTGGCAAGACGGTAGTCCAGAATGCACCAAGTAATGGCAGCGAACATTGCAGTGAGAGCGCTGTTCCAGCAAGCCATGGTAGCACGCAGGTTGGCACCGAAAGCAGAACCGCCGTTGAAGCCGAGCCAGCCGAAGAAGAGGAGGATGGTACCGAGGGTGATGAGCGAGATGTTGTGCGGGCGGAAGTTGAGCATCATTTTCTCGTTGCGGCGACCCAGGACCCACGAGTAGGCCAGAGCCGACATACCGGAGCCAATCTCGACAGGACCACCACCCGCATAGTCGAGAACGCCGTACTTGAAGGCCCAGCCGTTGGCACCCCAGGTCCAGCAGGCAAGTGGGCAGTAGACGAGAGTGGCCCAGATGAAGGTAAAGACCATGGCAGGAATGACACGACCACGCTCAGCAACAGCGCCAATCACGAGGGCAGCCGTCACACCCAGGAATTGCATCTACGGTTCCCAGTTAGCCGCCAGCTACTTCATCCTCCAATCGTTCAATATGGCTTACCTGGTAGAACGAATAGAGAAGCTCCGACACGAGAGGAGAACCGGGAGACTGATCGCCGAGGACGCCCTTGAGACCGAATTTGTCGAGGTTACCGATATAGCCGTTTGTTGCGGTCGGGCTGAGAGCAAGCGAATAACCCCAGAAGTACCATTGGAAGACAATAACGCTGTAAGACATCATGACAACCCAGATGAGCGACAAAGCAGATTTTCTCCTGGCAAGACCGGAGTAGAGGAAAGCGATACCCGGCACCATGATCATGACCATGGCGGCCGAGACAATGATGTAAGCCTGGTCGCCCTCATTGAACCCGATGTTCAGGTTGTCCTTGGCTGTGCGAGGGACAGCTTTGTCAGCACGCTTGATTTCGAACTGCTGGTCGGCCGCGGTGATGGGCGATGCTGGAGCCGGGTCTTCGAAAGCGCTGGCGCGGCTTACCTGAGTGTTTCCCATCGTCTGAAATGACGTCGGCCATCTTGACGGTCTGTTTGGAAGTTCAGGGATAGGTTGTCGAGTGGTATATATGCTTCGTCGATAATGGCTTGTGCGGTTGCGTGTCTATGTGTGCGTGTCTATGTGTGCGTGCCTATGTGTGCGTGTGTGGTCGGCGAAGTCGGAGTCAAAAGTCGAATTAGTATGTTCTAAGTCAATTGACGCGGAGGTCGATCCCAAATCTATGGAGAGGAGACGTCGGAGTTGTCTCCAGCCGTCAATGGGCAAAAGGATGAACTCCAGGCGAGGATTGGAGGTGTTGTGGAAGTGACGGAGAGAAGCATGGCAGCTGGTGGTGGGACAGCGCATGGGTATATAAAAGAAAGTAAAAGGATTGTACGGCAAGGCCGTCAGGTCGAGTGAAACGCCCCAGAACTTCCTTATCAGCGATGGGGCAAGAAAAAGTGGGGAGCCCGGTTCACATTCAGGTGGTTCTCGGGAGACACGAGGGGTGGAAGGAATCGCCCGCGACAACACACTTTGCGGCATGGCGCCCTGGAGCACTGGTGCCTGTCGAGCATGGAACCATCGATGAATGGAGCGAGCCTGTCGAGAACTCGGAGCCCTGCCCCAGCGCGGGAGGAGTCCCGTTTGATGGGTCCAGTCTGAACGGACGGGGTACGTACCACTTACAGGGGTAAACAAGGTGCCCTTCCTGCCTGAACAGGTTGTTCAGGGAGAAGTGCGCCTCTGAAACCGCAGCTGGGCAGTGTTCTATGGTTTGTTGTAAGCAATCATTTCGCTGCTTTTTTTCAACTCATTACACATTCGCATACGCACATACACACACATATCCACACATGCGACACACAGAACGGGTACGTCCCTTTTTGGGCGCGCAGTTCGTTCCTGGCCCTCCCGCACTCGGGTCATCCCAGGAACCTTTGGCTGACTCTCACCGGTGGCGGCAGGTTGAGCGTGGAGGCGACCCCCGCCTTGGGGGTGGCCAAATCTGAGATGATCCAGGTTCTGGCATTCCTGGGGACCACGAACTTCACCCTCCATACTCAGTTTGGCAACGTTGTGGTGTGGCTCGCCCGCGCTGCATCTCAACACCTCATGCAAGACGATGCAGCAATATGCCCAGACGTTGCATGCCCTGACATTCCAGACCCGGATTCCACTGTCCCAGAGCGTTGGGTGAGCCCTTCGCTCATCGAACGTGTGAAGATGGAGCCAGCGGGGTTATATTCTGGCCCCAAGGCAAGGGCTAACGAAGCCAATCAAGCTCGAAACACCTCGCCACGAGAGATGTAATCTCCACTGCTTCTGCTTCAGCTCAATCTTGAGATCAGACCTTACGTCTGGCGACTGATCCTTGATAACCGCCAAATCTCGTCTGAGTTGTTGTCAAACACCTGACTTGCGCCACCATGCCATATCGGCCCTCGGGGCAATGTGTAAAATCGAGGACAGCTCGATCCGGATCGGCAGTCTCTGGCCCTGGGTGGGGGTCGTGGGTTGGTCAAGCTGATCACTGATCAGTAGGAGGATGATCTGGACATCTAACACTCGCCGGCGCGTTGACAGCCTGCATACAAACGTTTTGGGCGTTTTTTTTTTAATTTTTTTTATTTTTTTTTGCCGCGACAGCCACTTGTCTATCAAGACGTTGCTTGCTAGACAGTTGGCTGCGGGACTCTAGTCTAGCGCAGCTCGCAGTTAGTTCTATGAGCTTGGAAGTGTGTTGGCAGAGGCAACCTTGCAGACGGTGAACCTTAGCTACCTGCGTCTGTCTTGTCCATAAGTGGTCGATTTTGTTGCAAGAGCTCGCCGTCGGGCCCAGACAGAACAAAACCACCGACTGCGATCTCGGGGTCCAAAACAGAAGATGTGGCACCCTTGTATGGTAGCAGGCAGCGTTCATGATGTGCTACGAACCCAGTGTTACTCCGTCAGTCAGCAGTTCACCCCAAACTCGACGTTGATGAGGAAGCGCGGGATACACAGGTACGTACTCTCCCATGTCCCCGGTTGCATGGCCAATGGCATTTTGGAGATCGGGTTTTGTTTCCTGCTGCAGGGCTGGGCTGTCGCTCGCCTTGTTCTTGGCACACGAGCGACTAGCCGAAAGAAAGATGCGTAATCATCAGATCAGGCAGGTCAACGCGGCCGGAATTTTTTCATCACCGCAGCTCTTTGTGGCATCTCACTGTCTCGCTGCTCTCCAGACACCGTGGAAGTATTGAAGAGACTGTCATTACCACGATACAATTTGTCTCTATCCAAACTGTTGTCTCCCAGCGCGAATTGACATTGCTATGGACGTCATCGGTATGTCTTGATGTTGGATACGGCGATCGCGTTTCCCCAGGGCGCGCAGCTGGAACGGGGAAACCAAGCGAGCGGCGAGCGGCAGGCCGAGACGGGAAGCGTGGGTCCCTTGAGTTTTCATTACGAAATGGCTTCTCAAGAGCCGCAGCCTCAGGAACACTTCCATCCATAACGTTGGGGTCGCGATCGGCCAATTAGCAAACAGGATCTTTCTTATCTCGGACCCACCGGATTTAGTGGGTTCCTAGCAAGGTCACCCTTGCACGTTTACTGAGATAGAGATAACAGACTCTGTGATACTCGCGAATATTTGAATCACGGCACTGACTTAAAGTTTTGCAATGAATAGCTTTGTGTAAGACGCCAAATTAAGTCAACCAGGCCGCTGTCGTATGTTGCAACGCCCGAGCCATAGGAAATGAGAACACGCCACCCTGAGAGCGAACTTCATCCCTCAGCCAACGGTTGTCCACGCCAAGAACGTCCTCCACGTGACTACGGTGTACGCATGACGATGACGTCCACGCCGTCCACCCTCGTGAAAAAATCCTCCCACGCGCGGGCCCACGGTCCCCGACCCTGGGGCTGTGTCGCGCGGAGATGTGCAGCACCCATGGCAACCCGTGTACCAGGTTCCTGGCCGCGACGAGTTGGAGAAAAAGAGCCAAGGTACTGCGCGCGGTTTAAACGTCGCCCTTTGTGTCGGTTTGCCGTTTCGGGCTCATAAATGCCTAGACATTGGCTGCCCGAGGGAAATTCTGTGGAGAAGCTGCTGAGGCAGCGCGGCACTTTCTTCCCCACACCATGGAACATGCCAAAAAAATTGCAAACAGATACCAACCTTATCTGGACCCGCAGCCAATGAGAGTCGACGGCCGCGACGACGACTCGCCAAGTGCCAAAAGTTTGCTCGCTTCGCTGTTAATCCTGCTCCACGGCCGGACTATACTCAAGCCTGCTGGCCGTTAATCATGACGTCTTTGCGCTTGTCGACTGTTTCTTCTGACTCTAGATTCGGATCAAGGGAACAATGATATTGTGCGAGATGGCAGATGAGGAAAACCGTGATCAACCAATATGGTTTTGGGCGCATTCCATCAAATGCTGGGTGCTGCGCGCCTATAACCCTAACCCTGACGCCAACGGTTCCCAGCCCTACAGTCTACACTCACACCCGATGCCGACGACGCTCTCCACACCAGCAGATACGGTTCCTCCCGATCCGCCCCCCACCGACAAGCCTTCATCCGGCAGTCTCGGCTGTCCGGCTGCCGAAAACGGACGGCACGTCCGCACGCCGGATCGGAGCAGGGGACCACCGGTTTCAGACGCGTCGACGCGACCGACTCGGTGCGCAGCACGACCACCGCCAGATGAAAATTCGAGTCGTAGAAGTGTTGGGAGCGTTAGCGTCATCCAGCGCGCAGTTGTGCATTTTGGGAACTTGGGGTTGTCCACCATTTATGGAGAACTTTTCCAGAGAATTTCGGGGCCCTCCAATAAGACCTCGCAACTGCGAGGAACGACGGCCTTGAAGATGACGACATTTTGATGCCCAAGTTCAGCATGCCTTAATTTCTGGAGCCGTAGTTTACAAGTTTCCCACTTCCTGATTGTCTTGATAGTGGCTAGTTAAGCTCGAGATGGCCGATTTGGAAGCAAGAGAATATCCTCTGGGCGGGCTCTGTGCCTCTTGCTCGCTCCTTGGTAAAATCGCCATCTTGACGTCCTGATACGCACACACTCTGCCAAGTCAAGATTAACACCAACCTCCGGTTCCGTAACAAGGAAATTCAAGGACTGTACACTACATCATATTCCTCCCGGCACTCTCCCGGACCCAAAACAGAACGCCGAGGCAGCCAGCAGGCCCCCCGCGGGCATGTTCATCACCGACCGCATTGGGCCTCCCAAAACGGCGACGTCGACCGATGATTATCTCCAAAAAAAAGAGCTGCATAAACTCGCTCATTCTGGATCCTAAAGATGAGCAGAGCCAAGAGCCGCCGTCTGCTCGAGCTGAATGAAACTATGCTCATCAGCCTCACCGACACTAGATACGAACACCGACCCAACCAGCTTGGCAAGCGTAGCGTAGTCCGAATTTTTTTATTTTCCCTCTCGAAACCATCTCTATTATTATTAAGGTTTCGTTGCTCTGGCGTCATCTTCACGGGGATGGAGGGACGGATCGCGGCCCATCAGACGATGACGTTGGATAACTACTCGTTTTTTGTACCCACTGAAGCAATGAAGTGGGATCGGGGCCCGGAGACTCCAGAGTTACCCCCTGGGTCGAGGTAGGTAGGATCGGTACCTGCATGAAACATGCATCACTTGCGGCACGCCGTCACTGATAAGTACGGATTCTGGATACGTGTGATGTCTGCCAAGCTCCATTTCGCTCCGGCGCGTGTCCTCCACTTCCCGTCGGTTTTAAATTCTAACGGCCAGCCTGAAAGAGGCCCTTTCTCTTAGCCTATCTGGTGGATGAGGCGGCCGCAGTGAGATAGAGAGAGAGTAAGAGACCCATCGAGAAACATCCGTATGTGAGATCGGAGGGTCTGTCTCTTATCTCGCATCGGGCGATCGCGTGACAGCCATGTGTGTAACGCCAGCCAAGACAGACAACATCGCGCCTTACATGCCATAAACTACACCAGAGACTGGGACGTTGGTGAAGTTGGTGATAAGACTAGTCAGATGAGTGCTGAACAGTCGTACATTTCAAATGGCTGGTAAATAGCCGAGGAAACTACCTACGAGTATGTAAATCTCTGTAAAGGGGTATCTCCCGACATACGTACCTAGATGGAGTAGACCATTCTTCTGCTTAATTCATCATAAACCCGACGCCTCGGCAAGTGACTCTAGCTGAAAGTAGCAGAGGAAACCAAAGAGCAGCTGAGAATTTTAGAAGCAAAAAGGGGTGAAAGGGGGACGAAACAACGCCAACGCCCATGCTATGCCATCCTGTCCCAACCATTGCCGTCCCTGTCATTCGTATGTCCGTTCATCATCCATCATGCTCATTACCATTACCCACACCCGTGACCTTGCCAAATCCCGAACACTTAAGCACAAGTGAACAAATGCAGCCAGTACAAAAAAAACAGCCTAACAATTCTCAGAAGATCATTAGCTCATCTTCGCCTCCAGGCCTGCTCCTCGCAAGCTCATACATCAACAAGGTATGATCTTTATAATGTAAGATCAACCTCCAAAGAGCAGGCCAACTCTGCCCGGCTCTGGCACCTGCTGAAGGCGCCAACCTCATCCCCGGGGCCCGCATATGCGGCACGGGTGAACACGCCACGCCGATGAGAGAGCACAACGGCCTGAGCATCCTCTCTTCCTCTTCCCTGCGAGGCAGGACACGGTCAACGCGGAAAGCGCGGCGCACAGGGACCTCGTGGATGTGCTTCTGCGAGCTTGTCGGGGTGAGCAGAGCCACGCGCCCTGTGGGCGAGCCAGCGATAACGAGATTCAATTCAGGAACACGCAGCAACATGCTGACGCGTTCAGTGTAATGCGAACTAAAATCGTAAGGGAATGAAGGAAGATAATTTGTGTTTGAGAGCTTCAGGGGTGGTTGATGCGGAAGAAGATGTCGGAAGTCGACCGTTGACATGGTTTTCTTGAGCGGGCGGAGACGAATGTCAGTTGGATTGCCAATCAAAAGATGAAAGTTCTTGGTTAAGTGTGGCGAAAGTTCTGCATCGGCAAATGCAATCGGCCGGACGGCCCTCCTTCGCTTCACAAGCCCATTGGTGCTGAAGCTAGTCCAATCCTCTTCCGTTTCTAAGGTGGTGATCTCACCGGATAGTGGGACGATAACGCGCGCAAGCCGAGAATCATCCAGCTTCTCCAGGCTTTCTTCAGGGAGCGATTCATCGGGAGATAGACTGCTAGAGACTGGGAATTCCGACACGGCTCCACATTCAGAAGCTAGCTCGTCATCTGTCTGTACCATCGTGTCTTCATCCTCATCAACATGCTCATAGCCAAAAGAGTCATCGGTGTCTGACAATTCATCAGCATCTGAGTGATCTGAAATCTCACCCTCACCTCCGTGATGTAGTTTGGAGGCGTCATCGTGAAGTTGTATGAAATTGGTATGAGGAGGACCTGGACGGTCACGAAGAAGTCGCCGAACGTCACTGGACAACTCTTGATGTACCACAACCCACAAGTAATGTCCAGGCCTCCTTTGGCATCAGGTATATCGTCGGGAGGCGGCCTCAAGGCTACCTCCTTCGCGGGGAGCCCCAGGCATTCACGGATATTGTCTGTCGGTCGGAAAGCGCTGTCTGGGAGCACCATAATGCCCCAACCTTCGGCACGGCGCCTGGAAAGAACCACGCCATTAGCGACTGCTTGAGTCAGTCCTCCTGGGTAGGGCCAGAAAGAGTACCATGTATTTTCTGCATGGAGGTACGGTGCGTCCATCTGGTTACGCAGCATGATTGGCTGGGCACCGATCGTCCAGATATCCAACAACCAGACATTTGCCCAAATGTCGATGGCAACAACTTTTTCCGCTTCACCATGCTCGTCGTCCAAGAAGGAAATATTGGGGATGTTGTGGCCTTTGCTAGACAAATTCATCACAATCCTCCAGGTCCTGTTCCGCGATCTGAGATCACTCTGCAGTTCCTGGTTTTTTTGATCTGTACTTGCGCTTGGCCTCTGAGAAATGGAATCATTCACAGCGCCGTTGCGTCTGAGGGCGAACGCGAAGACAGTCACTTCGTACTGATTCGAGCTGACAGCAATTAAGCGGGACTGCTTGTGAATTGCTATGCCCCATGCGGTTGACTGTACGTTGTCATGGAAGAAGGGCTTCGGTACAGGAATGGAGCGACGCCGAGCCTTTGTTGGACTGCGGTTTTTTGCCTCGTTCGCTTCGATGTAGGAGACTATGGTTTCAGAGTAGTAAGCAACCACATCTCCATCATCATAGGCAGCCAGTACAATTTCAAGGTTGCCAAGATCGCCCACAATCAGATGGTTGATTTGGTGGGGACGGTTGCTGAAGACGGACTGTCGACACAAACTGGCAAATTGAGAGGCTGATGGGGAGAGAATTGCTGAAGGAGATGAAGGCAGAATCTGCGGCCCTCGCCGGGGCTGGTACACATAAATGCAGGACCCATAGGCGACAAAGTAAAGCTGTGGCAGCAGTTAGCTACCATTCGACTCGGTAGTTTAAATCTTGACGTACGTTGAAGTGCTGCGAAAGCGCCGTCAGGTTGTTCCTGGCCGACGCGATGCGCGGGAAGTTTCCGTTCGGGGAATTCGAGGAATTATCCGACGCGTCACCAGCAGACGAGTCGAATGACTCCTCTTCATAGCTGTAGTCGTCGTCAAACAAACCCTCGTCTGTATCTTCGTCTGTCTCTGAGTTGAACTCTTGGAAGTCCAAGTCCGCCCAGTCATCGGTGTCGAAGCCTTGCATGAGCCAACTGCGAATACCGGGCCTCACCTTAGGACCGAACTGGGGGAACAAAGGTATCAATCAGCAAATCGATCGCGGGAAGATACATGAGCATGAAAATCAACAACATAGAAAAACAACTTACCCGGTCCTCTGCAGTCTGCACGTAGCAGTTAGGGCCTACGTAGACTTCGGGGTAGACTTCCTGGGTATCTGCACTGTCCGATGCCATTATGGTCGCGCTACGCTCCGTTGCCCGCTGCGAAGTATTCTCTATCTCCACAGATCATATCTTGGCGTAATGAATGAAAGCGTGGGTTGCTTGCTGGAGAATGCGCGCGCAGTTAAATATACCGGGTGCAGGTAGACGCGCGAAAGTTGGAGGCTTGCGGGAGCTTGCGAAATGATCAGTCGGTTGTGGGAGTTGAAGGAGGGGACCATCCGATAAGATAGCCACACGGAGGCTCTTATCGATAAGGATGCAAGATCAAAATAACGACGTCATCGTGGGGTCAGCACAACGACAGCTTCGTCAAAGTCAGGTAAGCATGCAATTGGTCCATGACAAATCGACAACATGAGCAGCAAAATGACAAAATTCAAGTTTTATCTCGCTAAGTGGTAACATAGCCAACAATTAATGCATTCTAACTGATGTGACAGTCAAGCAACAGATCCGTGGTTAACATGGAGTTACAGTGCTACCGACTGCTCAACATTATAGCTGCCCAAGGGTTTTATCACGGGCCAACTCAACTGAATCTGCAACCAGACCACGGGGTGTCCAAAAAAAGTACACTGGTTAGTGAGGCCTCTCAGCTGTTCAACTTCGGTCGCCCATTATCTCCGTAAGATCTTTCAACCGGTAGTCCAGCACCGGGGTCATCCAGTCATCCTCCACCAGCGAATACATCTCCCTCTCATCCTTCTTCCGGTTCACCTTTCGTGGATTCAATGCCCAATACCCAAAATCTGCATCTACTTCCTTTAGAAAGCGCACCAAGTTTGCCCAGTAGTTCGCATCCCCCTTATTAGGATGATCTGGCGCTCCAAACTCCCCTACCCACACGGGCGCAACGTCGCCCTCCAGCAGATAAGCCCAATTCTTCCGCATGGATCGCGCAAACGACTCGTAGGAGCGCCGAGAATAAGAGCCCTCAATACTGCCCCATCCGCTCCACGAGTACACATGCGCCTCGTACACCACGCGGTTGGGCACAGCCAGCATGATGGGGCGTTTAGCCACTCCGGAGAGGTCATTGTTAGACTCAGTGCCGCCGACGATGATCAACCAGTTGGGGTTGAGCTTGAGCAGTGCGTTTCCGGCCTTTTCTGCTGCTGCTGCCCACTTTTTCCAGGGCATGGTGCCCCAGAGCCCGCGGACCTCGTTGCGAAGGTCGGCTCCGATAACCAGAGAATTGTTGACAACGCGGCTCATCACTGTCTTCCAGTGTTGGATCCATTCCTCTTCTGTCTGTCTGACCCGACAGATTGACTTCGGCAGGTAATCATTCGCCCAGCCAGTATCGCACAAGTCTAAACCACAACACCACGTCGCCCGCGTGATATGGTTATTGACAATCACGGCAATTCCCTGCACGGTTAGAGCCTCAGCCACGGCAATAAATACATCCAGCGCCCTGGCACCCAGCAGGTCTGGGTTCGCAGCAACAGTCTTGTTTTCAACGACCGGATTTTCGATGACCATCTCATCGCTGTACGGTAAGCGCACCGAATTGAATCCCATGCGCCGAATCGCGAGCGCAATCTCGTCGCGGTGCCGAGTGTCCAGCCCGCCAGGTACGAACAGTTCGTCGGAGCCTCCATACCAGTTGATGCTGGCCAACTTGAAGCGGCGGCCTGTTTGGTCGACGATGTAGCGCCCCTTTGTGCGTAGTGGCAGCTGGTAGGGCGGGGAGGTCGAGTCCGGGAAGGACTCGGTGATAGGCTGGGGCAGGGATTTTCGCTGGCTGAAGAGGAGGGCTGCTCGGTCGGGTACCCAGCGAACGGAGAGTACTGCTTCGACGCGATATATGTGGAGGAAGAGGACACTTGCGACTGCGAGCAGGGCTAGGAGCAGCCACCGCTTAACTCGGTTTCTCATTGTTGGTTTGACAGGCAGGCTAGCGCCTTGTAAGCAGGTCCTCACAGTATATTAGATAAATAAGTGCGTAGACACCCGGCCAGCAGCTGTATCTGGAGAGCCATAGAGGGACGAAGGAGTTGTCGGGCTCATCCAAAGCTTGAGGAATAGAAATCCGGTGGCCAGCCAAGCAATAAAAGGTAAGTATGCTGAAAATAATGGGTACTTTCAAGAGATGCAAGGATAGCAATAGAAGCAAGTTGCTTAAGCCTAAACGGTTCCCGATCACAAGCCAGTAATCTGGCCAGAAGCTGTGCCGCCGCTCCTGTGCAGTACTTAATGCTACCCGCAGGTTGAGCGGGCGAAGATCTCCCATAGAGTTTTAAAGTTCTAAACCGTCAGCGGCCCTTTGTTGGTCTGGCCTCAGGTCAAGCATCGGCAACCGTATGTCACCTGGGCAAGACCGACGGTGAAGTGGCCTGGACTGTTCCAAGGGAAGCCTCGAGTGCAGCACCTGTTGCCCCAGAAGGTCACCCAAAATGGTCCCTGTCGGTGGCTCTGGTGACTTAATTGATGATTCCTAGAAGCCTGGCCGATTGACAGCGCTCAGCCACCTCCTATGGAAGTAAGTACCTCAGGCAATAAAGAACAACTGCAAGGAACTTTGGCTACAAGTCTTGGCAAGGGCACTGGCATATTGATGGGAGCTTTGAGTAAGACTACTTATTGTTGGATCTTTCTCGATCGACATCTTCTTCACAAGCAGCTCTACCGCTACCAAAATAGAGTGCTATATCAAGCCCTGGGTATCGATGCTTGACGTCTTTTTTAAGGCCACCGGAAAGCTACAACCTGACATGTCTGGATGTGGCTCTTAGATACCTCCGATACTCTGGTCTTCTAACAGGCTAGCAGCCAGGATAATTCATTATCAAGGTGGCACAAGCACATACACCAAGTAATGCTCATCAAACCAAGATCCGGTGGTGTTAAATTGTAACCAAACATTTGCCGCCGTCCAACATTCCCAAGCCGTGGATGGTATCATACATATGCAGCGGGTATTATAGACAAGAGCCCCCACAAAAACTTCACTGACCGAAAAAATCTTCCCACGTAGAAAGAGTGCCCTACATGATAAGACGCACGATGTCGGACATCGTGGATGCCCGAGTCAAATCACTCCCTCGCCGCTCTAATCCCCTACTCGGCCTCTCCGGAACTTGCATGGTGCTGCATGCCGCCCTCCCGGCCGTAATCATCGGTGACTGGTCAGCCCTGCCGGCCCAGGCCAGAGCAATTGGTCGGTAGAAGGCTTCCAACCCCTCCCACCACTCCTGTTTCCCACATTGGCAGCTGGGCCCGCATCATCTCATGCTTCCCCATTCAGGCAAGGGAGAGCAGAGTAAGGCTCAAACCTGCATGCTTCATGCTTCTGCATTCTTGCCTAACTGTCCGGGCATATCCTTCAGCCAGTCCTTCTTTCGATTTCCCCAAACGCCAGCCTGGTCTATCCTCCTTTTTGACCCCGCTGATATTCCATATCCTGACCTATTCAACCGACCAGAAAGGAAATTCATTGTTGAAGCGAGTGCTATGATCTCGTCTATAGCGATTGGGACGTGACGCCCTGGAGAAAACAGGCGTTATATACAACGGTCCGGTGAAAAGGTAAATGTGTAAGCTGAATCAAAACGCGGTTGGTAGTTCGGCAGCGCCTGTAGCCGCTTGCTTGTGGTTACACGTTCGGCGGATTGGCAACGACTTGAACAAATGGCCGGAAAATTAGATCATTTACGGCCTCGTTTGGCCATTCAGACCTTGTGCATGCCCAGTGGATTCACATAACCGCCGGGTCCGGCGTTCGGTGGGGAATAGGGTCTCGCGAACGTTTCGGAGGGATCCCATCTGACCGACTGTGGCGGACGCGGGCTCGAGAATGACCTCACGGGGGCGTTGTACCGCGCGGTCTGGCCGAAGAAGTCGGGGGTACGACGCCCGCTGTTGCCGTTGTTGTTGTTGTCGAGGATATTGTTCCACACATAATCGTTCTGACGCGCTGGGCCCCCCACCGGCGACGACCTAGCGTAGGTCGGGGACAGAGGAGTCACTGCGGATGGTGTTACTGAACTGTCCATGGTCTTCCCGGAATCCCGGGACAGCATCTCGTACGAACGTGTATCTTTCTTAACATCATCCAGCCGAGCATCGACTGAGACGAATTCCCTTTTGTTCCGGTTGGGAACAGAAATGATGAGATCACGCCATCCCGTAAACATCGACCAGCGGCCGAGGAAGAAGAGAAGCCAGATGCCGTTCATCTGTACACAGTGTTAGCAACCCATCTTATGGACAGTGTATAAAGGCTCAAGTGGTGTACCCCTAGCAGGAACAAAACAGCGCCAACCGTCGGCATGCTGACCGCAAGTGCACTGGCTTCGTTAAGGCACGCGTTCTTATCGCCTTTGTTGGTGATGAGGCAGAGCGCCCAGGGGAGCGCGACTCCTGGATTCTGTTTAACTCGTTCTACAGTCGTGTCCTGATAGACGAAAACGATTGAAAAGAAGATAACGTCGGCAATGATGATGAGCACAATGGCAATGCCACGCCACTGAAGAGCAATAACGCGTCGAACACGACGGTAGGCCTGCTTCGGAGTCATGGTCCGGATGCTGTTTGTATAGGAGGGCATGCCGGAGCCTTCGGTCGAAGCACTGTTGTCAGCCAGCGAGGCGAGGTACACCTTAATGCAGTAGCCGAACGTCGTCATCTGGATTATGATGGTCAAGCCGGCAAAGACCAGTAGGGGAACCCAGAGGTCGGCCAGACTGTTCTTGTGGTTGATGTGGCACGTGGCGCCGTAGCGGAACGACACGCCGCTCAAGAACAGGGCGCACACAACGCCGACTGCGGGGATGCCCCAGCCGAGGGCCTGCGAGAACCACATGAAATTGCGCCCGACGACGAGCTGCCAGCAGATCTGCAGGTGCAGCGACAAAGACCGCAAGAACACCCACATCACGCCGGCCCAGCCGCCAACGATGAGGAAGAAGCCTGAGACGGCACAGATCGAGCTTGTGCTCATCGAGTGTGGCGTGATAGCGTCGTAGCATTCTTCGGGCTTCGAGGCCAAGGGGATGACGAAGCCCAGCTATACCACTTAGTATCCTCATACCGACAAGGTTAAAAACAAGGGCACAACGTGAAACTTACGTTCATCAGCAAGACTGCTGTAGTAAGGCAGATACTCAGGTAGTGCCGGAAGGTCTTGTCTACCGGCAGCACGGCCCATGAGAGTAGGAGGAAAATGCAGCAGACGCTGCCCGCAACAGCGACCCAGTTGGCCGCCGTGCTCATGGCGGTGAATGAATCAGGATAGGCCCATTGTGTAATGGGGCATGGTAGGCAGCAAGTGAGGTTGCCCAGGGGCGAGCATATCCTCCCGTCCACGACTGGAGCGCGAGTCAGCAGTCCGAGCTAGCCAGCTGGGGGTCAGATGGAGTGTTTTGTTTACTTACAGCCTTCATTGGTGAAATATTCATCGGAGAGAAAAGGCGCGGGGCAATCCATCGTGATCTTGGCCCCTCTGGGCTCTTTCAGCCTTCCAACACGTCACTCAACGTAATCGTTACCCTCACAGTTGATCCCAAAATCGATGGCCTCAGTCCGACCGTCCCTCGAAACCCAGCTCCAAGACCCGTATCAAGCCACGCACAATCACCAAATCGGTTGAAGTTGAAGAATTGGCAGCGATAATCGGTTCTCGTAGTAAGAGCTATGCGCTCAGCACGGAGTCATGAATCCATTCCAACCCAAACACACTGTTACTCGAATCTGGCAAGGAGGGATGTGGGATGTTATCGTGGAATTGATTGTGTCGCCAAAGGAATAATTACAACTCGTGTCTTGATCGTTTGTGTCGATATTCGAGTATGGTGTGTCTGCTTCAGCGGTGATGCTAGAATCAAGGCGTCTCCAGGGCAGCCCGAAAGAGCGGATGGTGGTCTTTCGATGAGATAGAAGGCGAGATCTACACGTCAAAACAGGGAGCGACTTCGAGGAGACCGCCGTAAGGTTACATACAAGGTGAGGCAGAAGAGAAACAAAGAGAGTATGAACAAGAGGTCAGGGAAGGGTAGTGGAGGGGGGTGTGGGACATTTGTAAGGTAGGGTGCTTTACAGAAGGTGAAGCCCCGGAGGAGACGACGGAGAACGATGCGACGCTACACCATAATGGAGGATGGGCCTCGATGGGACCCGGCCGGAGACCACGGTGCATTGCCATGGCCATCATCCATCATGGACCGTGGGCTGGGCTTGTGGACTTGTCCTCGTGGGCCCGCGGTTACTACAGTGTGGATGGCGGCGCCATCGCATCGAGTCGAGATCTGGCGCCCTCGCCTACATGCTGGCTAGCCCAGCTACGACAAGACGAGGAAGAACTCCATGGACCGTGGAGGGGGGTGTGTGTGCGATGTGACGTGCGTGGTGTGTGCGCGTTGGGTCGCCCCATGCATTTTCACTGGTTACGCCGTTGTTAGGCCACATTGGCGAGGAAGAAGCCAAGCACCGAAGCTCCGTCCTGCAACATCCAATCGTCCAACTGTCGGCCATTTCCCCAATGTGGACCGACCTGCAAGGGGCCAGACGGAAGACACGACCTAGTGAAAAGGGAGAAGGGCTCGGAGAGCTTGCGATGAGGACTGTCGACCGCACTACTCCGAGGTTGGATCGAAGCTGCAGCCCTTCTCTGATTGGCTGCTAAGGGTCTGCCCGTGCAACCAGGGTCCGAGTGGGTCCATCAAGGTCCCAGCAGGGGCTCCGTCGGTCCCAGCCTTGATGGTGGAGTAGGAGGGGCTGCGGGAAGGTCAAAACGTGCAAGACGGTTGCCAGACGACCCCCTGCTCGGAAGTCAAGGCGCAGGCTTCCTGCCCTATCGGGCCAGTCAGCGCAGGCCTTGAGGGTTTTTGCTCGCTGCTGGCTGACTGCAGCGGGCGGCCCCCCTGTCTTGGCCTCTTCGGGCCCTGCCTGAGGAAAACCTGGTCCACCGGATTGCTTGGCTGGTGGTGCTCAATCCCGTTCCCGCTCTTGCGCCATGCTCTCTCTCATTCGTCAACGTTCGTTATGGAATGCCCGCCGACTCGCTGTTTTTCAAGTGTTCAATCTGCTTCCTGGCTGACGCATTCGCACTGTCTGAGGTTCGAGTTTGACCTGCGCCGCCAACACAACTCGCTGCCCGCTGGTGCGAATCTGCGATGCTGACAAGACCGTTGATGAAGAACCACTGCTATAGCCATCACCAAACGATGGTAACACTTACACAATCGATCGCAACGGATGCGATGAAGATCAGATTTGGTTGTGTTGCACCATCCATATCGCCCAGGCGATGGGGTCCTGATGATATGCTCGCCCCCTTGCACACACCACTGTCATCAGCTCCCAGGTGTCATGCAGCACGCAGTAAGAAGTAACGCGCCTCTCTCAAGGCTGATGACCTATCTATCGATCTGGACTGCGTGGCCTCCACGCCGACAGCTGTCCAGGCAATTGCCACCGCAGGAATCAAGCAGCTTTGCGACGCCGGCGCACAACATGAGCAACGTACATGTCGATTCGCCCGTCTCCGACGGGCAAGGCCGCACGTATGTCATCTGTATCCCGGTATTTAGGGAGGACAAGCATTGCTGCAACTTGGAACGATAGCGTTGTGAAATGCAAAGAGTCACAAGGAACATCTTAGTTGTCCCAAGACTCAATCCACGGCTTCTACGGCTTCATGAGAGGACGAGAAGGAAACTATCCAGTCCCACCTCTAGTGTAAGCGTGCCGGCCATAGCAGCCCAACAGTGAGGTCGCGATGCTGTCTCGGACGTCTCCGACTACCCAGCTGCATCTACAAGTCAACAAGCCTCACGGTTCTAAAGTGTTCTGTCTCCCCGAAGGAAGCTAGCTGGAAGACGACGTCGCCACGAGTGGCGGCTGTTTCACAACGTGATTAGACGCCATCGCTTCCTCCGAGAGACTAGACGGATGAATGCAGCTTTTCCCGTGGCATCTTGGCTACCGAAGCACCGTGCTGACATCGCAGCTAATGTTCACACTACACTAGTTTCATAGGAATCCTACCTGTATATGTTCCGGATTTTCGAATTCGAGGTATGTCTGTGCGCGTCTCTTTCGGAATGCTGCTCCCGAAAGTCTGGGATATGTGTCGATAAGTAAGAACCCTACCCGGTTCGATGCTTAGACTGGTCAAGGAAGCCCCTATCTTCTTTTTGATGCCGTCTGACGATACACAGCGACCATTCGGGGCGTACGAAGAGATGAAGACCGATTGCTTGCTGATGTCAGAGCTGCTGGACTGCACCGATCCCGCGGTTCTTTTTCGTCCTCGCTGCGACTCATAGCGAGTGCTCAGGCTTCTGCTCTCTCAATTGCTTAAACGCAAGGGCAGTTATTGTGCAGGTAGAAGGCTGACATCACAGCCCCCCAATCATCAGCGAGAGGTCGGACAAGAATAGGACTAAGTGCGTATGTCAATTCTTGAGTATCTGATTAACGATCGCCCCGTTCCTCCGGCATCAAGCCATTGCTGTGTAGCGGCCCTCAGCGATCCATCTGCCAGGCCAAGAGATGGCTTCTCACTATATGGATTACGCAGACGCTAACACAGTGTCAGACTTCAAAACCACGCTGTATTCGCTGTCCTTCCCCGAGCTGGCTGCGCCGCATCCGCTCTTGGCAACGTGGCTTGTACATCTCGGCGGTCTCCAAAATGGCAGGAGACAAAAGGCTTGGGGTTCCCCAAGGTCTCGTCGTTATCGTTGTCATCAAATTAGCCATCCTCGACGCTCGCCGACTATTTACTGCTTTGGTACATTCTTTGCTCCCCCGCTTATGTTGAGGACCAACAAGGTAACAGCAGCTCCAATCTTCTCAATGGCTAACGAACGGTCGAGATGGAGGATGTTCTGTGGAAAAACGACGAATCACAACTCGCTCAGCATTCCATGCGCCCCTTCAAAAGCACACCTCGCTTCGTTTGGGTGGGTAGGTGGCATGATGTGCCCCTGGTATCCAATGTGGGTAATTGTTATGGGTCAAAAAAGCCTGTGATTGGTTAATTTACCCATGGTGTGAAAATTACTGTATTAGGATGTATGTGACTGACGGTGGACTCGGTGTCGACATCCTGAGCTCGTGAAGTTTTGAGTTTTGAATCATGAGCTCGAACGAGATTCGCTCTCACAGTCGATCAGAGCATTGGTCGCAAAAGGAGAAAACATCACCATTCGAGCAAACACTGCGCGCCGATCAGCTGTTTTCGATGCGTTTGGGGTATCGCCGATCTCTCCAATTGCATCAACTGCATGGCTCCAAAGCCGGCGCCGACGGTCATCAAACCAGGCCAGGCTGGAAAATGCGGGGTTAGCTTCACGCCAATTCTAAAGATCTCAACGGTCTTGATGACCCTTGCAGGCTTTCACGAGGGAACGCCGCGGAATCTGGAGAGGCTCAACTCGCCATGTGAAGCCGATGCTAGACACCAAAAGCAAGATCACCGTCCACCTCTCCGCATCGGCGCCCCATCTTTGACCATCGTTGACAGCTGCCTGCACTTCCCCAGATTCCATTTCCCCGCGATCGACCCAACCGGCTGGATGGCGGCGTCACGAGATCGGGGAATGGGCTGAGGGGAGAGATCGTCGATGACGCTAGCAAATGGGCTTTGGTAAACGTCAATGTTCCAGATCCTGCACACCCAGTTTCTCCTCTTTTTTGTTTTTTTTCCAAATGTCGTCTTCTTTCTCTCGGGGTTACACCTATCCCAAACAGAATCTGCCTTGGTAATCGGGTCGCACAGCGGGCTGGATGCGACGGATGGAGGGACGGCAGATCTCATCCAGCACATAGCCAAGCAGATCCAGTTGCGTGGTCCGGGAACACCACGACTGCAGGTCTCTATGCGCCCACAGCATGAACTTAGCACGAACAACCAAGCGATCGATTTGAAGATATCACCTCCATGTACACTACACTAGCCAAGTGTGCTCAAGTCACCAAATACCGAGGGCTCCATGCCGACCCAGCAGCCGTCTTCCGTAAGACGGTGTTTAACAGGTAAAGCAAGTCAGCTTCGGCAATGTATACATTGCGATCGCTAGCCCCCAAACGGCGGCAGACACTCAATTCTGTTGTGATGTCTGTACGAGTATTTTGTGCAGTAGCATCGCTGTCCCGTAAAGTGTGCCATTGACAAGTTTGATTTGTTGCTCTGGAAGTTTGTCGCTACCAACTTTGGGCGCATTAAGACGCCATATTATAGGGGACTGACCCAGTGCCGAGCTCTCACGCTGTCGAGAGGAAGAAGCGAGAAATTAATCCTGCATACGGCCTGTCGTTCAGCCATGCTTTCTCTTCCATTCTACCCACGCCTTCGGATGCTGCACTGCAGCACTGCTGACTTGCGGCTGGGCAATTTCGTCTAAGTGGACCACCCGTACATTCGCTTCTCATCGCGAGCGTGCTTTTGGTTGACATGTACCATTCCAGCTTACCAGCAGTCTTGCGACCTTGGGGCTCTTGGCCTCTCCCTAAACGGGAAGGCAGCTGCGTGCGGTAATGACCGGAAGGGCTAGCAGCCGACACGCCCATTGTTATGCTCTTTGATATGCTGGTCACCAACAAGAACCACTTCTTTCTCATCGGAATCCTGGCTTTTGGTTTGCTGGAGCCTGGTTGTCAGCTTGCGTGGCAAAAGTTCCAGTGGAACGGATCCCCAATCAGCCGAAAATATAGGGTATAGGAGATAGAGGTAGATCACGAACACAGTTCGCTCATTGGGCATGTACCGTGTTCGCATCGAATCCCCCCTGAACCCTACAGGCAGCGGTTTCCACAAGTAATGCAACGTCTGGGTCGTCGGCGACTTGTGCTTGCACATCTTGCACGACCAACTGTCATGATCATGATCCGACCTCATTGCTGGTGCTAACAACTTTCGGTCCTCCGAATGCAGCCCGGTTTTGGGCATCCAGCTAGGAGACTTGACGGAGAAGATGCCCTGTCATGAGGAAATGCTCTCTGTTAAGCAGAAGCGCCGGCACGGTGAGCCGACCCAGTTCTCGGAGAGACGCCGAACGCCTAACAAGGATGTCTTCAACAGAGCTCGACACCAAGACAGGACTACTTTTTTGAAAACAGGCAAAATCGACGGCGAGGTCCTGTCAGTTGCGTTCCCAACAAAAGCTAACATCCGATTGTTTCGTACCCTGCATTTGTATGGAATCATGTCCCTTCGCACAGACATTGCCATTCCATTTCTGGTGCTGACGGCGGTTCGATGTTTCCTGAACACAGCGTCGTAGTGCATCGTTGTGAACGGCAGATCTCCCTTTAGACCTATGTTTCGCTAGCCGGTTGCCGAATAAGCAACCAAGGCCACTTGAACCATCAGCTTCCAACTTCGAATCGACAGCAGCCAACGGGCCCAATATAGTTCAGACAATGACGCTATGGCTCCTCTGAAGCTAAGGCAGAGCGAACTCCGTCATCACAGCTAGGAAAGGTCTCGTTACGATGGATCATGGAACCACGAAAACATTGCCAATAGTGTATGTAAGAGCTTCTGCCAATCTGTGGACTCGGCAAAGGGTCCTCATCCGCGCAACAACCGACACCTGTGAGACCCAACTTCTCAATGCTCGAACAGAAGGGTACAGTGCAAGTAGTGGTTTGAGACAGACTTCCCCCGCGATTCTTTCTTGCTTTTTCTGATGGAGCCAGCTTTGCGGCCATTCTGTCTTCATCAAATTTCATATTTTTATTTTCCGAGAGACACTCTTCCTCGTGGCACCCTTCCTTTCTTCAGCCACCTCCCCTGCCGGTTTCCCGAGACATGCAGCATGGGATCATCACCACATCCTGGAAGATGGCGTCCGGGACGGGACGCGCTAACGGCTTTCGGCTCAAGGTCCGAAAATAGGGCAAGTCCAGGGGCGGAAAAAAGAGTGACGCCAAAGCTGGGCATTTCTGTTCTTTAACCTGCCAGTTTTTGCTTTTTCTCTTGTTTCCCTCGTGCGTCTCTTGTTTCCCTCGTGCGCGCAAAATCCGGGGGACCTTGAAGTGAGGCACAACCAACTGGGCCTAGCTCTGTGGGGTTGGGGAACCCTTGCTTGAGTGGACCTTTTCACTGCGAGCACTGCTTGGGTGACCGGTTCTTCTCCACCTTTTCATCGCAACATCAAAGTCTGAGAGCAAAACATGGACTCCAGCACCAGGTCGCACGCCGGTTAGCCATCTCGGCATTCCATCTTCTCAAAATCCTTTCACTTGCCCCCCCCACTGACACAGAAGTTCTAGGTCAAATCCTTGCATACAGGTTGTGCTCGAGCTGGATCTGATTGTGAGTTGGCATCACATTTCAGCGGTTACCTTATCGTCAAATGTTGGAATGGGACTGGCATCATGCATGCGTGCATCAGATCATCATAGCGCAGTCAAATCCCGGTTCGGTAGGTGCCCTACAATAAGCTCAAAACCGTTGTCTCAAACTCAAGCCTCCGTGACGTGCATGCACTGCATGGCGACAAGTTCGGCTGGGTCGAGGCTTTTAGATAGCTGGCGATCTAGCATCCACCCCGACGTGTGGACCATGGTTCGCTCCGAGCAAGAAGCACGTGCGTCGTGTGCGTCTAGTGTCGAGCCCAATGGCTGTTTCAAATGTCAATGGTGTTTGTTTGAGAGCTAGCAGCGCGCCCAAACAGGAAGCCAGCCACAATATGATGAGTGAAAGTCTGTGTTGCAGGTTTCCTTGACAAAGACCCAGCTTTGCCGCTCTTGTGCAGTGCCGGATCCTGCATCCGAGAAAGCCGGGGAGAAAAGTTCTCGAATGTCACCAAAAACTGCAGCGGGCGTTCTCGAAGTCTCAACCGTTTGCTGTAGGGCGGCTGTTGGTTTGGTACCGTGTTGGCTAAATACAAGGTCTAACGCACTATCGTAATGACATTGCAACACCACATATCATGGCTAGCTACCCGCCGTCAGGGGTCAGATGCTACCGTTGTAGAATGGGCAGTCTTTCCTATTTTCCATGCTTGCAACCAGGCGTATCGAGCATATCCACCAGCTTTGGACAGCATTGGCAGACCGGCCAAGGCTTTATTATCACAGTTTCTGGCGGCTTTGACTGTCATCTAATAATTCAAATAGATGGAAACAAGTCGCCAATAACGCAGTTTATATATTTTGTTGCAGTTCGGCTACTTCATCCATCACGAGCACCTTGGGTTGTCGCAAACTTGACCTGAAAGAGCAAATGCCGAGGCCCACAGACCTGCTCAAGGTGCTTTGGAATTCTCTGCACATTGAGCAACTCTAATGCCCAAATAAAAAGAGGACATCTTTGAGATGAGACATGCCTGTATATGATTGATTTTGGAACTTGCTGGTCTCTCCGATACCGCGGGGACGGCAACCATTTGCAGCTCAACTTGACTTATCTCTCTGCTTTGGAGAGCGCATGAAAGGATAACCAGCGCATATCAACTGGAAGGAAAAGCACGGGAAATCTATGAATAAACCCTTCACGAGAAAAACGCAGTTGAACACCCGATGCGAATCCCTCAAACTTGTGCCCTTTCTGCCAAAAGGCAGAGTTTTGCTGGGTCAGTACCAGAGCAATTAATCATAATGGGTAGAATTGCCTTGAGGGGTGACACAAGAGCAAGAAAGTCAGGGCGGAGCTCTGGGGTTACATGCTAGGTTGAGATATCTCGGGGGAAAAACGTCTGGCTTAAGAAACATCAGAGAGAGGAGGAAGCATAACTATGAGCAGCGAACTCAAGAGAGTTCTGAGAAGATACCTAAACGTTTGAATGAGTATTTATCCTCAACCTAAAATGCAATGGAGAGTTTTATTTTGCATCTGCCGGAAGCACTTGACCTGCGAGAAAAGTGATGGGCTCTCGAGCATGAATGAAGAGGCATCTAAGCCACCCTTATCCATTAGTGTTACTACCTGTTTAAGCCGGTCTTTTAACAGAATATGGTTATTTTTATGTTCTCAGAATTTTTTTGAAATCAATGTCCAGGTAGTTCATGGAATTTTGCTTCTAGACGAGCTATAGAATGGCACAAGCTGACTTATAAGAGCATCTACGTTGGAGAGTGTTTCGATGTATGGTCACAATACCTCCTAGTTTCAGAGCTCAAGCAGGGCATACATACTGCACCAGTGTCCATGACCTTCTCCTACATCCACTAATTTTCCTCCCTAACAGAACTAGAAGTCGCAGCTCAGACTCCTTGTAGATGTGATATGTCATATAGGCCGAGATTACAACTTGATAGGGTTGTTGACACCAAGCTTAAGGTGTTGTGATGGGTGTTCAGAAGTAAGCCTAGCCAACATTCAAGGAGTTTGTCCTTTTCAGCAGGTGACCATCTCTGGCTGCCAGCCTAACGGCGTGACTGATCCTCTATCCATTTACTTTTCCCGGGCAAGATAGAGAAGCCTCGCATTCCAAAGCTCGTTTTCTGGAAGTTGCTCCATATCCCATGAATGGGGTTTTCGACTTGAGATCATCGTATAATAGAGCATCACTCAGCAATACATTTCTGTTGAATCCCTGTCTTGAGTTTGCTAATTATGTAGTATATCTCTTCAGATATACTGACTTACTCTGGGCTTGTGGTGGGCTTGCTGCTTTGCAAGACCATTTTATTTTCTGGCTCAAGACAAGTCACAGGTCCTTAAGCCTTGGCCCGGTCAAAGTAATGACTGAGCATATGAGCTTAAAGGGAAGTACCAGATTTTTATGAGGTCTGATGATTTTATGTTGACTTTTTAGCAATCACATTTATCCTTGTGTTGCTAGAGAGAGGGAAAAGCACGAATATCAGGAGATCTTCGTGTTTTCACTATCTGCTATAAAAAATGGAGTCCTGTGACACCATTCTGATATTCCTCAGAATAGTTTCCTTTTCTCACAAATCAATAAACGACCTTAGGGAATGGCTCAAGTTTGCACACGAGACTCGAACTATAAAATATTGGGTCCTGTTAGAGAAGAGAGGGTCTCTATATACTGCAGGCCTAATCACCCTAAAGCTTAGGGGTATGCTTGTTCATGTCGTCTGTTATATATTCCCGATCTGTTTCAGGTTCTTCATTTTCCTTTATCATGTTTCCACATAGAACTCCAAGTCTTGAAAGAGCTTCGTTTGAAGACTAATCCACTACTAGCAGAGTGCTAACATAAGCATGGAGAGCTGTTCACGTCACCTGAACCGTGATACCAGAGTTGTGAAACTAGTTGCAGTTACATTGGTCACAAAGGGAGGAAAAGAGGAGCACGTATTAGAGATCAGATTGTTAGCAGAATATCCTACAATTTCGAGATACGATGCTATGGTTTGAGAAGAAAGTCTCTTAGAGAGCTTAGTTATTTCAACAAGTTTCCGTTGTTGCCCGAGTCATTGACTGTGATCAGTTAGGAGTTGCTCGAACGGTAAAGTGAGTTCTAAGGCGGTCTTTAAGCACAATGCACAAACATAAGACCACGTAAGTTATTCCCCTATATGTTCAATTGGTGACACTACCGGATAGACTCCTGGATGAACAGCATGCCAAGTTTGGCAAGTTGACATAGAGTTGAAGTCTTTAGTCACCGTTTAAGCATGATCGGTTTGACTGGGTTCACATACAGCTACCCAGCCAGACTAGCAAGTAGTATAGAACAAAATTCAGACATTTTCATCATTTTAGGCCAGAAACCATAGGGTTGTGCTGATATATGTCAAGATCTTTAAGAGCCACAGCCTATACCATGATTAGTTGAAGTCTTAAACGAAAACAGCTGTGTCATATTGAATTTGGCTAGTATCTTGATGAAGACAACATTGACCTAGAGCCTGGAAATTGATAAATAGGCAGGTGTAGAAACTAATGGTAGCAACATTGTTTAAACAGAGTCATTTGACACATTTGGAGAGGAAATACACAACAAGGTGCTGTCAGCGTAACGATCCAGACAGACCTCCTGAGATGGGCTTGATGGTTGCCAGGCTGCTGGATTGAGAGACAGGAGTTCTCACACGACCAAAGTTTCCGTTGTGGTCACCAGTTGGTAAGCAACTGTTTGTATTGCTGACTAGAGAGGTTTCTTGGGCCAGATGGCCCTACTTGGAATCTATATGCATCTCATGCACTCTTTTGGCTTCCCTTCCTTTTTCCTCAACAGCGCGTACTGTTGAGAGTCAACATCCTTGGATATTGAGGAACACTTTCCCAATGTTCGGTTGTTGGGGGCGGATATTGGAGTTTGATGGGTCACAACTCCCTTCTACTCCGATCAGTGAGGTGCACGGAAGCTACTCTCCCAGATAGAGTCATTGTTGGTTGTGACAGTAATGAACAACTTATGGATTCTTGCACATATCTGCTGAGGAGTTTGCCTATCCCTCACTTATAGAATAAAAATGAACTCCATTCTTTTGCATAAATGAACAAAATGCCAATGAGGAAAACGATATGTCAAAGTTTCGACCTGAAGGGTTCTGTACTACATTCAAAGGACGATTGTGACTAGATTTGCTGAAGTTGCGGTTACTGCTTACCATCCCAGTCAGCATTCTTTGGTAAGCAAAGCAAGATATAAAGATACATCCTAGCTATTCCCATTTCGCCATGATTGAGTTTGACCACGTATCATCCACTGATATAACTTTGAAGAGATTGATCACTTCCTGTTACGGCTGATAATAGGGGTTGGCAGCTGTCCCATAGACGATGTAGCAGGGGACCAATGGGAAGGCCCCAAATGGGGTAAAGAGGAGGGCCAATCAGACGGAGAAGCGCAGGTATTGCAGTTCTTACACTGTAATACGCTGCGACAACTGCAAGAAAATTATTATCTAGGTCCAATGGCAACAAGGCGGGCATAGTAACGGCTTCGAATAAAAATATATACTTACAACCACCCATCTCCCTGAGTAATGACGAGGACTCCTCAGTCAACAATAGCAGCAGTGTCAACCAACAACCGGTGACCACAGTAAATCATATACACTGCTGTGTGAGGACCCCAGTCCCTCAGGTTCTGCGACCTGGTCGCTACCTTCGAACCCATCTCAAGAGGTTGTGGAATCGTCACACTTCCGTTGGGATAGCTTCCAGTGCTCTAGACAATTTAATTGGATTCAATTTTCGTCTCCCGTAGAACTGAACTGCACTAATAAATTAAATTGCAGAAAGCCGAATCCGAATATTGCACAGTTTATCTGACAATCAAACTATAATCCATCTTCCCTACTTATTAAGCCCCCGGAAGTTGCTTTCCCGTTCCGGCTGCCATGCTACAGCCAGTCCACAAAACTCACCAAGCCCTCCTTGTGACTTACCGGATATCTTGAAAGCTCACATATGTGTTTCTGATCCAGAACTTGCAGAGAACTTTGGTGTCTTGAGTATCAGCTAAGTACAAAAGTCATTTCGTAGGTCATTTGCAGTGGGAATTAAGGTAGCGCTCGGTAACGCCCACTTCTGGGAGCTTTCAATTCACATGTAGTTAACCGCAATTGTCAAGACTTTAGAATGGGTTGTCCAGGCCGCTAAGCTTCGGCATTGTGTTTTTGGCTTAGCATACAAGCTTCATCTACATCATATGACAAAATCAAAGGAAGAAAACAATAGTAAGTCCAAATGTGCAGAAGAGATCATGAAAATATGTATACATATAGCTTGTTCTCTTTGATCCTCGCTGTTCTAAGGGTTGGAGCCATCTAGGTGCCAAACTTCTTGCTAGTCGGACTGTGGAGCCCTGCTAATGCAGACACATTTTATCGGATTTGGAAGAACTTTCTACCGTTAATGTGACCAGCTCCACTTGAACGGCATGAAACCGAACGTGCTACATGCCCCAGACCAATTGGCATCATATACCAGATCTCATTCCAGCCTCCGAGTGTGCGACAAACGACATCACGACACACGAGCTTACGCATGTTTTGTGTCTGCGAGCACCCGTTGTTTGGCATGAACCAAAAGCGACATCTCACCAACCCCGAGCGATGTCGGACATCGGCTGCGTCAGCGCTCGTCAGTTCAGCAACTTGGTCGCTAAATGATCCGTTAAACAGCTGCCACAATACGATCAATAGTACATCAATTCACACATCTTGTACATAATTTCTATATGTTTTCTTGATTCGTATCGCTTTCCTGACCTCTTGTGGGCTCAGTCCCCCAGCAAGCTGTACTTGTGATGAGGAGTTGTGCGGTCTTACATGGGTAGATCTTCTGCTTCGGTCTATAAAACCCCTTACCCTTGAACGGAAATCTTCAGCCCCTCATCCTAGCAGACGACTCGGAAGCAATGCCGAGCACTGAAATAACCGGGCCGGTCTGCGCTTCTCGTTGGACATAGAAGCGCAAAGCGACAGCAGCCTACATAAGCAAAGGGCGGGAAATGATCCGTATTCTTCTCGAGGCTTACCGCTAGCCCACGTATTCCTTGTATAATTACGGAAGAAAAAATGGAGTAGAACCTTCGGTCCGGATTTCGCGCCTTAAGCGCTGGAAACGTTTCTTTCGAAGAACTTCAGCACATTGCCCTGATTCAACCGTGGGCTGTATGATTGTGCTCATACGGTGCGACACACTCCGCATCACAGCCGCGACAACCTGTCCCGCCTTATGTACGTACTAAGTGTATATATGTAGGTACCTTAACCTACTTGTCTCAAACAGCGTTAATCGGCCCCATCGTAAAGCATTAGCGCCCCAAACGTGGGCAATGTTACACCAGATCTGATAGATCGGCACTTGTCGGATCTGGCCACCACGGCTCCACTCCACCATGCAATGGCCATAAAAAACCAGATCGGCGACCCTCCAGCGCTTGTTTCTAGCCGCTGAGAAGATATATGCTGTCAGTATCAGACCACTTGTGATCAAGTACAGTATAAGCAGGCGAGAAGAAACGCGTGAAGGAAAAAAACTTGGAAAACCTAGGCTGGGACAGGACGGACTCAGCTGCAAGTTGTCATATCTTGCGCACCATCATAGCCGATCTGGCACGTAAAAAAAAAGCCACAGCAAGCCAAGGACGGCTGGGCAAACTACCGCAGAAATCTCATCATAATTCGAGGCCTGTATCGGATGGCGCACTCGGTGTGAAGGTGTGCATCCGGCAGACAGCAAGTGAAATAAACAGCACCACTCCATCAGTCCTGATCTTTTTTGTTCACCGTCATCGGCCGGATAGCAGCAGCAAAGCCTCGGCGAATCGAAGCGGTGTGACGACAGACAGCAGGTGGTAGTAGTTGTGATCAAGCTAGTGTTGTGGAAGGGCGGTAGGCACGAAAAAAAAGTTGAAATCTTAACATCCAGCAGGAGCCGTGATGGCTCAACTTACACTGAGCTGCACATCATTGTATTGAGCGGCGAAGCAGGCATCCATAACTTGCTCAAGAGGAACAGAAAGAAGATAGTAGGAGCGCGGAAAAACTCTACCGCCCTCAACTGCTGCGCGAAGCAGAATCGGTCGATTCTTGAATGTGCCTTGCTTTCATCACAAACACTATACCGCAACGCCCGAGTTTCCCCAGCTCCGAAGTCTCTCTCGGTTCTGTCGACTGGGGGCCGACTTGCTTTTTTGGCTCTCAGCCCCCAAGTGGTTGCACAAGGCCCTTACAGTGGGAAGGGCCGGGTGGAACCGCAGCCAGCCTTCTGACCCACACAAACCTGGTTAACATCCTAAACAGGAAAGTGGGGTAAGCTTGGGGTTAGGGTGAGCCCCACTGCTCTACGCCAGATCGATCGGATGGCGGGGATGTCATCCCGCATCAAGTGATATCGACCTTGTGTTGCATTGTGGCCAATATCCTAAGATGTGAATTAGCGAAGCTCCGGCAGCTGAAATTGGTTTCTAGCCAGTGTAGCGCTGCGTGTGATGTTCTGAACAACAATATCGTAATTTAGCCCAAAACCGGAAATCTTGCGGGTATATTGTACCTAGGGAGGTAGCGTCGCCAACAAGAGATGCCCGATACACATAGAACATCTTATACATGGACGACCTACACTGTCCTGGATGCACGATGCTCTCCTCATCATGGTGCACGGCTGGCAGTCAAGACTCGGTGCAATCACAGTGGAGCTCGAATTCCTCCAAGAGAATGCACCTGCACACAAGCCACGTCCTGCACTTATCCGTCATTCGCACCTGTGGCCAACCTGGAGACCCATCACGAGCATAAACTCGGGCTATCCTTTTTGTCAACTTCAACATTCTTTCCTTTGACTGGCTCTGTGTAGTCTGCATCTTGAATGCTTCCACTGTAACCGAGAGATCAAGGCAGCGGCGCAGTCCTAACCGAATGGAAGTCCCCAAGCAGCTCTGATCATCACTTAGACCACAAACCAATGAACGATTGAGTCAAGCAGAATTGATCTTATAAAGCAAAGCAACCAGTCTTCAGCATCTTCTGCGGCATAACTAGGATGCGGCAGGAGTGTGCTGCGTCTGGAAAAACCGCCTACGACCCGGTAGGTCGTCGGTTCGAATCTGGTTCCCCTCACCTCCTTTTTGAAGGAGGAGCGCTAATCAAAATCTTCGAGACCAAATACCTTCACCTTCTGGTCTCTGACCAGTTGACCCACCATGTCTCCGCTTGGGCCAGCGGGCAAACCCTCCGCGAGAGTTTTCTGCCAAAGAAGGGGTTTCAACTGTGCACTGTACTTAGATGACCTATGCCCTCTGCCATCATAGGCACGACCTAGTACCATAGATTAGGTAGAAGTTGGGTTTTTTTTTAAAAAAAAACAAAATACGCTCTCCCCCCCCCCGGGGATGCGGCAAAAGGACTAGCATACAGCTAGCCGCCGCAGTCGAGTCAGATTGTTTCTGGTGTGGCTCTGATCCGAATGCATTTGTCCAAGTTGTTTCGGCGGGTACATGCATTGAAGGAATCCGTAAGAGAAGGATAACAACAGAACGAAAGAGGGATAGAAAAGTCCAGGCTCAGTAGGCTAGGCTATCCTAATACCAAGATTTTCAACAACTCTCCACTGATACAGCTCATATCTGAACCTCCGTGTCGAAGGTAGCACGGCGTTTGTGATCTTTACCTGCCTATTGCTTCCAACCTTACCGATTACGAATTGCAAGATGCTACCCCTGTCTCTGATCCAGGAGACAAGTTCGATCGACAGCAACACAGGGAGGATATATGCTTGTGGGATGAACGCCAATTGTGCGGAGTACCTAAGCTGGTATCCCTGAGTGTGACAGCTTTCTGCTGTCCACCACAGTATGCAGATACAGGGGTCAACTAGAGAATGGTCACACTGCATCGCGCCGTTTGGCTGCAGACTCGCAGCTGTAATGGATGCGATGACCAATTTCTGGCCTAAAAGCAACATTGTGTACTGGTACAGGTACTTACTTCTCCAGGCATCCCTCAAGGATCATCGTACAGTGTCACCAGTATTTTGACAACATACCATCACAAGGGAGGAAAGAAAGAAAACTTCGACAGGATTGTCATGTTTAGTATTCGTATATCCTTTTTGTCCAAAAGCATACCAGTGGCGCTCCCTTTGCAGGGCATCAAGCGTAGAAAACTTTTAGCTGGAAAATTTACCAGCAATGCTAGCAAATGCTCAAAATATTTGCGCACCGTCTCTCCACATGTTTTTTTTTTCTTTTCAACCGGCCAGGCGACCCTTACAAATGCATTGCCATCATGGGGAAATGCCAAGGTTGACCGTTAACGCCGCTATGACAGTTCTTTTTGTGCCACCGGTTCCCTTTGTACCCACATGATGAGAAATGGAGAACACAAACAACAAACATTAGTAGGCGAAGATATCAGTGAAAAGCAAGCTTGCACACGAGATTTGTTGATTAGTTCGGCTGGTCGCGAAGGGGGAAGTAGTAGGCGGGCATCGGCTCCACGTGCCAAAGCCGGATGCCGTCGGCCCTAAAGGCCTCGTGCCACTCGTCTTGAAGCTCTGCGGGGATAGGCCAGCCATGCTCGGCACTGCGCAGGCGCATGCGAACCAAATGGCGCTTCTCTGTTGGCAGCTGTCCGTTCACAAAGCCATCTCGGCGGTGAAGAACGGACAAATTGTTTATGAAGTGGATATCGCCTGCTTGAGTTTGAATCTCTAGCTGCGTGGCCCGCGCGATGGCCTCAATGGCATCCAGAGCTTCCAACTGCCGCCGAGTTACCGAGGGCAGATGCTTTGGGCGGGGATGAGCCTCATTCCCCAGAAGAGGAGCCCGGCCGAAATTCATAATGAGCTTCTCGCCCTCGTAGAAAATGATTGGGCGACAATGGAAACGCGGCCTACAGGAATGACATGAAGTTAGATGCTACCCCAGGTGTAAAAAAGCCCGGGTCTAAGATACATACATGGCAAACGGCCAGTCGGACCGGGCCAAAGTGCGGATGAGCTCGGGCCGAGTGGCGGCCAGAACGTTGTATATTGTGTAGGCGGATGCAATAATGCACTTGCCACCAGCAGCAGCGGTACTACGGGTCAGCCAGCTAATAACGTCGCCAGCTTCTTCATTGTGAAATGTCTGACAACTGATTAGTGCAAAAGGAAAAAAAAAATCCCTTGGGGGTTGGAAAATATTCTACTCACAATCGACTTCGTAGAGTGGCGGTGATGGTCGGCAGCCTGCTTCGTGCTGTTGTCCGCAACAATGTGGACTGTTAATGTTGTCAGCAAGCAATTGGGCATAAAATGGGATTGAGGATACTGACCAAGCATGTTACCGCACTTGTCTTGGCGGCCACGCTGCTCGGCAACATAGGATTGCACACCGAGGTAAGCAAGGGTGAGGTCGGCGACCGAGTATTCGGCTGGGTTGAGGCCGCGAATCACGGCGAATCCTCGTCCATCGTGCACGTCGCGACTGATCTGCTTGAGCTGAGGGCCCAAGGTTGGAAGTGGGAAGTTGGACGGGCCGACAAGGTCGCCATCCTGGTCGAGCACTAAGCAGATATGTTAATGCCGGGAATGATAAGAGGCCATGGGCAACCAAATGAGAGCGAGGAGCTGGGACTCACATTTATAAGCCTCAACGGCAGCCTTGATCTCTGCCTTGTGGGCATCGGTCAAGACGAAGATATGCTCGGTCGTGTTGTCAAAGTCGGCACCAGTCCAGGCCAATTCTGACTTGAGCTCGGCCGGGAAGCCGGGAGGGAGGTCGGTAACGTCGGCACTAGCATTGACAGCATGGGCCAAGTTGGTGCTCTTGCCAGCGATTGGGGCAATAGCCGCAGCAAGGATGGGTCCGGCGCCAACAGCCGACATTGTGACGGACAGGTGGATTCTCTAATATGCGGCTCAGCAGCCTGCACTGGGCTGGGGTGCATGAACAGGGGAGGATTGCTCGACTTGGCATTTCTGCCCGTTGAGCATCCGTGTAAGTGCTCACCTGAAAAAAGGAGAGCCGTAAAGTGCGCAGGGGCTGGGAAGAACGATGTCATCAAGGACAAGCAATGCCACGTTGCCTCGGGAGAAGGGGGTGGCAGTTCTTAATTGTCTTGTCGTGAGGTGAGAAGACGGGAGGGACCGAGGAGAGCTCTCAGGATCGAGGAAGAAGCAAGATTATAAGAGCTTGTAAGGATAAGAATGAGCGATGATTTGGCGATTGGTAGCACAAGCAAGACCGCCAGCAGCAAGTATCCTAGAGCGAGGTTGAGATGGTGACGATGCTGGTTGAGTGGCCGTTGCGGTGCCTGTGTTCATCTCGAGGAATGAGAGACGGACGGGCCGGGCATGGCAAGGCTGCCGCGGATAAAGCCTTTCTGCTGACCGGTGAGGAGCAACAAAAAAAAACATTCAGGTTCGGGATGGGTGCTTTCCCTACATGGCGGGCAGGGCACGGATGGTCATAAACTGTAACCGGTCAACATGTCCAATGTCTACCTGGTACCTAACTATCTACCTGCCTAATACCTAATCCAGGGGAGTGTGCGAGAGGTTGAAGTGGAGGCTCACCATGCGCACACTTGCACACTGCAGGTCGGGTCTTTCTCACGTAGTCACACGCCCTTCCCCTCTTGTCCCCTCTTGGCATGAAAGATGGAAAGTGATGAGAGTGTGAAGAGGTTGAGAATTGGCTAGCAAACGGCTAACTGCCTCCGGGAGAGCTGGTCGGGCCGGAAAGGGAGCCGCCAGTTGGGGAAAGAGTCGCAGAGGGCAGCTTGAGGCTTGCCAATTTATTGTCCGGGTCACTGAGTAAGCGTCGTAGGGGGCAGAAGCAGGCACTTCCGGGCTATGCTGCGAGCATCAGAAGTGCCAGGCGCTGCTCCACTACGCTCAGACAGGTTAGAGGGCAACTGGGATAGGATAGAATCTTTCAAGTTTCAACACACGCGGAAGGGACCTGGCATGACAAGAAGCGGCGTAGATGGTCTGGGCGAGAGCGGCGTCCGCGCCACTTAGGGTACCTACGTCCCCCTCGTGGACTCGCCCACCCCCTTGTTCAGACCAAAAAAGCCAAGCGAACTAGGATCATCCGCCCAGCCAGGCTGTTCGAGCAGGAACAGAGATCTAGGCCGAGATCGCCGCTACATTAGCGGGATCTACGCCGAGAGAGATTTGGATGAGACTGATACCGGGCGCCGGACGCGAACATGACGTGTGGATAATAAACAGCGAGCCATTATGCTCTCCATCGTACGGTTCCGGCTGCATCCAACTCGAATGAGAAGGCAAACGAGTGGAGATGATCCCAAAACATCATGGGAGATACGGTAACTGGGGGATGTGTGTGTGGTGTGGACTGTGAAAGGAACCAGATCGATGGTTTTGACGTTTTCAAAACTAACGACAAGTGTCTAAGAAAGACGAGGAGAGAAGCAAGCCGGCTCCTATTCGAGTCTAGCCAACAAACACGCGAGCATGACCATTTGAGCCATCTATACCCAATCTCGTTGGCATCAAAGTTTGTACGACAGTATAATGCCCAAAGGCGTCTGTTGTCCGCAATAACACCTGCAGAAGAATGCAAAAAAAGGCCGCTGGCATGCACGCCGACGAGAGCTATGTCCACCGAGTAGGTTGCACACTGGTGCGCTAGGGAAACAGTCTGAGGTCAGCGTTCAACGGGTCTTGGGCAATGGCGGGTATGTGTAGATGTAGGGCCATGCTGAGCAAGCGTTTGCAGCCAGCACGGCTGCCCGATGGCCGAGCAGACTCCAATTGCCGTTGCCGCTGGTTGCTTGCTCGACGCGGTCCGACACTCTGCTAGGGGAGTCGGGTGCTGACTGGTGAAGAGCACGATCGAATACGAGCGTGAAAAAAGGAGGAAAGGAGAAGCGAGAGGATGGGATGCGGGGAAGAGGGGGGGATGAAGAAGGCCATGCTGAGATTGGAACTGATCCCTTCCGTGAACCACGAGAAGGGCTAAAAGCAAAGCAGCCTGGAGGGAGCAAGACCCGGAGTAAAAGCATCAACAGCCCGGCCTGAGTACAACCGATGGAAGCACCTCGGAGGTATGCGAAAAGAGTTCGGGTCGACTCAGCGGTCCTCTGCCGCTAACCGCCATCCGGGTCTGTTGTCTGCCGTTGCGAGGGTCCAGGCCAATGCTGCAGAAGCAGCATCAGGAATGAGGGATACGACACGCGACACGTTCTCCAACACAAAAAAAAAAGAAATCTCAGATCTGATGAGCTGCATTGGGGAAACTGGCAGCACGCGACACGCCAGGCGAGGGGAGTAACAAGCCGACATGCTGCAAATTCTCATGCCTGCGTTGCTTCTGTCACTTGCTTTTTGCTTGTGACAAGGAATGCTGGAAGGGGCGGGGTTCCATCATCAGCCATCTCCTCGCGTACCTAACCCCAGAGCCGTGTAGGCTGATTCGTTAAATCCTTGCCATCAACTTCGCCGAATCTCCACGTCTCTGCCCTATGGAAGCGGAGAACCTTGGTTTTGGGACCTGGGCGTGGGTGGAGCATGGGGGTGGGCAAGCCACCAAGCCTGATGAGCAAGTGGGGTTGAGCCCGAACTAGCGACCTCCGGGCGCGAGGAGCTCTGCTTGATGGGAGGACCCCATCCTTCACCTCTTACTGCGACAGGCTAGTTGAGCCGCTCTCTCTGTAGTTTTAACAGGGTAGAAGAGAAATCTGTGGATACGACTGCTGTGTGCTTGTCGCCGGACATATATAGCAGGCGCAACGACTCCACAGCACGGGAGCAAAGTGTGACGGAAGGGCAAAAATGTCGTTGGGCATGTATGGATGGACGCGGGAGAATTCCCCAAGAAACTGCGTACTGGGCAAATAGCCTGGGGGGGGGGGGAAATCAAGATGTCATGAATAGCAGCAGCAGTCGCAAGAGCAGAAGGAAACGTCGTGGTTTAGATAGAAGATTGCAGTTGGCAGCCATTGGCCCAAAGGTTTATAGCCAAAGTTTGGCCTGGGCGCCTGGCTGGAGTCCGAGCCTGGCCCTCCGAGCTGTGGGGAATGTGTTACGAGCACAGCGGCACTGTACAGGCATGCCGGGTTTTTGTTAACTCCTTGGCGAGGTTTTGTGGCGTTCTTGGACGCCCTTGGGTAAGCATTCTTACCAAGGTGCTAACAAAACAAGCCCTGGCACATCTTGCATACCTGTCCTGAATTTGGTCTGGACAAGGCCCATCAATCTACTATCGGAAGTCCTGACCGAGGTTTCTTCCGCTGCTTCCGGTAACAACGCCAATGGGATCTCCGGGAAGGATGCAACTAGCGCTGCAGGCCGATCAGCATAGTGTAAATTTGGAAAGGCATCCGAACAATACCCAAGTCTAACCTCCAGTGTGATGAGACGTCATACGCCGTGGTGTACCCATAAAGGATGTGTATGTACCTTTGTATGCCCAGAATAATCCATCGCGCGCCTGATTAACCAACGCCTTCCTCTTTTTGTACGCATGCATCCAACAATCTGCAAGTGTCGAGAGCCAAACCGCCAACGCCGATGTCCATGTTCAGTCCATGCCGATGTTATCACAGTGTTGTCAATAGTCTGTGGTCCCTGCCCAGTATGCCGAGTAGTGAAAACCTGGGAACTCCCCGGTTCATGACATTCTAAACCATGGTCCGGGGCTGCCAGCTTTGCTCGTAGAGCTGGCTGACATAGTAATACTCGTTTTCGTAGGCATTTGACTCCCACAGCTGCGCCCATTCTTTCTCTGAATGTCCCGTATCAGCACTAACTGGATAGTAAAAAAGTGAGAAAAGAACTTACTGTGTTCTGCAACAATGCGTCGCGTATAACGCACAAAGTCGAGGCCGTTGTCATCTAACTCGGCGAGGCTCTGCAGGTCCTGATCCTTGCACTCGGGAGAAAAAGGATACACTGCTTTGTTACAGTAATGGTAATAGGCAAGCAAGGTGTTCGCTCCAATATTGTATTCCTTAACTGTTTCCTCTCGCGCGAACCGACGCTACAGGGACCATGTCAGCACTAGTATGCCTAATGCTGCCCATTTATGAAGCAGAAGACCAACCTTCAGGTCATGTTTTTTCGCGTACTCGGCGTCGTGCTTGGTAATGAGAGCGATGTTGTGTAGGAGAATGAAAGTGACCAGATAAGTAGTGAGCCATGTCTTTTGCTTCTTTTCCTGTGTCATCTTTTGAAGTTCTTCTAACGTTCTGCGTCGTAGTCGTGGCTGGATTTGGTGAATTAGAACAGAATCGATCTGTGCCCCCATGACCGGTGGCAACGGAATCTTCCCATAGAGCGGGTTGGCCTCATCGTCGATAATATTGCGCGGCATGCCAAGTGTATCTTCGCCCACAATCTCGAACGATTTAGTCGTCAGCCGGACAGACATCCAAAGGTCTAGCGTGGCTGAGAGTAAGCTCTTCTCCGCCGGTGGAGTCGATTGATCCTTGGCCATGTCGATCGCCAGAGCATAAGTTTTCCAGAGAAAGGGGTCTCTCGAAGCCACAAGATTGTTGCAGCATTCGTACATATGATTCTTGATGTACCGATCAAACGCTGCGCGGGCTTCCTCCATGTTGACGATCGCGTATGGGGGAATTTTGACGCGTTTCTTCACACCATTTGACACCCACGACCTCTCGAGACTGTCACCTGGCAGTGGCTTGAATTGCCGCACCCGCAACCTAACAGACTGACCCGTGTAGCCTTCGGTGACGTGGATTGTCCTGATCTCAGATGACTCCCAAGTGGCAATCTCTTCCATGACATTGTCTTGCCAGCGTCGGGTCCACTCTTGCCCCTTGACTTGGCCGGGCTTGAAAAGCCGGACATCAGTGATCTTCCAGCGCAGGCAGTTTAGTCGGTATACCCTTGTGTTCATGGCTATCTTCTTGCATGACAGACAAGGACCCCTTTTATTCTCCGGGTCCAAGTTACACTTACAGCAGTGTTAGCAAGAAGCCCTTCCCCAGAGTAGTGAACACGATGCTTACCCGAATTCGCTGCATTCGGCACCGAATACAACTGCCAATCTTTCTGGTGAGAGCAGTCTTTTCTCGCTGATCTTGGTCCTTAAAAGGCCCACGCTTGACGGGCGTTGACCTTTGTGGTGGACAGAAGTTGAGGGATGGGATTCTGTCCTGGTTATCTGGAAGAGCTCCAGCGCTGCGCTGTTCCAGTTCAAGATTCAGAATTGGGAATCCAGGAGGAGCGAGACTCATGAGGGCTTTCTCCTCGTCATAGTTTGTCGGCAGTGCGCTGGCAGCATAGCCATTCCCAAGACTGCTCGATTGTAACGACACACTTTCCAGGCTAGATGCTTGGGGACTTCCCCCGTTGCTACCATCTGTGACAGTGACAGGAGACGTGACCGGGTAGATCATCTCTTCTCTGCCAGTAGGTGGCTGGATTCCAGTCACAGAGGTTGGTCGCATTGGAGGATAGTTGGGCAAATATGCGTCAAGAAGGAGCGAGGTATCACATGGGTACAGCTGGGCCGGGCTGGCAGCAATAGTGAGTGGTGCAGATGCCAGCGATGCTGGATTCTGAGACGTCAGCGCCGCGGTCACTGCGTTTGTGGAGGCCGACCCGGCATCGTCAAAGTCATAGGACGGTGGTGTCAGAATGGGTTGGTATGCTGGGCAGCACAGCCAATTTGGTCAACATCTGGTTTGTTTACATCCCCATCAGGAGATAACAGGGCAAAGGATGGAAACACATACCAGGCGAGGAATCAAACGGAGAACATGGCTGACACATAGTGAAACTAGCAAAGCACTCGGCCAGACGCGAGCTGGTCCATCCGGATGGGATGCCGTCGTCAGGGAAAAAGCCAAACGCCTTCCGTCCAGTATGGGAACCGACATTTGACGAACTGGCAAAAGGGGCTTTCTCCTTCGTATCTTGCCCTGACCGTCCATTTGAGTATGACATTGGCATGGAGAAGTCTGTGTTCAGACGCGGCCTCTTGTGTACGGGACCTGGAGCATTGGTGAGACCCAGAAGGTCGGGGAGCGGCTGGTGAACCCCGTTGGCAACTTGCTGCAAAATATACTGCTGGTTCTGTTGGTCACCCAGGTTCAAGAGCCTGTCCAAAGATATCGTGATGGTTACCTGTGTCGAGGGATCCGGAATCGGTATATACTCGGACTGATTAGGGAACAATGGGACCGAGTTGAAGGCGAATTGGGACGGAGGAGGAAAGTTTTGGAACATTGGATCCGAGGAGCTGTCCTCGGCCGGGTACCCCCGCCGTTTCCTGATATTGATATTATTCTAGACATACATCATCAATTTCACCGCACATTTATGAGCACAAGGAGAGACAATTGGAGGACGGGGCGGTGGCAAAAAGTTAAAAACACCGGTGAAAGATGGCCCATGATGGGGAATGGGGTAGCGCAAAGATTTGACAGGGGATTGATGTTGTTCCCCGAGAAGGGCTGAAATGGTGTAGAGTGCTTGTGTCTAAGTGACACGAAGGGGGTGGGAGGAGAGAGGGTCACGGGGTGCATTGTCTGAGAGTTGGTGGGGTAATAAGAGAAGCAGGACTGAGGCCAGGGAAATTGTCAAGAAGCAGATGTATAAAAAAGGAAAAGAAGGTAACCAGAAGGAAGAGGCATGCCATGTCCAATATGCAGGCTGCCGCAAGTGTAGAGGGAAGAACGGGGGAACTCTTACCATATTGACGAGAATTGGGATGGAATGTCCAGGCCAAGACCCAGAAGCAAGCGCAGACGAACTCCCTCCCAGGGCCCGTCTGGGGAATCAGAAGGGAGAGACTGGCAGACCAGTATGGCACTTTGGCCGGCAGCTCGAGAGGTCCACCCCGGAATGCAAGGGGTAGTAGACAAGTACTTAGGCAAGCAGTCGGAAGTCTCCAAGCAGCAGGACCGACTCAACACACAGAGCCTTTTTTTTTGTGGAGAGGCTCAACAGTGATACCAGTATTGTTGGAGGGTAGGGAGGGGTGTGATGGGGAGACGTAAGCATCTCACGAGTGCGCCGTTGCCATCGCTATGCTGGCAGGCCGAAGAACGAGACGTTGTGGAGACCTGTCTGCTTCAAGAGACAATAGTCTCCGGGGCGGATGTTCACTGAAGGGCCGTGACGGTGCGAGGTGAGCAGGCGTGTGAGAGCAAAAAGCCCCGAAACGGGTGAGTGAGGAGACGGCGAGCAAGGGGCGGGCAGATGGGGCTAAGGACAAGATCGGCAGACAGGATAAGGTAGCACAAGGTACAGATTCAGACTGCTACCATCCCTCTTCTGGCTTGTGTCGGAGAACCCAAAGTCTGCCGGATTCAGGCGCCTGTTTTCTCGCTTGCTTGAGTGGTTGCTCGCTAGCTCGCTCGACCTGCAGGAGCAGTGAAGGAAACTAGTACAAGTCGGATCTCCGCCGTCTCTTCGCAGGAGCTGTGGCGCCAGAGACTCAGATAGACAAGCTCTGAAAAAAGCGGCTGCTTCCGAAGCTTTTTCACTCTGCCAGAACTTGTAGCTTCTCGGCCAGAGTGAGGAGCAGCTAGGCACGCTGGAGGGATAAGTTGATGCGACACAAGCATCCAGCGGGGTGCCGAAAAAAAGCAGGCACTTCGAACGCGCCAACACACCTCAGGGCAAATCGATGGGCTGCGCCTGGCTGATGCGCGAACGCACCGTATCGTCAACAGTGGCTAACAAATATCAGAATGCGACAACTGTCGACGCCCTCTTCAGCGCGACACTGTCGCGGTGCTGCGGGCGGGGGCGATGGATCGCAGGTCTTGTGCTGTACTGCCCAGGCCCGGGGAAAATAGAGGCTCGGCGTCCTGGGAGGGCAGGGTTGGTTCTCTGGTAACACGCGTGGTGCTGCTTCACGGTACAGACCAAGATCAGGCTTGTGGTTGTTGCTCGGTGGAGTCTAGGAGAGCCGGTGAAGAATAGTATTGTCTCGTTTGCCGCTAAAGTAAGGAATCGGTGAAGAAGCAGGAGGAGATGCGAAGTGAAGAGTGAGAGTTTCCAGGTTCACCGGTCGCGGGGGAAAGGCGTGGGCTGGCCCCAAGGACCCTGCTGCCTCCTTGCTGCTGCGGGTTAGCCGGGTAATCCGTGGGACAGGGACAGGGCTGCGGGGACCAGGGAAGCGCTAGAAACCCTGAAGCCTTGTTGGAAGTTCTGGAACAAGCGGAGCATGAGCACCAGCATGCCAACGCCGTGGGAAGACGTGGTACGGATTAATCGCTGCAATGCAAATGGGCAAAAGAGCGTGTGGGAAAATGTGAAAATGCGACCTGACAAGGCTGATGAGGTGCGAAAATGTCGGCCATCAGGCCATCCGTGGCTAGTGCGCTGTCAAAGCTCAGCAGAAGCTTCTTTGGCTTTTCTTTCACCCTTCCCAGCCGCGCATGTCATACTTGGCTCTCATCAAACGGCACCTCCCCACAATCCGCCCGGCTGGATAGGTAGCAAGCTGCACTAGCGTCGTCGCTCTGTGGAGCCTGGAGCCTGGACCACCAGGTAACGGGCAGTGGGTATGTACGCGAACAGTACTGTCAACGTCATTGTAGCAACGCAGCGATTGCTTGAAGTGCTGCTCGAGTCGAGTCCACGATTGATTTCTTCCCCAGGCTCGCTCACACAGTTCCTTCAGCATGCCGTCTTCCGAAGCTCTGAGCCGGCAAATAGGCAGGGTGACAATCCGCTCGCACCGCCAAGCTGGACGGTTCATCCACGGGGACATGATGATTGCATAGAGGCTGCGGCCTTTCCGTCCTCGCAGCCAATGGTATGTCAGCAATATCATGGGCTGCGGCGCGTCATTGGCTGTGATCCGCAGCAGGCAAACAGGGTGTGCTTGGCTTCGGAACGACCATGGAGAACATTCGGTAACTTGCTGCCGAAACGCTGCTCGAAAGTTGGGCTCCAACGGTTCTGCGATGTGGTTCGCTCGGTTGATGTCAATGAGAATCTGTTGTGCTTGATTTGCTTAGGTAGGCTGCTGGGCAACAGACATGCATGGAACAAGATGAGAGCTGTGACAAAAGGCCAATGCTCCCTGGGTCTCCACGTTCGAACGAGGAACCCCACTTTCGCCATGTGAGCCTTGGTACCGTCTGGTCGTGGGTTGTTACAGAGTCAAGTGACCGACCAGACACCTGGCTGGCAGCAGCTTATCATGCAAATGTTATGATGTGTTTAAGTTCTCCCGACACAAAATACAAAAAGGGCCTAATCTCCGAGCCGCTGATGGGAAATTGCAATGAGACACGACTGTGGACAACTGACTTGTGTGCATAATGTCCTGTTGTTCCTTCATCAGCTTGCTCTTGCTCTGAAGCCAGCTTGCTGCCTGAGGTTGTGGTTGAACGAGAAGGTGCTCAGGGTCTTGGGGGCTGTGTAGCACCCCTCGCTAGCCTGGTGTATGGATCCGTACCTCGCAGCTCCATTGATCCGCGTCCCGGCGCAGTTAAAAGATGATCGCTCGGTTCTGATCTATCCAGCCAGATCCCCTTTGATCCCTCATGACCCAGCTAGATCTTAGCCATATGTAAGCGACCAATTGATGAGATTTTCAAGAGCGTAGCTGCTCTCGAGAGGTGAGAAAGTAGCGCTGTGATGATACAGGTTTGCATTTCACGTTAGAGAGGAGCTGGAGCCAGGTCGATTGGCTTCTAGAAGTGGAGCAATTTCATCTGCCAACAACTTTCAGGCTCTAATGTCCGGCTTCTGGAAGGTGCGTTTGTCCTAACGCAGGGGACCCTCCCGAGTTTCGTGGGGGTCATCATCTCCAAGTCTTTGCAGACGTGGTCATCACCCCTGCGATACACCACCCCACATTTATACAGATCAGGTTGCGTCTTCCTGTCTTCCTAAGTTATCTAGGTGCCTACCTATGTGCCTTCCACATTAGGTATCTGCTACAAGAAAAAAAAAAAACTGGAAAAGTGCCAATAAGCAATAAGCCTTAGAGCTGTCGTCGGCACTATCGATATTTTAACATCTGGTTCCGAAGCCGGCAGAAGATCGTCATGCACAAGATGCAAGTTTGGCGACCCCACGATTTGATCATTCGACAATGTCCATACATCTCATGACTGTAGACATTCTGTGCCGGCCTCTTAAAGGCCAAACAAAAAGACTGCGCGCTAGAGTATGTTACTCGATTATGTGGTTGTACAATCGTAGCTATATGACCTATCATCGCATCCAACTAGCAACGATCTGCCCGATAGACCAAAACTGAGCAGGATACCGATACAATCAGAAGTCCTTATGGCAGGTTAATGGTTAAGTCTAGCTCTTCAAAGACTCTAGTAGTAGTCAATTATACATTATCCACGGCGTACTTGTTCTGCTAGTTGTCAGCTGAGGCTCAACATTGTCGTCGATCAGAGCGGATCATTTCCCAGCTATGTTGAGGTACTCTGATTCCTGGGACAGGTAGGTGTCAGCGCGAAATTCCATTACAGCGGAAATGCAAGACCGCACATGCACCTCTGCTTAAATCTTTCAAGCTTGTTGAGCTGCCGCACTTTGTGATTTCCCCAAAACTTACACCGCGTTACCCTGCAAATACATGCCAAAATCGTAAGTAGCGTCCAGCGATAAGTCAAACGTATGAAACCAGCTATATCTCCCAATCGTAACGGAGCGGTGATTGGTTGGCAGGTTTATTCGTAGGCTCTTGGTCCCTTTGTACACCCATCATGATAGATTTCAGCCTCAACATGGGTACGAGCCTTGTCCTCTTCCCGATTCAGCATCGCTGCTGTTGCAGTATATCTGCCCCCTAGATGTCCGGCGGACAGTTGGTCAGGTCTGGACAGCGCACCCAAATGTTTGATGCAATTTTACCTCAGCACCTTCACAATAGTCATCAATAGACCTATTACGACACTGATCAGAGCACAGTTGATTACAGCACCGGAACACCTCGCGTTCCAAGGAATGAATTCGACCTTGTTTTCCCACAGCAGTACCCTCCTTAGTGGCTATAGTCTTCACACTCACTCCTGAGTGGCAATTCTGCTATGACATGATATTATTTCTAGGTAGACTGCTTCATGGTTCATTTTTGACATGCCGAGATGCCTTCGAGGCGACTAGCCTACTTTAACTCAAAATTCCCCTTTTCACCGGTCAATATCTTGCAGATCTAGCCGCTGGCACATGCGTCACGAATTCCAAGGTTCTTGGCTAGCTCCAATAATCCTGGATCCGTTAATTCAGAGCCCACTGGAGTTCCATCTCAACATAGGTATCTGAACTCGAATGGACTGTGAGCACAACCTACTTTCTAAGCACGCCAATACAGTTATCTGGTAGTCCCTGGTTTGTGAAATGCTTATAGTGTTTGGTTTCTGTTTACACCACCATGCAGACCATTACTTCTATGGCACTGTGGGCATGAAGCTCGGAACCGCAACACAAGAAGCGAAAACAGATTGCTATTTTCTCATGCTAATCTTCGACATGCTGCCTATGGTTTGTGAGCTAAATGTCAAGCAATGAACAACAAGTCCTCTGACCAGTCTTGTGGTACCATGCCTGGATGCTCCTGCGAGCACGCCCCTCTCCTTGTACACAGTGCCATGTCCAACATCACCGAGGCATGTGCTAATCCTATTCCCTGAACTTCGGCGAAAACAACACGTATTTTCACTGAAATAAACCAACTACCGATGCTTAGCATTTGCCACATCATCAATATTCCCAAGCAATATTTTGCCGTTCACGTCGTATGATGTCGATACGTGTTCTCTACAGGCTGTTCCAAGACGTCAGCAAAGGTAGCGCAATAAATGCCCACAGTTCTCTCCAGTAGAACATCAGCCATGTGTCAGGTGACCTTTTCTGGAAGCTGGCAGATAGACCTTATCATTCGTGCAGATTTATCCCTCTATCGGATTTACTGAATGCAAGTTTACGAATCGCAAGTGACCGACTGCGCCTAGATCAGTTGACACTTCAGCTTACCTGATTGATACTATACAGCATGACGGTGATGGATAAGGTTAGAAGAGATGTGAGATTGATAAACCTCTGCTGCTTCGGCTCAATATAATGCCCCGCCTGCACCATGCTGCCGCCCATGCTACCATTGGCTGGGTCCAACCCAGAACAGGATGGAAAAGCAATATGGACTCGGGCCCCTTGTGCATGAATTAAGCTTCTTACCCCTCACCTTGCACCGATCTATGCCCAGAGACGGAAGATGAGGAGGGTGACATCGTGGACCAAGAAATAGTCTCGACATTCCCTATAGATTATTCTTTGGTTATCCTCCTAGGCCATTAGTCACCTGGGTCCCTTTGGGTTATCGAGCCCCTCAAACGTTGCACTAGGTCGGCAGCTTGCGGCTGAACCGATCAAAACATGAACTGTGTGATTTCGGTAATACCAGAGTGGATGGAAACAACCACAAGAGGGTGTCCATCGCTTCATCAGGCAACCCTGAGCTGTTGCCATTTCACCGATCACGTCCTCCCAAATTCCTTTGTTAATTTATGAATGATCGAGCCAGCCAAGCAGGTCACGTCTACAGCAAGCACAATCTAAGATATACTTGTGTACATGCATGACAAGACTCATTTGTCCACTGACTCGATTGCAGTATATCCTTAACCTACACACGCGAGATGTTGGCGGGACCTATAGTTCGGGTTTTGAAACAAGGGAGCAAACACAGTCCATCCACTCCGCTAGCGGAGATGCAACCCATCACTTTCCCGGAGCTTGGAGACATTCACAAGGATAATCCTTGTCCTTTTATCGGCGGCCCTGTCGCTCGAGGAGACCGGAATATCTCTCTAAGTTCCCCGGGCCTTTCCTGTGTAGCCTCTACCACAGAGCTGAAGCCCCGTGTCCAGTTCAGCCCACAGCGGACGCGACGGAACCTGCAAGAAAGATGCAGCAGATGCGTTGGCCCCAGAATTTGGGTGCCCAAACTGGGCCACACTGATCCCAAAGGACAGATGAGGGTAAGCTAGACTGGTGGAGAGCCTACGTTCCACGTCTCCATCCAAATGCCGGGAGCTCCATCCTCTTGGCGTCTTCCGAGGTCCAACGTCTAATCAGCACTTCAACTTCCAGGACGCTCAACTTGTTATCGGCGGATAGCTTCGAGTCGATCGCCCAAATGTCATCTTCGTCTCGCCAGCGTCTGCGGACAAGTCATCAATTCCGATCGCGGGCAACCACGAATGCAATGTCTCGTGATCAAAGCCCAGGCTAGAGTGGAGGAGAGCAGCAGGAGTTCAGGAACAATCCAGTCGTCCGTCTCAGGCCCGCTCCAGGCGCTCCCGCTTTCTCGACAGCTTCGGTTTGGACTGATGAGCCAGATCAACCGAGAGACTGTGGTTTCCCTTGGATGGAGGAAAAGAGACGAGCCAATCAGGGAAAGCAAGTCGTCCTCCAACCTGCCAGAAAGTTGTTCTTGCAGGAAGAGGAATGGTCCAGCAAGCGCGCTTCCCGACTGTTCTGCGTCGGAGCTGTCATTCGGATCATCCTACGGTCCTTCGTCTTCTCGATTTTCCTGGACGCTCGAGCAGCCAGTCATCTCAACAATCTGGAAGTCAACAGCACCATCTTGACACCAGCTGACCGCCACGGACATTGGCTCCTGGTTCAATCTAGTGTCCCCGCTGAATGACGTAGATCCAGGCGAGCGGGAGCTTGCAGCCGGTGAGTACATACATCGAATCTCGCTCCAAAGTAAAACAATGGATGGATCTGCAGCCGCACATGAAAGGTTTTGCTGGGTTTGTTGTCAAGCGTCAAGCGTCAAGCGTCAAGCGTCAAGCGTCAAGCGTCAAGTGCTTGGGAGAACAGAGTCCTCTTTTGTGCGGCTACTGTTGACAGGCAACGTGCTGGCAAGCAGAAGGGTAGCAGTCTGGTTTTGTTAACTAGTGGCGACAGTGAACTCCCCGATTCCAAAAGCTCCCCCATGGTCTTGCTTTTTCTGAAGCCTGACCCTGTGTCTTGTTTTCTTCGAAGCACTGTGTCTACTTGTAGTTTACCGGCGACATTTGCCTTGTCCGCTTCTGCTGCATATTACAGCCCCCTTTCCTCTTCAGTGTGTCAACCATGGACCTCAATTCAGCATCAATCCACGACGTCATCCACCCCACAGCTGCCTTCTCGCAGAATTCACCGCCGGCTAATCACCCCACAGACCCGCCCGAGGAGGTTCCCTGGTCAGAGTCCCAGCTGAACCCGAAGAATCGTGTCAACAGTCTCGACCCGCCCCAGAACCCGCGATGGCGGATCGACGGCTCTACAGGGCTGGGGACCCAGTTTTACGCCTTGCCCCTCAATGCTGGCCCCCTGCCGCCAATGCGCTTCGACGTGTTTATCCCCGAAGAGGCAGGCCTATCGCCACGGCTCCGGGAGATCTTAAGCCTGAACGCTGCCTTTCATACCAAAGATGCAGACAGAGTAAGAAGGCTTGGCATTACCAACCACATCCTACGTCGGCTTCAAACCTGGATGGCAGGAGAGGGAGAGCTGAAGTCGTTGTACGAGAATCTGCCGTTCGGCTCTCGCATTATTCTCGAAAACCTGGATCTGGACCTGAGCAAAATGCGCATAACCGTCGCCCCCACATACTATCTCGAGAAACAGTTGCTCGCGTTGGCGAAGCTAGACAAGGCTCTTGGGGTCCCCTCTGAGCAGCTCCCACAGGCTGTGGATATTAAGAACCTTGTTATTGTCCAGCAGCTTTCCGACAGTGTGTGTATCGTGCGATTGTCTCCAGGGAAGACCGACGACGGCACAGCGCATGGCAATGACAAGTTATGGATTCTAAAGGCCTTGACAAGCGGTGTCAAGTATATGTACGTTGAGCTGCGCAATTTGCTGCTGATGAAGCCGCATCCGAATGTGATTTCGAGGCCCGACTACCTTGTCACCAAGATCTGCAGCTTTGGAGGAAAGAGAGCAGTGGTCGGGTTTATGCTCCCTTACCATTCTGGCGGAGGTCTGCGTGATATGCTCCCTCTGTTGCGGATCAATGGCCGCTTGACCATGGATATGCGGCTCAAATGGGCGATACAGCTAACCTCAGCTGTGTTACATGTAAGGGAGGAAGGACGCATGTTTTATCCCGATCTTCGGCTCGACAATATTATCCTATCGGAAACCGGCGACCTTATTATGGTTGACTTTGAGCAGCGCGGTGTGTGGTGTGAGTTTGCCGCGCCTGAAATCAACGCGATCGACTTCATCCGCATCCTGGCTACCCGCAGCGTGGGTGACAGTGGTAACAACGGCAACGAGACAGGCATCCCCGAAGATACCCGCAAGTATTATGCTTCGATTCTGAGCAAGCTCATGCCCGACTGGGAGAAACTTCAATCTTGCGAGGAATATCCCCCACTAGATGGCGCATACCAGAGCTATATCATCCCATGGCTGTGCCTTGACGAGCGAGAGCAAGAAGCAGCAGAAGTGTTTATGCTTGGTCGAGTTCTGTGGTGCATTTTTGAAGGACAGAGTGCTCCTCACCACGTGACACCTTGGCAATCGTACCTCCGTGAGCCGGATATTGAATTCCCTGCCTATCGGTACACACCGGTTGTGCTGAGGGATCTCATCGATCGCTGCACACGGGGTAGGCGACCGGGACTGTCAAGTCTAATTGTCCGACAAAAAAGCAAACTGGTGCTGCGTGGGACAGTGGGGGAGAGCAGCCCAGAGGAAGTCATGAAGGCTGCGAGGGAGTACTGGCGCGCGGAGGTGGAGGAGGCAGAGCGCTTCGTGTGGTTGAGGGAGGAGCGAAAGCGGCAGGGGGCATGGGACGGTAATCATTTTGGACGGCCACGACTTCGGGAGGTGCTTCGTGAGTTGCAGGCATTTCGTGATGCGTACAGCTGACGTTGCATTATAGCGACTGGATGACGTGCATGTAACCACGAGAATCTTAACGACGAGCTGGTATTGTAGAGCTGTGGATCAAGTCAAAAGCATTCACTGGGAACTCAAGGAGGTAAAATATCGAATAATAACTATTCATCATTCTGTTGTGGGAGTTCTGAGCGCCTGTATGCAAATGTGACCAATCGTGACTCAGACGAGGAATGAGCTCCTGTTCACCCAACTATGGCCGTCCAAAATATGGTATTCTCGAAGAAGAAAGAAACAAAATCTGTTTGAATTTTACATCTTCCCCAAAATGAGTTGATGAGTGTGCGAGCCAGTCGCTTCCCATTGTTAACTCTCCAAGTATAAATCTCTTAATTATTGAACCCTTCAGACATTTCCACCCCAACCGATAAGCTCCCTCATAGACATCAACTCCCCCTAGGCCTCTTAGGCGACGTCCTCCCACTCTCAGCCTCAATCCTCTCCACCGTCCCGCCGCCTGCAAACTCGGCACTCCCTCGTCGCCCTCCAGCCACAACCCCTGAACCGGCTCCAACCGAAGGCGTATCCCAAATTCGTGTCTCATCATTAGCTGACCCTGGAGCAGGCCGTTTCCCCCCCCGCGGACCAGATGTCTTACTGCTTCTGCTGGTCCCTGTACTGCCCCGTCCTCGGCCTCGTAGACCGCGGCCTCCCCGGCCGCGGGTGAGCGAGGTCTTGGGGGTTATGGGGGCTAGGAAGTGGAAGTTCCCTCCGGAGGAAGAGGAGGTTGAGGTACGGGTGGTGAATTTAGGTGGGGGGGAGGGCTTCTTTTGGGGCTGTGAAGGGTGGGGATGGAGTTGTGGTTGGGTGGAGGAGGCTGAGGGGGTAAGTTGGACGGGTGCTGGGGATGACTGAGCGGTCGGAGAGATGTTCAAGGGCGGAGTTTGACCCATGGATGGGGCGCTGACCGTGCTGGCTGACCCGACTGTCCCCGGCTCGGGCTCCGGAGGCCGGTACCGCCTCATCCTCGCGACCAGAGCGCTCATTTCTTCAGCCCACTTTCCCCCTGCCCCGCGCTTACCGATAACCTCCATGACCCCGGCTAGGTCCTCGGCGAACTGGCTTTGCTCAGGCAAAAGTGCAAGCGCGTTCACGGCGAAACTTGTATCCTTTGCATCGCCGATCAGGAGACGGTATAACTCCGGGTCTGAGTGCGTCGCCACACTGCGAAGGATATGCACCAACGCCTGGGCGGCTGACGCTCGTGAGACGGGGGGTAACGGGGCTGTCGAGCGAGTGAGGAGTGTCTCAATGCGTTTGACGCAGCGCTGGATTTGAGTTGCTGCCCAGGGGGCGTTGCGAGGGCCTTCGGCTTGTTTAAGAGGGTTGCGCTGGGATGATGATGGGTAAGAGGATAGTTCGAATAGGACGCGGTCCACGCGGTGCTGGATTTGGCGGAAGGGGTCTACGGCTGGGTCGAGAAGGGGGTCGAGAGCTGAGCGGAGCCATTCGGTTAGGGAGTGGGATGCTAGGAGGAGGGAGATAAGGGTCGAGGCGAGGTCGCCGCGGTGGATGAGGGACCTGTCGGAAGAGGGAGGGGGTTGGGGGGTAGGCACCTCGTGAGGGGGGATGCCAGCTAAGGAGGCGACAATGTCGGCAGCTTCGCGGAGGCGGGACAGGCTAGGCGGAGAGGAGTCGCTGTCTGGGTCCGAGATGTTGCAGCGCAGGGCATCGGCGAGCACGTCGAGACGGAGCTGGGAGATCTGATCGAAAGGGTCGCCCAGCTCTTGTGGGTAGCCGTACTCGGTCAGAGTGAGCTCTGAGTCTGGGTCATGATCGAAGAGGGTCTGTTTGGCGATACGGTCAAACAGCCAGATGAGGTGTTTACAGGGCCGGACGCGCCGATAACGCGCGTCGGGACACTCGCAACGGGGGATCGCAAAGCGCCCACTGCTTTTAGCACCGATGCGGACGGAACAAGGCACTGTTTCGTGTAGTTGGAAGGCGTAAAAGTAGCCGTTGCCGTGTGGGTCTTCTTGTCGGATGCCGCAGAGCTCGAGAGAGATTTGCGGGGGGTCTCGTGAGGGGGATTCTCTGAATAGGCTCTTGACCACCTTCTTGGTCCTTGGAGAAAGCCGCGAGATGTTGTAGCGGAAGCCGGATGGAGAAGTCACGATGTCTGTGTCCTCCTCCTCGTCATCGTCCTCACCACTCTCCCAGTCGCTTGGATCTTGCTGCCACTCGGATGGACTGGAGCGTTGTGATGGCACCCAGGAATGCTCCCGAATGCTGTCAGAATCCGACTCGAGAGAAAGTCTGCTCATGTCTGCTGTCGGGAGGGCTGGCATTGAGGAGGATGATATGGGTAGAGGTGGAATGGGTAGTACGTGGGTTGAGATGAGAGGACCGTGGCATGATGAGAAACGTCTACCAGCAAGTATATATACCACTTACCGACTCGGCAGCCCGTCCCCGGCATCGTGGAAGGCCCTGCATGCCGAAAGGCAGAGGAATGGGCGAAATCGAGGCGGGAAATCCATCAGGCAGTCTGGAGGTCCAGGGGATGGCGGAGGGGGACGCCATCAGAAATTAGATGCGGGCCTCATTGTTTGGCCAGCGAGCCACAGCCATGGTCCATGGGAGCCATGATAGCAATAGGGAGGGACTCAGAATGGGGGAGGCGAGGAAAGGCACGGGGACGCAAGTGCAGTCCTGCCTAGCTTACCGTAAGTAGAGAATAAGAGGACAGTACCTGCAAAATAGACAAGAGACGGCATGCCGCTGAGCGCTGAGCAGCGAGCACGACTAGTACACGATGCGGCCCTCTATTTTGGGACTTCACAGAACTTGGGCATGTGCATTGGTGAGCAAAAACCGAGACGAAGTGTAGTAATAGACTCATGCGTTATCCGTTTGCGGTCCTCGCGCCGGCCAACGTGTCACTCGATCAGCACGATAAATCTCAACGGTCAACCCCGATAGCGACTAGTGGCACACGGTCCATACGGATTGGTGCCCGTTGCCCAGGTGCGGGACCCTTTGTTGGCCGATCATCCGGGAAGGGAAACGTCTGCCCGGCTGCGGTTCATGTATGAAGCTCAGATTCACGATCAGAGAGCAGCGCGCGCCGGGTGTTGTCCAATGACTGTCCTTCTTACTGTGTCCGCCGCAGCTTCATCCGGAGTCTGGACCGCGATTGAGAGGTATAATCGCCAAACGGATCCACCACACACAACCCCACAGACAATGGACCCACTGGCAAAGTTCGACAGCAGTGGATTTGTGGCTTGGACCAACCTTTGGCCGTTGTTCACTGGCCTGGAGCCAGGATGCGGATTCACTGCCAGGGAGGCCCATTTTTGTGGGCTTCATCTGCGCCACAGAAGGCATGTGCTGTGATTGGCTGGTTCAGCCACAGCCCTGCGGGTTCTCGAACATCTCCCACTCAAAATGTCCACACGCCTTTCAATTTGATTTTGTGCCTTGCCAACAGTACTGCTCAAACGGCTCCGCCTCGTCATGAATTTTTAAAACTCGATGCGGCCACATCTGCGGCCCGGGTGAGTGCTCCATCATCTGCTTGTTGTCAATTGATCCTGAGTCCAGCTCAATTCTGTTAACCAAGGCACTGCCTCTGGCTTCTCCCAGGCCAACTGACAATATCCAACAGTCGTATAACCATTTGCACTTATATTCCCGTCAATTGAACAAAAGAGAAGGTCTTTCTGTTGTGTTGGCACAGTCTGGCTGGTTTGTGACGCTACCTCAGCCTTGCGCCCCGCTCGAGAATGTCACAGATGTACATATTGTACCCAGTCTTGGTACCAGCATCTTTACCGAAAGAGACGGCAGCAGCTTCGTGGTCCCGTCCCAGTCACAGTTGTCCAAGGATTTCATATTCTCGCTGACCCGGCCTGGCCGTCGCCCCGCATAGCGAGGGAGACTGCTCCGCGCCAGACCGAAATGTCTTTCAAGGTGAAGCTTGTCAATTCTTCTGTTTGGACATTAGACGCATGCTTCTCACAATAGCTGAAGCGCTTGGGACTTGCAGTCAATGTGCACAGTATGACTTGGACGCATCGGTGCCATCGGCCCGTGTGATGATTTGGCATATTCTCACACAATGATTTTCTGTCCGCGGCATGGCTTCCCGACTCAGCTCGGACGGCCAGACTGGCTGGACAAACTCCAACAAAGACAAAAGATGACTGATTGGTGTCGGCTCATCCACTTAGGATTGTTTGTCTGGCTGGCTCGCACTGAGAGAGATGCACGTTGCTGGGCGAGCAGCCGGTTGTCGAGGCCGAGGCTATGTTTCCATTCGAACATCCAGCTCATCCTGGCTTTCCAAGAATATCAAGCCGTCGCGCAAGCTATCGGCTAGATGGGTGCAAGCAACAATTCTCGGGCCGGCATCCGTCGATCTTGTCATAGGTCCTTAGATAGGTGATGTCGGTAGTCTCTGTGAAAGTGAGTAGGTGTCTATGTGGCTGGCAGCTCTGCACCTCGATTTCTCTTCATATCCGGTATTTCCATAAAGCGCATAAGCGCCCATCTCACTCAGCAGGACTTCCATCACAAACTGTCATATCCAAGTTAGGCAACTAGCCAGTGTCTTCTCGCAACACCTGCTCTCGTCAAAATGCCTTCTCAGGAAGATATCTGGTTTATCAAACAGCAATATTCGACCACAATGCAACCATTTCAACCGTCAGAGGGAGACAGTCGCAAGTTTGTGCCGACGATGTGGGAGAAAGTGGATATGGATGTGCCGGACATGCTACGGTTATGGCTAACACACCTGTCATCAAGCCACGCGCATGATGTTTTTCTGGCCTTCCTGGCTGCAAGCCCCACCTTCCATTTCTAGAATCAGCATTCTGTTTGGTTGGCTTGGATCGGTAGCGGATGCCAGGGGGAGAGAGGGGACAATGGGGGTGGGCGAGGGGAAATTTGGGAGGGGCCCGTGCATGCAAGTTCGAGGCAATGCCACATGGCGCCGCGGGCGTCGGACGTCAGGGACTGGAGGGTTGAAACGCAGATCATTGCGTGGTCTACACCCTAATCCTCACATACACGTTCTTGACCTGTACCCAGGGGTTAATAGGCAAGACGCGGTTGACGATGGGCGAGTCGGGGAGAAGACTGGCCAAAGACATCAACAGATTCCTCGAGAAGGACGACGGCGAGCACACCGTGCATATGCATGAGGACATTTCCGTACTTGTAAGCCAGACCTGCCCATGTCTTCCTTCTCTCCTTTAGCCTGTCTGCCGAAAGAAGCGGTGAAAAGGCTATGAGAGGAAGGGCCTCGAGGTAGGGAGAAAGGCTCGGTTCGAGGTTTGTGTCCGAGTCAAGCAAACATCGGTGTAGTGTGAGGAGAGGAGGCTGGCTCGAAGTCCGGTCAGAGCTCAAGCACCTATGATCGACGAAGGTGACAAGATAGTTTAACAGTGAGGCTGGCTGTATGAGTATGAGGATTGGGTGAACTGGACTGACCATCCGTTCGAGAGCTTGACCGGAGAAGAGCACCAACATCGACCTGCTGGGAAGTTAAGGGGCTGAATATATACGCGACCCCAAGTACGCACAATTCTGGAGAAAGAAGCTGCCTCCGCTAACATGGAACCAACAGCAGACTAGTCAGTTGCATCTCATCAGTTTCCGAGCCATTGCGCAGTGGTGATTCGCTGCATGACGAGGAGAGTCGAGTGTTAAAAGATTAGGTTAAGATTAGCTTGAGTGTTCCAACGGCTCCTGACCACGGCTGCGGGACCGTTAGATCGAGTCTTGGTGCGTCCCAAGCTTCGTGCTTATGCAAGCTAGGCAGGCAGGTGAGCCCTCCTTTGCCAGGTCTAGAAGGATACCCGGCAGTAAACATACCTAATCCATAGCCAACAAACCAACAGCAAGGCCCAGGTCCGCAAGCCGAGTAGTCGGTACCGAAACAGGCATCCCAATCATCATGATTCATCTACACCTTTTCACTGGGGGTGTATCTGCAGAACTATGGCTATCAGCCTCGATGATCTTTTCCCCTCTCTACGGCAAGTTGAACATGGCTGAAAATGCCAGTTAATAGCCGTTGGCAAGTATAATGTTTGCTCTGACAGTCCAACCTCCGTGGAGAGACATTTCTTATTTCTAACTTGGTGAACAGCGGCCCTATCGTTCATTGGAGCATACCTGCACGTGGCCAATCCGTCTTAGAATTGGTCAAGCCACCAATTACTCGTAATCATTGGAGTTCAATAGCAAGAGGTCTCAGGGAATATGTAGGCACAACTTTAGATTGCACGTTCATGTAGATTCCTTCAAGAATATCTAAGAAACCGTGAAAGGACCTGGGAGCTGAAATCTTTACAAATTGCTCTGACTACATATAGGCTCGCAGATGATTTGTAAGTACGTAAGGAAGTGGAAACCTGCAAAAAGCCGTAGGAAGAAAGGATGGAACAGGTCAGCAGTTGAGCGCCCAGAGGAGACACTGGACGGGATTAGCTGGTCAATGTTTGGCTTCTCCATCTCCTAGCTTTTGAGCTGCTCGTAGAGTCCCCATTTTGCCAGTTGCTTTTGCACATCTCCCATGCAATCCGTGATGCCTAAAGCACCAATCTGGCCAGTCTTGCCAAAACCTCTCCAACACGTCATTACGAATATGCTAGACATCTAGACATCTTGCCACAACCCAGAAGAACGAGTTTCGTGTCACCAGACCGACTGGTTTGACACCAAAACTGCAATACGCATGCTTCACAATCGTGTGACATCGTTTAGTCAGTCAAGCAAAACATTACCACTTCATGGATTGGTTATCTTTAAAGTTTGTGATAGTCTGTAGGCAGTCCTGAACAAGAATTGATACCTTTGATATCAGGTCAAGAAAGGACGAGAGACCACACACGTTTTTCCTGCCAACCTGCGCATTCAATTCATGCATGAAACCTGAATCGCTGAGGTTCTTAACCTCCTGTTTGCCATTTATATCGCTCTTCTTTAGGCAACCCCTTCCCGGATCTTGACCGAGCATCACTTGGCCAGGGATAATGCCTGAATTGGTGAGGGACAGACAGTTTCCTCTATCCAGCATCTGCTTTGCATCCTGAATGACTGAGATCGTTCCAACAGTTGACACAATAATCCTAAGGGCCTGAGAATTTGGAGAATGTGGCTCACACAGCCGTGTAACCAAGGCATGAGTCGGCATTATCTCCTGGGTTCTCTCTAAGTACTCTCTTTCAGAACTGTCATGGCGGGCTAGCTGATGCTCTTGTGCAGAAACTCTTGGTTAAACATGGAGTCCAGTGAGCTACCATCTTTTTCTACACTTGATCATTTCCTGGGTAAGGGGGAGGGGGGGGGGAAGGAGGGGGGAGAGCATATGCGAAGTGCATCCATGGTCACAGCTGCTGCAAAAGCAAGCGATGTACAGCATGCACAGTAAACACTTTGTAGCCTGGATAATCCTGTCAATTTTGCTGACAATGAATGAACATCGGTGTTCCTTTGAATGTTGAGCAGCCATAGATGTTCATTCCAAACACAACGTTAGCTTGCTCAAAGATGTACAGTCTTCCCCGAGCTACCACACACAACGATATAGGAAACAGATAACTCCTGAATAATCAGGTTATCAAGAAGAAAGAAAGCAAGGGCAAGGTTGACAACCGAGTTCCTAAGACGTTTCACCCTCTTTCCTCCCTCCTCTCCCCCCCATGTCTTGTGTCTTTGAGGTCCTCAGAAGATGCCCCAGAGCACTTGTTGTCTACCGTTGTTCGCATAGCAGGACATGACGCCCTTGGCACCAACTTTGCCATTTCTGGCAAACTTCCTGACCGAATCCCTGATGAGATCCTGAACATCTTCTCCTCCAACATCGAACCATATATTGGATCCAGAGCCAGTGGATTCAACGCCAAAACGGCAGGTTGCATGTGATGCAATGGTACGGTGTCTGCCTGTCGAAGTTCTCCAGCTAGTGGTTGGGTCACCTTGGATATTGCGGATGATCTGCAAGCAGTGGTCGACGAGAGGTGACGCATTGCTGGTCTGGTCAACAAAGGTCGAGGCACCACAATGGTTCACAGCACGAGGACTCAAGGCGTCACGACGAGTCGGTCCCCATTCTGTGACATTCCAAGCTGCTGAATCGTCACGGATAACGTGATCAGCATGACCCTGAACCGAATTCTCTCTGGCAGGGAGGGACTTGTCGCTAACGGGGATAGACATTCCGAGGGTGCTGGTGAACAAGGGGTAGAAAGCCCAGAGGCCGATTTGGAACAGGGGCAGCTTCATTTTGGTTCTCCTCGCTAGGCCAAGTTTTCTCAGTCAGAATTTTGAAACAAAATGGTTATTTGAGATCGGCGTGACGAGCTGTGTGTTGATCCCAGCTGTAGAGGATTCTCTTCATCCTTATATCCCTTTTTCAATCCTCTTATAGCCACCACCAGTCAGGTGTGAGAACTGCCGACTGCGAGGTCAACTCAATGGCTCTGAGCAAAATCATCACTTGAAGGATTGAATCCTCCTTGGGAAAAATCCTTCTCAAAGGAAGAAATGAAGGATCTTCGCATGCTATTTCAGTAAGCGGGGTAACACTTTTTTCCTGGAAAGTACACTCTAGCCCACAGAAAATCTGCATCCAAGAATCGTTGTTACTTCTATTCTTGCTCGAAGTGACGACTCCATGTAAGTATATTCCGGAAACTGAGATCAGGATAGAACGAGGCTTCAACGGAGGAAGCTAGTAAACCCCCTAAGTAACTGGTAGAAGAGGCCAAGGAGTTATATACAGCTTTATGTAACGTTGTTACTCAGGTGTTTAGGCCTTAATACATTGTATCTGAATATAAACACACATAAGCAGTACGAGTCATCATGAGGTACATCCCCTGTGATACCATGGAGGACTCTAACCTTGATGAGTTGATATCTTGGCGGTGACCCACAGAACAGCCCGCAACAAAAAGAATCAATGTTCTGATAGTCCATTTTTGAGTCAGAAAGTTTCCAGGCACCCGATCCTCTGGAATTCAGTATTACCCGAGCATTCCATTACCACCAAGATCTACAGAGGAGAGTGGCATTGAAAGATTTCTATACAGACACAACGTATCGGCTATATTGAAAAACCTCAACGAGCTCCTCACCTAAAAACGAGGTTATGTTCCCATTTTGCGGCGCGAAATCCTGTTCACCGGGATCTTACAGACACAGCTCAGGATTTTCTAAATGCAAGATGCCAATTGTGATGGATCGGTTAAAGTGGGCCAATTTGGCTAAATCCGACTGTGTAAGGAGACATGGAAATATCAAAGGCATGTCAGTAGGATCCTGATCACTTGACTTGCAGCATTCTGGCAACAGGGGCTCTACTTGGAGGACTCAAGCCACATGTCCTCGGTAGAAAACTGCGAGACATAGCATTCAAGTTTGTCAAATGCAGAATATAATTGAGCAAGTTGCACTTCGTGCAATGGACGCAAGCCCTATCTCCATCCCCCTTCCAAGCATTTCTGACAATAAGGATGTGAACCACAATTGTGATGATGAATAATCTTGAAACTTGAAGAACAACGCTGCAGAAAAAAGTAATAGATAGGAGAGGAGTACTGCTCAAGTGTACATGTTAATAGCTGTGGTTAGTAACGAATCCTGCCAGGAGCTGGTGTAGTCTATACCACAGAGATCTGACTAACATCCTTTGGTAAGCAAGGACAGATCTCATGATGCGAGTGGTGATATTTTCGCGACTCTGTCAGGTATATTTTGACCTTGAATGAACGCTGGAGCATTTTTTTAGGTACTTGAGAATGTGTAAAAGTTGTTAGACATGCAAACACAGCACCAGCTCCATGTCGCATGAGGTGTCGCCATCCTCCTTGAACTACCACGTATCGACCTTAACAGTATAGAAAATGAGCAGGATTGGTCCTGCATTCGACTGCTCAGAAGATGCCCCAGAGCACCTCTTCTCTACCAAAACTTCCCGAGCAAGACATGACGCCTTTAGCACCAATCCTGCCGTTCGATCTGCGGAACTTTCTAACTGAATCCCTGATGAGGTCCTCAACATCTTCTCCTCCAACGTCAAAGAAAATATTGTTCCCTCCGCCATTGGATTCCACACCAAAATGACAGGTTGCATGCGATGCAATTGTGCGGTGGCGGCCCGTCGCAATTCGCCAACTTGTTTTTTTGTCACCCTGAATGTTTCGTACGATTTGCAAACAATGGTTGGCGAAAGGCGATGCATTGCTAGTCTGGTCAATGAAGGTAGAAGGACCGCAATGATTCACAAGGGGACGCAAGGCATCGTGTTCAGTTGGAACCCAGTTGCTGACATTCCAAGCTGCGGATTCATTGAAGACACTGTGATCATTGTTGGGTTGCGGAAGCTGGGCAATAAGATCCGTGGCTCGTTCTTTGCTTGTAGAGTGCAACTGGGCCCGAGGGTGGATGGTCATGGCAAAAGTATTGCCAAACGACAACCAAAGAACCCAAAGGAAGATCTGGAACAAAAATAGCGGCATGTTGGCTGTCCTAGATGGCCACTTTTACTCAATCTGAAAGCTGAAATGTTAACGAAGTGGCTTTTTGAGTTGGTTGTGGTGAGTTGTGTGTCCACTTGGTCTGTAGTCTGTAGAGAAGTTATCGAGTCATTATATACTTTTTTCCATGGTCAAAGGCCACCTTATATCAGCTCCGAAGTTGCCAATATTGTTGCACTTAGGTATGTAAGGGCATGTTACCTGGTAACAGGGCACCGAACTTATCTGTCTCGTGGCTTTGAGACACTGAAACAGATGCTTTACCTCTTGGAATGACGGACCATAACTTCGATCCAAGACAGCTAAACCGCAGACTTTTTTTTCGGAAAAAAGCACACTCACATCTCGATTGTATTTAGATGACCGCAGTTAACTCGTTCTGTGTTCCGCCTAGGGATATGAGGACCTATTACTGATCGCGAATTTCTTAAATAGATTTCAAGTAGATGGGTAGGTATGTAAGCTTTATATACCTTCCAAATTTATCAGGCCTCTATGTAGCACGGAAGACATTCAGAACCTGAACTATTGCTTATCATCGACTCGGACATATCGTCACAGTCTCAGGCCTGGCATATTACAATTGGCTCCGACCTTGAAGCGGTGTCGGGGCACTCTTGGATACCGGAGGGTTGAACAAGCAAAAGCTAGTGAGTGATGCATTCACACACACAATATTGTCCTGTCCGAGATCCTCACAATTCCAACCGAGATGTTCTCAATAACTCCAGTTTGGTGATAAGTGAACGGCGACGAAAATAAGGACAAGAAACACAAAAGATGAAAAGAAAGATAATGAAGACTAGATCGACAACTGAGCTTCGTGGGAGAGTCTGTTCGCTATATATCATACCCCAGAAGCAGTGTTATATTCCCAAGTAGTTCAAGAGATGCCTCATAACACTTCCTGTGTGGCACTAGATGCTGCGTAATGGTGTGTTGGCCCGAAACTGTGTAGACTCGCCAGCTCGTGCTTGGGTCACCCCGGATATTGCGGATGACCTGCAGGAAGTGCTCAGCAAAGGGGGTACTTCACTTCCATGCTTGACGAAGATTGGTGACACGCATGAATCCTGTCCACAAGACTGCAGGATGTGATTCTTGCTTATGTTTTGCTCCAGAAGATCTACGATAAAGTGGCCTTCAATAGAGCCTGGAAGCTGAGAATTTGGGAACCTCGCGGTGTTTTCAATCATGGATAGTGACTGATCCCAATGAGGAATGCTCGGGGTGAAAGCACTGCCAAACAAGAGGGATAGCCATAAAAGAAAATATGAAAAAGAAGCAAGCACATTTTGGCTCACTGGAACTTGTTCAACCGAAGCGTGGCTGATTCAATGATGTTGATCAAGGGTGTTTTGGTTCTGTGATGGAATACGAGCTGAGCCCTTGAAAAGCCAGGGTGCTCTTTGATTTTTTATGTGTTTTCCATGGGATTTAAGAGTCACCATGTGTTTGCTAGCTACCTAGGCTATGCACTATATTGACAGCTCATCACGGGTAAGCAAAGATTAAAACCAGCATGAAACGGAAAAGAAGCAGACATGATGATAGAATACGTGTCTGAAAAAGAGGAAGGTAGTGCACTTCGATAGATCGGATATGGCTCAGCGTACAATCGAACATCAGCTGAAAAGCGTTTCTTCCCATGGCATAACCTGCAAAAGAGGTTATACAGAGGAAAATTTAGCCCCCAAAACTGTTAGGTCGAACACTCTTTTCCATGTCTCACTCTGTGTTGAGAACTATGCTACATAGTTCGGGGAAACTTGACCAATTACAATCCAAAACAGATGGCGGGAGATAACAGCCCTAGTGAGTGGTGTTAGTGTCCCTGACTCAGAAGAACCTGTGGTAGTCATCTCTATGCAAGCCATTCAAGCCTTGGATGTTGCAAGATGTGATAGGAACCATCAGTTGTAATTGTAATGGCTGAATGAATGTGTGCACTTGACAAAAAAAAAAAAAAGGCAAAGAAATAGAATCACAGCAATAAAACATTGGAATTTTTTGCCATGCAAAAGTCAAAACGTACATGATCAGGTATACAGTTTGGTGGCAGAGGACAACCTAGATCCTCCACAAAATAGGGGGCCAGATTTTCAACGTCATGACTACGGAAAGGATTGTATATCTTTTGCATTTATTTCCAAATGGAACATGCACTTCATCAAACGCAATGTAATTATGTGTCTATGCACCTTAGTCAAGCAAAAAAGACCACCGCGCAGCTCTCTTCAGCCGGTTCACGCCTGGTCAAGAGTCACTTGGCAGGAAGCTCAAAAGCCATCTTCCCCAAAAAGAAGGAACAGAATCTGGCTCAAAACCTGGCAGACTAAAGACCTTCTCTTGCTCATCCCAGTCACTTAATGCAGTAAACAAGTAACCCAAGTCCATCACGAAACCTGCTTCGCATTTTGGTTCATTTCATTCCATTATGATGTGTGAATCAATCCAGCCACCATCAAGCCAGACCAAACCAAGACCAAAACCAACCCAGACCCATAACGCCTAATATAGCAATAGCAGCAGCAGCAGTAAGCCCTGGATACACTGACAAACCCACAAGCAACACAACATAACACAACACAAGGTAGTAGTACCAGCAAGGTACTATATCACCAAAACCAGCCGGCAATGCTGCCCCTCCCCAGGCGAACCGCCGTCGAGGGTGCGGAGCCATTCCCCATCTTTCTCCTCCAAGACGCCTCCCCCCCCCCCCCTCCTCTCTTCCACACCCCGCCGTCCCTTACGAAACCCCACTCAACTTCCTAACCGCCTGTGCTACCGCCCCCGAGGCATGTCCATGGCCATGATGCCCGGCACTCCCAATCCGTCCACTCGTCTTCCTAACACCAGCCTCCCTAACCCCGGGCCCTCCGGCAACAGGCTTTTCTCCGGCCGCAGCGCCCCTCCTAGACGACGGACTAGTGCTAGCCCCCCTAACCTTGGTCAACACGGCCGATGATCCACCACCACCACTACCTCCACCTCCTCCTCCTCCAACACTACCAGAGGAGTTCGGGGCGGACGGCGTGCCGGATGCCGAACCGGAGTTGCTGTGGGTGTTGGCAGTGGCGCGCTGGACTTGGTCGTACGACTTTGTACGCGCCACAGCAGCACCGATGTTTTCGATGTCGTTAGAAGCGTCGTCGTGGTCGATGACGCGGTACTGGGAGCTCACGGCGCGGTCGCGGCGGTCCGGGGAGGCGGGCGCAGAGGCCTTGCGCACAGCCCTCATGCGGAGGTTCCACTCCTCGTCGGAATCCGCTCCTTGGGGTTGTTGCGCTTGCGCCTGGGCAGGTTGCTGCTGTTGTTGCTGGGATGCCATGATCTCGGCCTGGATCTGCTCGTCGAGGGCTTCCTCTTCAACGGTCTGCACAACACTAGTGCGCCGACCGTACGGGTGATGCCTGTCGCCGGCTCGCTTGCGTGGTTGACCCGGTGTCGGGGCGGGTAAGTAGTCCTCCTGGACGCCGATGCCGTTATCACGGGTGTCCTGGTCGATCTCACTAAGAGGGGTCCGGGCGGCCCGGCTCGGCGTGGCGGCGGCGTGCTTGCTGCTGCGAGTCTTGACGCCGCGGACCGGGGTGCTCGGAACGTTGGCAAGGCCAGCGGCCTGGGCGGCTTGGAGTTCCTTGCGCAATTTGCGCTCGATCTTCTCCTCGACCCACCACTCGCGGAAGACGCCCTGGTTGAGATGTAGCCAGTGTTGTTGCGGGCCGACGACCATGCCGGGGCGCATGAAGCGCATGAAGGAAATGACCTCGTTGGCGGTGAAGCCATAGCGGTAGATGAGGTAGGCGCCAATCAGGCAGCCTGTGCGACCAAGACCGGCCTTGCAGTGAACGGCAACGGCCTTCTTCTTGACCGTAATCATGTCGTGAGCCATGCGGATGAACTTGCGGACCATCGACAAGGGCGGGCAGGTGCCGTCCTCGAAGATCATGTCGACGTGCTGGATGCCAAGGGCCTCGAAGTACGAAGCGTTGTACAGAACCGAGTTCAGCCGGACGACGAGACCAACCTTGCGCTCGACGAAGTGCCTCAAGACGTTCTTGAACGGCTGGTTAATGTTCGGATCGGCGTCAACCGCGTCGAGCGTCTTGGGGAGCAGCTCCCAGCCGTCAGTGCCCTCTGGCGTCCGGGCCGAGGGAGTCGTCTGGGGAGAAGCAAAGGCAACAAAGTCGGAGGTAATCCAGTTGAAGTCGCCCTCGTCTACACGCTCAAAGCGCTCGTACTCGTCGAGGTCGAAGTTCTCGAGAATGCAGCAGCCTTCCTCTTTTGCCTTCCAGACGCCGTAGACGACATCCTGGACAGTGATGCCGTAGTCAGCCTGGCTATAGCCAGCGTCGCGGAACGGCATAAGCGGCGGGTCAACCTGCGCCACTGGGGCTAGGGCAAGGTGCGGCGGCCATGACTGGATCAGGACCATGTAGCACGCGAGCAAGCACGAAGCATTTGCGCGGCCTAGATGGTCAGTACTTGTCATCTCAAGAGATGGGTTTGTTTTTTTTTTTTTT